>NC_142876.1:31495909-31797045 GCF_051225735.1 Oryctolagus cuniculus
GCTCTGTGCTGTGGCCCGGGAGTGCAGTGGAGGATGGCCCAGCTCCTTGGGCCCTGCACCCGCGCGGGAGACCAGGAGGAAGCACCTGGCTCCTGGCTTCAGATCAGCGCAGCGCGCCGGCCGAGGCAGCCATTTGGGGGATGAACCAACAGAAAAGGAAGACCTTTCTCTCTGTCTCTCTCTGTCTAACTCTGCCTGTAAAAAAAAAAAAAAAAAAAGAAATCACATTAAAGAGCTTCAACCACACGTGGACAGGATTAAATGCGAAAATCTTGGACGAGTAGACAAAATAAAGGAATGGGATTCTGCAGATCCCCAAATGGAAGTACATCTGACATGTAGGATAATGTAAGTAATCCGTGGCCAGAAGAAAGAAATTCACAGTTTTACTTCTTTGACCGGGGCGGGAGCGGGGGCGGGGGGGGGGGTGCTGGTGCTGTGGCACAATGGGTTAAAGCCCCAGCCTGCAGAGCCAGCATCCCATACGGGCACCAGCTCAAGTCTCTACACTTCCAATCCAGTTCCCTGCTAATGTGCCTGGGAGAGCAGAAGAGGAAGACTCAAGTCCTTGAGCCCCTGCACCCATATGGGAGACTCAGAGGATGCTCCCAACTCCTGGCTTCGGATCGTCCCAGCTCCAGCTGTTATAGCTATTTGGGGAGTGAACCAGCGGATGGAAGACCTCTTTCTATGTATCTACCTCTCTCTGTAACTCTTTCAAGTAAACAAAATAAATCTTAAAAAATTGAGGTCTACATGGATAGGAACTGAGGGTTCCACTAAACAAGGGGCCTAATTCTTCCCTTTAATACAGGTTAGACTTAGTTTTCTAGTAGAAAATGGTAAAAATAATGTTCACAGGGGTAGAGAATTACCTACTCACAGGCCATACAAGGCCCCTGAAATCATTTAATCTGGCTATGCCAAGGCAACCACAGGCGGGACTTGAAATTCAAAAAAAATCTACGACAGGCTAATTTTAAAGTTGATAATTGTGTATTAACCGCAAATGATATCTAAATGGTCCACAGAAGAAGAAAGGTTCCCTTCTCCTTTCCTATGATTTCCAAGTTGAGATCTAAAAGAAGATAGTTACTACCTGACTTGTTTTACGTTCTCTCTCAGGATTGCTCCCTCTGGGAGAAGTCAGCCACTTTTACATAAGGCCACTCGTTGAGCCCTGAGAGAAGTCAACATGGATAGAACTGAGGGTCCCACTAAAAGCTGGCACATGGCGCTGTGGTGTAGCGGGTAAAACCGCTGCCTGCAGTGCTGGCATCCCATATGGGCGCCGGTTCTAGTCCCAGCTGCTCCACTTCCAATCAAGCTCTCTACTATGGCCTGGGAAAGCAGTGGAGGATGGCCCAGGTCCTTGGGCCCCTACAACCATGTGGGAGACCCAGAAGAAGCTCCTGGCTCCTGGCTTCAGATAGACACAGCTCCAGCTGTTGCAGCCAATTGGGGAGTGAACCAGTGGATGGAAGACCTCTCTCTCTGAAACTAACTCTGACTTTCAAATAAATAAATCTCTTTTAAAAAAATAAATAAAAGCTGGCACCACATTGCCAATCATGTGAGTGGGTCACTTTGCAAATGGATCCTCCTGCCCCTAATCTTCAGACGTCTGAAGTTTCGGCTGACAATTTGATGGCAACCTCATGATAAAGTCAAAGCTTACCAGCTAGTTGCTCCTAAATACCTGACCCTCAGCCACTGGGAGAAATAAGTGTTTATTATTAAAATTACTTCACTAAATTTGGGGATGATTTTTATTCAACAATAGATTTTACAATCAAGCATGTTAGAAACACAAAAAGAATCACTAATTCATCATATAAATAAAACAAATTATTTCCATAGATAACAAAAAATTTTTTATAAAATTCTACAATGGTTCATGATAAACTAGAAACAGAAGAAAACTAATTGAACAAAACATGACAGGGTTCTTATCTAGCAATTATGCCAAATAAAACACTTAAAAACAACTATTTAAGCTAGGCAAAAAGAACATTAATGGGTTTCACAAAGGAGGAATTAGGTTTTGTGACCAAAACCCTGGCTCCCCAAGTAGCCAAGAGTTAACAAATTTACAGTGAGCTTTTAGGTAAATCATGTATGTTCATTAAGTTTTGGGAAGCTTCAGGAAGAGTTAGGTATATTCAAAGTGTGGAGGGCACAGGGCCTACTTGGTTATCATGTATGCATGTATGTTACATGCATTTAAAGTTCAGTAAAGGGTGGAAATATAGCATTAAAAATGAAAATCAAAAAAAAAAAAAAAAAAGTGAAGCTGTGCTTCTTAGGCACAGAATCCTTAACCAGCTTCAGCCAGGTAGGGCTCTGATTTCTTATTAATGGGGGTTCACCATGGAAATGTGTCTTCATCCATCAGTTGTGATTTGTGTCCACCTACCAGGACATTTGGTTGATTTTTTAAAGATTTATTTATTATTTGAAAGGCAGAGTTACAGAGAAGCAGAGCCAGAGAGAGACAGAGAGGTCTTCCATCTGCTAGTTCACTCCCTGAATGGCCACAATGGCCAGAACTGGACCGATCCAAAGCCAGAAGCCAGGAGCTTTCTCTGGATCTCCCATGAGGGTACAGGGGCCGAAAGATTTGGGCGATCTTGTACTACTTTCCCAGGCCATAGCAGAGAGCTGGATCGGAACTGGAGCAGCTGGGACCTGAACCAGCACCCATATGGGATGCCGGCACTGCAGGCAGCGGGCGGCTTTACCAGCTACACCACAGCGCCGGCCCCCAGGTTGATTTTAACTATAACTAAAACAGGTTTGTGTCATGTTCTGCAGAGAGGCTGTTACTTACTCTAATAAACAGCATCTACCAAAACCAAAAAATCTACAGCTAATATAACCATGGTGAGATACTGATTGAGACTTTTCCTTGAGTTCAGAAACAAAAACTTACACTATAACCTCTTCTACTAGAAGGTAGGTCCCAAAAAGTACGAAGTAAAAAGAAAAAAATTATGTTTGTAATTTATAAAGAAAAAGTATTTACAAATTGCATGTCAATGTAAATAAAAACCCAAAAGAACATATATTTTGGTGTAAACAACTTAGTAAGGCTGGACATAACTTATATATATATATATATATATATTTTTTGGACAGGTAGAGTGGATAGTGAGAGAGAGAGACAGAGAGAAAGGTCTTTCTTTTGCCGTTGGTTCACCCTCCAATGGCCACCACGGCCGGCGCGCTACGGCTGGCGCACTGCAGCCGGCACACCGTGCTGATCCGAAGCCAGGAGCCAGGTGCTTTTCCTGGTCTCCCATGGGGTGCACAGCCCAAGCACCTGGGCCATCCTCCACTGCCTTCCCGGACCACAGCAGAGAGCTGGCCTGGAAGAGGGGCAACCGGGAAAGAATCCGGTGCCCCGATTGGGACTAGAACCCGGTGTGCCGGCGCCGCTTAGGTGGAGGATTAGCCTATTGAGCCGCGGCGCCGGCATAAACTGATATATATTTTTTAAAAAAATCAACTGTAATTCTATATAATACCAATTAAGAGAATGAAATTTTAAAAATAACAGTGTGAGAAAGTTCTAGAGATTAAAGGAGTTTAGAATAAAAAAGGGGGAAGCTAGGAGTAGCACATTAGTTCTGACAAATACACTAATATGATATGTTAATATGGAGTATGGCAAAGGGATATATAGGAACTCACTGTATTGCTATCTCCCAATTTTAGTTTTGTATATTTAAAATAAAAAACTTTTGGGGCCAGCACTGTGGCGTAGTAGGTAAAGCTTCTGCCTGCAGTGCCAGTATCCCATATGAGCACCAGCTGAATTCCCAGCTGCTCCACTTCCGATCCAGCTTTCTGTTATGGCCTGGGAAAGCAGTAGAAGATGGCCCAAGTCCTTGGACCCCTGCATCCATGTGGGAGACCTGGAAGAAGCTCCTGACTCCTGGCTTCCTATAGGCCCAGCTCCAGTCATTGCAGCCATTTGGGGAGTGAACCAGTGGGTAGAAGATACCTCTCTCTCTCTCTCTCTCTCTGCCTCTGCCTCTCTGTAACTCTGCCTTATGAATAAATAAATAAATAAATAAATCTTTAAAAATTAAATAAATAAAATTATAAACTTTTTAAAAGAACGTTTAGAAATCTGCTGCACCACAATATGCATATAGCTAGCACCACAGTACTGTATACTTAAAAAAATGTTTTAAGACAGTAAGATTTATGTTATTGTGTGTGGTTTTATTACCACATTAAAAAAAAAAAGAGCAATACTGTGAATTCCACTTCAAAATGAAACCACGAACCCCAGCAAAACTAGTGAGACTAGTGAGATGAAAAAAAAAATACAGGGGCAGGCATTTGGCACAGGAATTAAAATGTTGCTTAGGATGCCTGCATCCCATTTCAATGCCTGATTCGAACCCAAGTTCATCTGCTTCTGATTGCTCAAGTAGCTGGGTCTCTGACATCCAAGTGGAAGATCTAGGTAGAGTTCCAGGCTCTGGCTTCAGCTTGGCCCAACCACAGCTGTTGCAGGCATTTGGGGAGTAAAACAGCAAATACAAGATCTCTACCTTCCAAATAAAATGAAAATAAATAAAAATGTCCCCTACTCCATCTCCAAAAAAAAATCTCATGGAAGCCTCTAGAAATCCCCACAGGTGTATAGCAACTAAAAAAGCAGTATTTAAGAGAATTTGCTAAAATTTAGTTACAACAGTGACAATTTGTGTTATTTGAACAGACTCATCCCTCTCCACACAGCTAAGTTGGAAACTACTCAAGAATGGTACTATCAAAATACAGCCTCCCTTTTCCCCAGGTCCAGTCACAGGACTACCTTTCCAAAACAGGCAGGTTCTCATCTTGTTTCCAGCCACCTGTTGCTGAGACTAAGTTCTATCAAGTGTTGCTAAGAGATTCAGCACTGTTCTTTTAAAAAAAAAAAAAATATATTTATTTATTTACTTGAAAGTCAGAGTTACACAGAGAGGTCCTCCATCCTCTGATTCACTCCCCAAATGGCCACAACGGCCAGAGCAGCACCGATCCAAAGCCAGGAGCTTTCTCCAGGTCTCCCACATGGGTGCAGGGGCCCAAGGACTTAGCTTTCCCAGGCCATAGCAGAGAGCTGAATCAGAAGTGGAGCAGCTGGGTCTTGAAGTGGCACCCATGTGGGATGCCAGCACTGCACACGGTGGCTTTACCAGCTATGCCACAGCACTGGCACAGTCAGCATCATTTTTATACGAAGCCCTGACTTGAGAGAGACAGAGGATCTACATTGGGTGCAATGATCACTCCTGCACTAACACAATTTCCCCAATTTAATGAAAAGCATGAATATGCACATTAAAGCAGCTCAGTGAACTTCAAGTAAGACAAATTAAAAGAGAGCCTCAAACAGACACATCATAACACGGATGTTGAATGCCAAAAACAAGGAGAAAGATCTTCAGAACAGAAAAATGTTGTCATTATCTATTTGGGAACCCCAGTAAGATGACAGACAGCAACAGTGAAGGCTAGAGAACAGTGGACAAGCATATTTAAAAAAAGTGCTATTAAAACAAAAACAAAAACAAAAACCTCCAAGCCTATATCCAAAAAAGCTATCTTCTAGGCTGGCGCCACAGCTCACTAGGCTAATCCTCCGCCTGCGGCGCCGGCACACCGGATTCTGTCCCAGATTTCTCCTCTTCCAGTCTAGCTCTCTGCTGTGGCCCGGGAAGGCAGTGGAGGATGGCCGAAGAGGTTGGGCCCTGCACCAGCAAGGGGGACCAGGAGGAAGCACCTGGCTCCTGGATTCAGATCAGCGCCGGCCATAGTGACCATGTGGGGAGTGAACCAACGGAAAGAAGACCTTCCTCTCTGTCTCTCTCTCACTAACTCTATCACCCAAAAAAAAAAAAAAAAAAAGCTATCTTCTAAAAATGAAGGTGAAATAAACTTTCCCAGACTTCCAGAGGAGGGGGAGAAGGCAGGGCTGGGGGGAGGAGTATGCTTTGGTTTTCAAATACAATCAAATAAACAAACACTAGGAACTCACAAAAATTAGAGCTAAAGAAAATATCAATGAAAAGAATTTTATTAGGCTTAGAAAGAATGTTTTTAATAAATAAAAACAAGAGTGACAGGTGTCACTGCAGAATCTTATACCTCTGTTCTATGGGGTAAGCACTGTGACACAGTGGGTTAAGCCATTGCTTGGGTTGCCCACATCCCATATCAAAGTGCCTGGGATCAAGTTCTGCCTCTGCTTCCAATCTAGCTTCCTACTAATGCATCTGTCCAAGTACTTGGATCCCTCCCATCCATGTAGGAGTTCCTGGCTCCTGGCTTCCGCCTGGCCCAGCCACAACTGTTACGGGCATTTGAAGACTGAACAGCAGATAGAAGATATGCGTGTGTGTGTGTGTGTGTGTACATACACTACTCTGCCTTTCAAATATATAAAAAAAGAGAAAAAAAAAGTTGCTTCTGTTATAATTCTACTCTTTTAATACTGGGAAGGCAGCAAATGATGGTCCAAGTACTTGAGGGTCTGCCACTCACTGGGGCAGACCAGGATGGAGTCCCTGGCTCCTGGCTTTGGGCTGGTCTAACCCATGCCAACATGGCTATCTGGGGAGTCAACCAACAGATCAAAGATCTTTCTGTCTCTGTCACTCTGCCTTTCAAAGAGATAAAACAAATCTTGAAAAAAAAAAAAAACTTGTGGGGCCAGTGCTGTGGTGTAGTGGATTAACGCCCTGGCCTGAGCGCTGGCATCCCACATGGGCGCCGGTTTGAGACCCAGCTGCTCCACTTCCTGTCCAGCTCTCTGCTATGGCCCAGGAAAGCAGTAGGAGATGGCCCAAGTCCTTGGTTACCTGCACCCATGTGGGAGACCCAGAAGAAGCTCCTGGCTCCTGGCTCTGGATCGGCGCAGCCCCAGCCTTTGCGGCCATTTGGGGAGTGAACCATCGGATGGAAGACCTCTCTCTCTCTCTCTCTCTGCCTCTCCTCTCTCTGTGTAACTCTGACTTTCAAATAAATGAATAAATCTTAAAAAAAAAAAAAAAGAAAAATTTGTAAAGAAATAAGCGATCAAGCTATGAAAAAATATAGAGGAAACTTAAATATGTATTAGTGGGGCCAGTGTTGTGACAGAGCAGGTAAAGGTACCAACTGTAACAACAGCATCCCTTATGGGCATCGGTTTGTGTCCCAGCAGCTCCACTTCTGATACAGCTCTCTGCTAATGGCCAGAAAAGAACAGAAGATGGCCCAGGTGCTTTAGCCCCTCCCATCCACTTAGGAGACCCAGGTGAAGCTCCTGGCTTTGGCCTGGCCCAGCCCTGGCCATTGCAGCCATTTGGGAAGTGAACAGTGGAAGAGGAAGATATATATATATATAGATCACTCTCTATAGATATATATAGAGAGAGATCTATCTATCTCCTCCAACCAATCTAGAAAATCTACATTCTATATAATTCAAAGTATATGACATTTAGGAAAAGGCCAGACTCTATATATATATATATATACATACACACACACACACACACACACAGAGTCAAAAGATCAGTGGTTGCCAGCAGATAGGGGTGGAATAAAGGAAGACACAGAGCATAGAGGAATTTTAGGCCAATGAAACAACTTTGTATGACACTGCAATGGTGGATACATGTCATTATAAATCTGTTCAGCAGGCACTGTGGTGTAGTGAGTGAAGCCACCACCTGCAGTGCCAGCTCTCCCATATGGGTGCCATTTTGAGTACTGGCTGCTCCACTTCCAATCCAGCTCTCCACTATGGCATGGAAAAGCAGCAGAAGATGGCCCAAGTGCTTGGGCCCCTGCACCCATGTGAGAGACCTGAAAGAAGCTCCTGGCTTCAGATCGGCTCAGCTCTGGCCATTGCAGCCATTTGGGGAGTGAACCACCAGATGGAAGACCTTTCTGTCTCTTCCTCTGTAACTCTACCTCTCAAATAAATAAATACAATCTTAAAAAATAAATAAATCTGTCCAAACCTCTAGAATGTACACCACAAAAAGAAACCCTAACACAAACCTTGTGGTACAATTTTAATAAATGAACTACTCTGGTAGCGGATGCTGATAACTGCATTACGCACTCCTCCAAACACACAGAACTGTTTTTCAGTGTTATTCAACAAAGGATCTGTTAGTCAATACAAAAAATAGTGAATCCTAATGTGAAGTATGGACTTCAGTAATGCATCCACATTGGCTCATCAATTCTAACACATCAAATTAAAGCAGGATGTCAACAGGACAAACTGGAAGGGGATAACAGAAAAACTGTACTTTAAGGTTTTTTGGATAAACCTAAAACTACCCTAAAAAAATAAAGTCTAATTTTTTTTTAAATGCTGAAGAAGCTTGTTAGCCTGGAGCTGCTAGCAACCGACAGCCCTCCTAAGAAAAAATCCTGGCTGAAAATGGAAGCTCAAAGGCAATACTCAGAGCCAACATAAAAAGAGAAAAGTAGCACCCACATAACAACAGATTAAGCCCCTGGCAAGAGCAGTTGCACATTTGATTTGTCATAGATAAATGAACATATTAAATTTCATTTTGCTTGTAAATAAATGTAGATGGTGCATATATGGACACCTATTATAACCATCTTCTGCAAAAATCTCTGTAGATGCTAGGAATCAATCAGAGCATACAAAACAAACAAACAAACAAACAACACTGTAGTTAATAGCTCCACTTCCAGACTTCATAGACAAAGCCAATGGGAGCAATCTGCATTATGCTGGCCTTTTCTTCTCTCAGCACTGAAAACTAGTGCCTCCAGTGTGCACTACAGGGTATCTATCAATGCTGCTGCTGGCAAATCCCAGACATGGCATAAATAATCTCAATGAATCAGCCAAGACCTCAATGTGTTTAAAAAGTTTAAAGAAATACGAAAAAAGCAAAAAAAAGATTGAGGCAAGCTTATTAAATATACATATGCACGCATGCACACACACAAGAATGCTTCAGGAATTAATGATTTGTCAAAATAAATTGATGTTTTACTGCATATTTTTAAGCTTTCCAAAAAATTGTAATTTTAAAACACTATAGGATAAACAGTCTACCCATTCTAACAACTATCTCTAAACAATTCTATTTAGGTTTTCAGAACATTCTAATTATTTTTATTAATTATTGCTCACAGCTAACCTGAAATGTACAATCCTCACTGCTAAGAAAAGAATATGTAGGTCAATGACCAAGATATCTTTAGATACATTTAGGTAGATATATTTAGAACAGTTTATGAATTTCCAACCTCATCTTAGCTTAAGACTAGATCATACTACATAAGCAGCCTTCTTGAACCAAACATGAATACTCGGAATATCTAGATTTTACAAAAGAGAAGTTACAGTGTACGTTCAAAAGATAAGGTTTTGTAACAGGCTTCATGGTACACTGGGTTAAGGACCAGTTGGGAGGGACTCCAGCATCCCATATTCAGAGTGCCAGCTGAGTCTCGGCCACTCTGCTTCTACTCTGGCTTCCTGCCTAGGAAAGCAGCAGATTGTCGCTCCCCCATTCGCGGAGGAAGGACACTAGACCCTGCGCTGTTCTTTTGTCTGCTCGGCTCTTCCCGGGTTAGCTGCCGTTCGTTCCCTCACTCATGGAAGAACGACGCCGTCCCGGGTTTGCTGCCGGCCCCTCCACCTCCATAGAGGGGCGGCACCCCCCCGCCGCTTTCCCCGCTTCCGCACACCGCCGGCCGGCTCTCTCGGGGGCTGCTCAGATGTTGCTCAGGTGTTCCCTCAGATGTTCCTGGTGCATGTTGTTTCTCTCCTCCTTTATAGTCCTCTTCCACCAATCCCAACTCTGCTACCCACACGCCGAGCACGCTGCTCTCCTCCAATCAAGAGCAGGATCAGCTCCTGCAGCTTATCAGTCAAACTGATGAGACAGCTGCGTAGAGGTTGTTTGGTCTCTCTCTCAGCCCCATATTGTGGGAGAGCAGATGCATAGAATAAGTCTTAATTCCAGTAACTTAGTCTAGTCTCAGTTGCTCCCCACAGCAGATGATGGCCCAAGTACTTGGGACCCTGACATCCCTATGTGGGAGAGACCCGGATGGAGCTCAGGGCTACTGGTTTCAGCCTGGTCCAACCAGGGCTGTTATAGGCATTTGGGGAGTGAATCAGTAGAGGAAGATCTCTCTGCCTAGCAAAGAAACGATCTTTTTAAAAATATGAAAACAAATGATACCGTTTTATTTAATACAGGCTCCTTTAAAATAAATTTTTCTAATATATTTAGAATTTGGTTGTCCACAAATATACAATATTTGTACTTTTTGCACTAAATCAAAGCACAGCTACATTTCACAGTTAAAAATGTAAACAAGACTGACTGCTCCTTGCCTACACCTATAGTCTTGCTATACGTTTCTAGTCAAAATTTTAATTTCTTTAAGGCCTACAAGGTATGTCTATCACTCAAATCTCATTTTTAGCATCATTTTCCTTCACTGGGCTCCAGATCTCGCCACACACAAAGACCTTTTCTGACTCATGAATTTCTGTACTTTGCAATCCCCCTGCCAAGAAAGCATACCCCTAGCTCTCTCTGAGGTTAGGATGGCTTCTTCCTGTATTTCCAGCCTCATCTTCAAAGGGCAGGAAACAAATCTAGTAACTTGTTTCCTAGTTCACAGACCACCTTCTTGCTATGATCTCACACAGTGGAAAGGACAAGGCCAAGGAGTCTCTCTGGTCCTTTTTATAATGGCACTCATCCCAATCACATAAGCAAAGCCCTCAGGACCTAGCCACTATTTCTGGTACCACCTTGGGGGTTAGGATTCATGAATGTGAGAAGATACACACCTTCAGACCGTAGTAAAAGGCCACCTCTAAACACATTAAACACCTCTTCTCACTCACATTCCACTGTTCTCTACTTTTTTTTTAAGTGGCTAAAATTACTTTTTTGGGGCTGGTGTTGTGGCAAAGTGAGCTAAGTAAGTTGTGTATGCAACACCAGCACCCCATATCAGAGTTTGAGTCCCAGCTGTTCTACTTCTGATCCAGCTCCCTGCTAATGCCCAGGAAAAGAAGTGGAAGTTATCCCCAAGTACTTGAGCCCCTACCACCCTCATAGGATACCTAAAGGAAGCTCCTGGTTTCGCTCTGGTCCAGTCCTGGCTGTTGGAACATTTGGAGACTAAACCAGAAGATAGAAGATCTCTTTTTCTGTACCTCTGCCTTTCAAATAAATAAGTAAATATTTTTAAAAATAAAATGTTAAAAATGTTTATATCTGAGACTAGAGTCACAAGCCCACAAGAATGCAGGCAAACTTCAAAGTAATAAGTCTCTGTCTCTAATACAATTATGTCCTAAAACATTATAATTCATATCTACTGCTTATTTTTTTAATTATTTTTAATTTTTTTTTTTTTTTGACAGGCAGAGTGGACAGTGAGAGAGAGGTCTTCCTTTTGCTGTTGGTTCATCCTCCAATGGCCGCCGTGGCCGGAGCACCGCGCTGAAACGATGGCAGGAGCCAGGTACTTATCCTGGTCTCCCATGGGGACAGGGCCCAAGCACTTGGGCCATCCTCCACTGCACTCCCTGGCCACAGCAGAGAGCTGGCCTGAAAGAGGGGCAACTGGGGAAGAATCTGGTGCCCCGACCAGAACTAGAACCCAGTGTGCCGGCGCCGTAAGGCAGAGGATTAGCCTAGGGAACCGCGGCGCCAGCCCTCTACTGCTTATTTTTTAAAGGAATACCAAGATTTTCAAAAACAAAATCTATAGCAATCAATTTTCTATCTTAAAATCACCATTAGGAGGCCAGCTGTGGCATAACGGGTAAAGCTACCACCTACAGCGCCGGCATCCCAGATGGGTGCCAGTTCAAGCCCTGGCTGCTCCACTTCCAATCCAGCTTTCTGTTATGGCCTGGGAAAGCAGTAGAAGATGGCCCAAATGCTTGGACCCCTGCCACCTTTTTGGAAGACCTGGAATAAGTTCCTAGCTCCTGGCTTCAGATGGGCATAGCTCCAGCCGTTGCAGCCATTTGGGGAGTGAACTCACATCGAATGGAAGACTTCTTTCTCCATCTCTCTAGGCCTCTGCCTCTCTGTAACTCTGCCTTTCAAACAAATATATATTTTTTAAAAAATCACCCTTGTGCTGGCATTTGACAAAGTGGTTAAAATGCCTCTTGGGATAGCTGATTCCCATATCCAAGTGCCTCATTTGAGCCATGGCTCTTCTTCTTCTGATCCAGCTTCCTGCTGAAACACATTCCAGGTGGCAGTAGTAATGTCTAAAAATACTTGGGTCCCTGCCACCCATGTGAGAGACTGTATTGAGTAGTTGGCTCCTGTGGCTTGGGCCTGGCCCAATTCTGGCCATGGAGGCATTTGGGAAGTGAACCAGTGTATGGAAGATCTGTGTCTCTCTCCCTTTCAAATAAAGTGAAAATAATTACTATTTAAAGTAAAAAATTAGGGTGGGTGTTTGATGCTGCTAACGAGCCACATTCCATATCACAGTGACTGGTTTTAAGTCCCAGCTCTGCTTCCAACTCTAACTTCTGCTAACGAGCACTTTGGGAGGCAGCTGATGATGACTCAAATATGTGTGTCCTTGCTACCCATGTGGGAGATTCAGACTGCATTCTAGGCAACTGGCTTTGGCTGTTGTGGGAATTCAAGGAGTAAACCAGCAGTTCAAAAATCTCTCCCTCTCTTTCTTCCTAACAAAATAATTAAAATTATTTAAATATAACAAAAATTTAAAAAAATAAAATAAAACCACTCTCAGGGCCGGCGCTGTGGCACAGTGGGTTAAGCTGCTGCCTTTAGTGCCGGCATTCCATATGGGTGCCGGTTCGCGTCTCGGCTGTTCACTTCCAATACAACTCTCTACTCTGGCCTAGGAAAACAGTAGAAGATGGCCCAAGTGCTTGGGCTCCTGCACTGGCGTGAGAAGACCTGGAAGAAGCTCCTGGCTCCTAGCTTCGGATTGGCACAGCTCCGGCTGCTGCGGCCAATTGGGGAGTGAACCAGCGAATGAAAGACTTCTCTCCCTCTCTCCTTCTCTCTCCATGTAACTGGGACTTTCAAATAAATAAATAACATAAATCTTTAAAAAAATAATTAAAGAGGGCTGGCGCTGTGGCGCAGCAGGTTAAAGCCCTGGCCTGAAGCGCCAGCCTCCCATAAGGGCACCAGTTCTAGTCCCAGCTGCTCCAATTCTGATTCAGCTCTCTGTTATGGCCTGGGAAAGCAGTAGAAGATGGCCCAAGTCCTTGGGCTCCTGCACCCACGTGGGAGACCCAGAAGCAGCTCCTGGCTTCAGAACAGCACAACTCCAGCCGTTGCGGCCATCTGGGGAATGTACCAGTGGATGGAAGACCTCTCTGTCTCTACCTCTCTCACTCTCTTTCAAATAAATTAATTAATTAATTAAATAAAATAGGAAGGAAGGAAGGAAGGAAGGAAGGAAGGAAGGAAGGAAGGAAGGAAGGAAGGAAGGGGAGGGGAGGGGAGGAGAGGGGAGGGGAGGGGAGGAGGAAACAAAGCACTCTCAGCTCTTTCCTTTGCGGACTTTACACCTTGATGCTTACAAGTTAATAACAGCTTTTCAAGTTTTAGTAGGCACTGTTTTTTAAATATAAAGAACAGAGATAGGGGGCCAGTGCTGTGACATATTAGGCTAAGCCTCTGCCTGTTGCGCCAGCATCCTTTGCGGGTGCCAGTTGGTGTCCCAGCTGCCCTACTTCTCTGCTTATGGCCTGGGAAAGCAGTAGATGATGACCCAAGTGCTTGGGCCCCTGTATTAACACAGGAGACCCAAAAGAAGCTCCTGGCTCCAAAATGGCCCAGCTACAGCCATTGTAGTCATTTAGGGAGTGAGCCAGTGGATGGAACAGTTCTATCTCTCGCTCTCTTTCTGTAACTCTACCTCTCATGTAATTAAACAAAATCTTTTAAAAAAAGAAAAAAAAAAGAACAAAGACAGGGGACATTCAGACTAGAAACCAAGACACAAACTGCAACATATGAAGATAAAACTGGAATAAAACAGGACTTCTGAACAACATTGTATGTCTACTTGCTGGTTTGGGCAAATGTCATCAAAAGACTTAAGTCAGCTCAGTGTTAAAGCAGTTGGTTATCTGTGGAGTACTGGGAAAATTCAATGGTAAGAGAGAATCACGCTAGTAATCATGCAAGAAAATTAACACCCAACAATTAACTGATTGTTCTGATGGTGTTACAAACACACTGCTGCACAAGGGTGATTTTTAAAGCAAACACATATAAAACAACAATTGAGAAAATTTAAGTCCAAGAAAGACAGAAGATAAATAGCACATTATAAGAAAAGCAACAGAAAAGAAACAAGTTATTTGTGTAAATGTTTTCAGTCCCTCCCTCATGGAAACATATACTATGCTCTCTCATGGAAACAAGGGTCATGTTAATTATTTCAACTCACTCACAGCTCCTAACATGAAATAAATATTCAATATTTATTGAAATGATGAACTGAATCTATTTTTAAAACCACCAAGACCACTAATGAAAAAACTAATATGCTTAAAAATATTAACCCCTTTGATATAAAAATATATTCCAATACATAGAATCAATATGATTTCTCAGAGAATAACATATCTTTCTACATAAAACTTAGATAGGGGCTGGAGCTGTGGACAGCTGTGGCATAGCAGGTAAAGCCACTGCCCGCAGTGCTGCCATACCAAATAGGTGCCTGCTTGAGGCTGCTCCACTTGCAATCTAGCTCTCTGCTAACGCGCCTGGGAAAGCAGTAGAAGATGGCCCAAGTCCTCGGGCCCCTGCACTCACATGAGAAGAAGCTCTAGGCTCCTGGCTTAGGATTGGCCCAGCTCCAGCAGTTGCAGCCATTTGAGGAGTGAACCAACGGATGTCAGACACCCACCCCTCCCTCCCTCCCTCCCTCCCTCTTTCTCTCTGCCTCTACCTCTGTAACTTCACCTTTCAAATAAATAATCTTTTAAAAGAATCTTTAAAAAAATTAAGATAAAAACTGACGTAAGTAGTTAAGAACTTAGTAAAGCTGCTTCCTTATTATTTGGTCTAGTACATACAGTGATTGTGTTCAAGCAAAAATGCAAATCAGACACTATGAAACTATCTTAAGCCATAATAAAACTTAAGATGAAAGCAGTATCCTACTCAAAATCAAAATGGAGGTCCCTCCCCTCCGATGCTCAGTTCTAGGAAGAGATTTCATTGTATCCATAACGGTATGTTCCCAATCCTGAAACAGAAAAAATAATCTTTTCTAATTTCTACATACAAACACTAATTTACATAGAAAACAACAGTAACCTTATTTATCTTAAAGCTTATCTTAAAATAAGCACCAATACTTAAATTCTGTCTTTAATTATTGGCAAGCTTGGGGTTAGTTTCTCTACTGAGAAGTTGTGGCATGGATATCTTGGCCAGTGCAGAACCAAAGATTAGGACTGAAATAAAAACACCACGTAGTAGAAACAGCAACACATCCTTTCATTAACTCTCAAAAGGAAGAGTATGAAGAGGTGATAGTAAGACCAAACAGATGAGTAAAAGACTCAAACTCAGAATGATGTAAAGCATTCAGAGTGAGAAACTATGAGTAACTAATTAATGAAGCCTGGCAATGATCACCAACAACTAACATCACTTAGAGGAACCAAACATTGTGTCTCCTGATCCAAGCACACAAAATCATCTGGAAAGTATTTTCCCCAAACATAAAAGAAAAAAAATTGAGGGAACATACAATACAGAAACTGAATCTGATCAAGCTTCTAAATCTAAGACCATTAACAAGAAACCAAGGAGTCAGAGGAAGAAGCTTACTACCACTACAAGAATGTAACTGGCAAATCCCAGCGGGGGGCAACTCAGCCATTTCTTCAACTTAGTTTGCAAGGAAAAAAACTGAAGGGGTAACTTAGAGATTATGAAGTAATGCCCAGATTTTATATGGCTCTTGATGTGAATAAACGTAAAACACATTTAGTATATTATGGAGAAATCCAAGCACTTTCATGTTACATTACTATTTTTCAATGTGATAATGATTGTTTGATTTCCCTTCAAGAGCTGGGCCTGGTGCTGGGCTTAACAAGTAAAGCTGCTGCCTGCAGTGCAGGCATCCCATATGGGCAAGGTTTGAGCCCCAGCTACTCTACTTCTGATCCAGCTCTCCACTATGGTCTGAGAAAGCAACAGAAAATGGCCCAAGTCCTTGAGCCCCTGCACCTGCATGGGAGACCTGGAAGAAGCTCCAGGCTTTGGATCAATGCAGCTGGCATTGCAGCCAGTTGGGGAGTGAACCAGTGGATGGAAGACTCTGACTCTCTCTCTTCGAAACTCTTTCAAGTAAATAAACAAAATAAAATAATAAAAAAAAAAAGTGAAGCTGACTGAAACACCTCGAGTATTAAAGGGTTAGAGTACACAAAAAGAACACTATAATTAATACGGTATACTAGATCTGTCCAAAATGTGCTAGATTTGGCCTACCCGGACTGAAATACAAACTGTGAAATTGCAACCATGAGGAGAGAGCGGCTTCGCTTCCTTGCCAGCCAACCTTTACTCCACTGATAGAAGCTCTATAAATAGACTAAGAGTGACAATGGCTGCTCAAATCACCCCACAGTGCAGACACTACCACTTCTGGCATCTATCTGGCCCAACATCAGGGTTGTGAATAAATTAGCATCAAGTAGAAAGCCAAGGAAGCTACCAAATGCAAAAAGTGTGCTGCTGCTAATAAAATAAGAGATCCTCTAGAATATTGAAAAGCACCATCAGGGTAACTCAAGAATAATTTGAAACATAGGTTCTGAGTTTCCTCCAAGATTTCCGGCCATTTGCTATCTCCCTAGAAAAACAATCTACATAAAGATGGATCCTGAGGACCCCAAGACAAATGTTGTCAAAAATTTATCCACTACACAAATATCCTCAGGCTAACTGCAAATTGTTTAGTGGACTGGGCAGGGAAGGAAGCTGAGATGGGAAACCCTTGATAAATTGTTAATTTTATATATGCTTCTATGTTAAGTTAAAACTAAGGTAGACAGGAGACTACTTAAAATTTAACCAAATGAAGTTTTTGTTCTTAACACAGAAGGAAAACCGTGCTGTTTTTCCTAAAGTTTTAGCCCACATCCTACTTCCCTATCCCCAACAATACCTTTCTCAAATTATAAGGCTGACTCTAGACATAAGTCGTTTTTTAAACCAGACAGCTCTTTAAAAAAACAATCTTCTGATCCCTTTGGTGTCTTGTTTCTCTAATGTTTATCATGCTAAGGAAAACAATTTTTATACTAATACTTGATCACAATCCAAGTTTACATACATTCTTAATAACAGCTGCTGTAAATTTTAACATTTAATTTCATTGCTCTTTGAATAATCAGAACTAATTTAATAAAACGCAGGCTTGAATTCCAGACAGAGGTAAAAAGTATTTGCAAAAAAAAAGAACACTCCTCAATCATTTAAGTTTAAAAACCTACTTACCAAAATACTATTTTCTAATATCTAATCTAAAATTATTTTTTAAAGGAAAAGACTAGCTCCACACTGCAGTTGTTTTGTTACTCAGCACTTTGCTTCTCTATCACCTACTTTCTCTTCTCCACAGTTTAGAATAGGAAAGAAACTCAGAATCATCTTGTTTACTACACTGAGTTCCTCAAGCAGAAACTTTTTTTTAAGATTTATTTATTTATTTGAAAGTCAGAGTTACACAGAGAGAGGAGAGACAGAGAGAGAGAGATGGATCTTCGATTCACTGGTTCACTCCCCAACTGGCCACAACGATCCGAACCCAGGAGCCAGGAGCTTCTTCCGGGTCTCCCACGTGGGTGCAGGGCCCCAAGGACCTGGGCCATCTTCTACTGCTTTCCCAGGCCATAGCAGAGAGCTGGATCTGAAGCAGAGTGCCCATATGCGATGCCAGCACTGCAGGCAGCAGTTTTACCCGCTACGCTACAGCGCTGGCCCCAGAAACTTTCTTTTATCTACGCATCCATCCCCACCTGGCACAGAAGTGCTCAGTAACTGGATTTTTAATTTACCCAGGTTTAACGCCCTCTATACACACAAGAAGTAAGGTCTACTGATACACTTCTACTTTTGATTACTCTTCACTGAATTAGAAAATACTCATACAGCTGTTTTAAAATTAAATAAAGCCAAGTTAATAATTTAGGGACTTACATCATCTCCACAATTTAAAGTCTGAGCAAAGAGGAATGAGACTCCTTATTTTGAATAAAGACACTAAAGAGAACAGAAACAAAACAAGCACTATACATTAAAGCCACAAATCCTTAATAAGACAACCAAATCTGAGTCACATCTACCATACTAAGGTTTTTAAAATCACATTGACTATCAGTTGCTATTAGTATGTTCCACTGAATCTCCATAGTATTTAACAACTCGTTTCCTTGGCCAGCAATTCAGGAATACAGAGAAAACAAGCAAAACACTTCTCCTTTTCACCTTTCTCCTCCCTTTTACCATAAGGTCACAAGGCCCTGTGAGCTGAGTGTGAAAACAAAATGACTGAACATCAATCCCACCTCTGCTGAGACAAGCTGCCCACACAGAGCAGAAAACACTGCTTCTCGCCCTTGATTTCAATCATAAGAATTCTGAAAAAGTAAGGAAAGGTACAATTAAAAATAAAGGCTAGGGGCTCGTGCTGTGGCGTAGCAGGTAAAGCCGCAGTCTGCAGTGTATCATCCCATAGAGGCAAGGTTTGAGTCCCGGCTGCTCCACTTCAGATCCAGCTCTCTGCTGTGGCCTGGGAAAGCAGTAGAAGATGGCCCAAGTCCTTGGGCCCCTGCACCCACGTGGGAGACCCAGAAGATGCTCCTGGCTCCAGGCTTCAGACCGGCACAGCTCCAGCTGTCGCAGCCAACTGGGGAGTGAACCAGCGGGTGGAAGACCTCTCTTTTCAATCAATCAATATCTCTCTCTCTCTCTCTGTACAACACTGACTTTCAAATAAAATAAATACATCTTCTAAAAAATTAATTAAATTAATTAAAAGAATAAAGGCTAGGGGCCAGCGCTGTGGCATGCCAGGTAAAGCCGCCGCCTGCACTGCTGGCATCCCATATGGGTATCGGTTCAAGTCCAGGCTGCTACACTACTGAATGAGCTCTCTGCTAAGACCTGGGAGGACAGCAGAGGATGGCCCAAGTCCTTGGGCCCATGTGGCCGCATCGGGGGCCCAGGAGAGACTCCTGGCTCCCAGCTTCGGATTGGCCCAGCTTTGGCTGTTTCAGGAGTGGACCAGCAGATGGAGGACTTTCTCTGCCTCTCTGTAGTTCTGCCTTTCAAATAAATAAATCTTTAAAAAAAAAAAAAAGTTTTGTAACAGTAATGCCAAACTGGAATTTGACAGCTAAAGCAAAATAACTATCAAAACCTTTAAGCTGACAACCAAGAAACTACCCAAAATGAAATTTTTACTCTATGAACATAAGGCTCAATGCAGAAAATCCTCCAAAAAGAATGCCTACCTCATCCTTCATATTCCACAGGTTGTTGTTTTATTTTTTTGCCCTAGATGAAAATTCATAACCTTTTAGCAGACTAAGGTACCTTTAGAACCTAGCCCTACCTCCACCTACCCTGTTAATCTCTCTGAAAACTCAAGCCAAAGGCCCCACTTAACCATTCAAGAGTATAGGTATAGGTATAGGTATAGGTATAGGTATAGGTATAGGTATAGGTATAGGTATAGATATAGATACCATGACTTTTTGGGCTATTTTCCAGCCTGGAGTTCTCAAATGGAAATCCCTCTCAAACCTCAATTTTAAAAGTTTAGGTTCCAGGGCTGGCGCTATGGTCTAGCAAATAAAGCTGTACCCCATGAGTGCCGGTTTGAGTCCTGGCTGCTCCATTTCCAATCCAGCTCCCTGCTATTGCTCCTGGGAAAGCAGAAGATGGCCCAAGTATTTGGTACCCTGCCAACCCAGATGGAGAACCTGGAAGAAACTCCTGGCTTTAGATCAGCATAGCTCCAGCTGTTGTGGATATGTGGGAAGTGAACCAGTGGATGGAAGATTCTCTGTCTCTCCCTATCTCCAACTTTGCCTTTCAAAGAAATAAATAAATTTGAAAGAAAAAGAAAAAGTTGGGGAAAGCGCTATGGCGCAATGGGCTAAGCCACTACCTGACACACCAGCATTCCATATGGGCCCAGTTCGAGTCCCAGCTGTTCCTCTTCCAATCCAGCTCTCTGCTATGGCCTGGGAAAGCAGTAGAGGATGGACCAAATGCTTGGGTCCTGCACCCATGTAGGAGACCCAGAAGAAGGTCCAGGCTCCTGGCTTCAGATCAACCCAGCTCTGACCGTTTCAGCCATTTAGGGAGTGTACAAACAGCTGGAAGACCTTTCTCTGTGTGTGTGTGTGTGTTTCTCTCTCTCTCTCTTTCTCTCTCTCTCTCTGTAATTCTATCTCTCAAATAAATGAATCTTGAAAAAAAAAAAAAAAAGTTTAAGTTTCTTGGAGCCGGCATTGCAGCACAGCATGTAAAACCACTGCTTGCAATGCCAGCATCCCAAACAGGCGCTAGTTTGAGTCCCAGCTGCTCTACTTCCAATCCATCACCCTGCTAAGGTGCCTGGGAAAGCAGAGGAAGCAAGTGCTCAGCCCCACATCTACAAGCGAGACCCAGCAGATCCGGACTTCTGGTTTAAGCCTGGCCCAGCCCTGATAGTTGCAGCCATTTGCGGAGTGAACCAGCGGAAAGAAGATCTCTGTCTCTTCCTCTTTGTGTAACTGATTTGCAAATAAATAAATAAATCTTAAAAAAAAAAAAATTAAGTTCCTGAGGCCAGGCATTGTGGGAAAGCAGGTAAAGCCATCTGTGGTTGCTCCACTTCTAATCCAGCCCCCTGCTAATGCGTCTGGGAAAGCAGCAGAGGATGGCCCAAGTCCTGGGAATCCTGCACCCATGTGGGGGAACTGTTAGAATTTCTGGCTTCTGGTTTCAGACTGGTCCAGCCCTGGACATTGCAGCCATAGGGAAGTGAACAGTGGATGCAAGACCTCTCCCTCTCTCTCTCTCTGTAACTCTGCCTTTCAAATAAATAAAATAAATCTTAAAAAAAAAAAAAAGTTTAAATTCCTTGAGCACTGTGATCTTAATGGTCTCATTCACGACAGCACCTGCAACTAGAGCATTGCTGGCACAGAGAAAGCAATCAATGAATTAGTGTGGCGAGAATAAAGGTTTCACATGGATGCGCTGTCTTCCATGCTTTCTCCACAGCGCCTCTCTTTTTCAGCTTTTTAGTATGTCTATTTCATTTTCCCTTCCTATTTACAACTACCCAAGAAATTTCATTTAGTCCCAAACTCTTTCCTAAAATAATCTAATACTGGAATCAGTATACTTCAAAACACATGAACTATAGATTTCTAATCATTTATAGGTTTTCTCAAATACTGTCACTTCAGTAAATATGAAAATATTTTCATGTATGTGTCAGAAAATGGGGAAAGTCTAAGATGGTTTACAAAGTAACTGAACAGTAAGGTTTGGGTCTCTAGTATAAACATATACCACCTCCA
This sequence comes from Oryctolagus cuniculus, assembly GCF_051225735.1. Taxonomy (NCBI): domain Eukaryota; kingdom Metazoa; phylum Chordata; class Mammalia; order Lagomorpha; family Leporidae; genus Oryctolagus; species Oryctolagus cuniculus. Next base: position 31,517,550 of record NC_142876.1, read on the forward strand.
AACTTTAAAAAGAAAGGAAAAAATTAGCAGATTGCCTGTACTCTACATCAAGTTTATTCATGCAAGTATCAGAACAAAATCTTAAGACTGAGGATCCTGACAAAACAATGAATAAGCAACCACACAAGCTCACAGAAATTACCAGTCCTAAAGAGATTTAAAATATCAATGTCAACATAAACACTAAGACACCTTTAAGGGGCCTGTGGTGCCAGCATGCCATATGGGTGCCAGTTCCAGTCCCAACTGTTCCACTTGCGATCCAGCTCCCTGCTAATGCACTCGGGAAAGCAGCAGAAGTCAGCCAGAGTGCTTGGGCCCCTGCCATCCAATCGACAGACTAGGAAGAAGCTCCTGGCTCCTGGCTCCACCTGGCCCAGCCCTCTGGAGAGTGAACCAGCAGATGAAAGATAATCTTTCTCTCTCCTACTTCTCCTTCTGTAACTCTGCCTTTGAAATAAATAAAAATTAAGACAAAAAAAAAAAAAAACGACACCTTTAAAGGACATATATTGAGCACTGTTTTAACAGAATTCCACTAATTTAGGGCCTGAAGCTGAGTTTATCTTTAATACAGGACCTTGTATTAATCATGAAAGCTACAAAACAGATTACGATAGTTACTCTCACGTGTATGCATGAAAGAGTACTATAACCTAAAGTAGTGGCATAACTACTGCACTGTTAGCTTAATATGAAGGTAACAATGAGCAGTTTCCAGCTCCCAAATCCAGTCCATCCTACCTTCCACAAACAAGTGTTGGGGAGAAAAAAAATCCCATTAAGAAATCCGATTTAGTTGGTCCCTTAGGTTGAAGGAAGTTTCTTGAAGTCTTTCCCTGCCTTTCAGATTCAAATCACCTACTGCAAAGTTTGCATCAGCAACATGTTAACATTAAGGAAAAGATGAGGTCTGAAGATTTAAGATTACAGTGGTACTGAAAAGCAGTCTATAGAAACCTGATTTAGAAATATCTAAGAAATATTTTTATCTCTCATTTAACAGAACTTAGAAAATCTCATTAAGGTTCTTTTTAAAGTAGCATACAGGTCACTGCAGTCAATTCCACCTTGGTTTCTTGAATGCAAATTTAATTCATAATTTTGTTTACCAAGCGTTCAACTAGCATTGTATTGGGCATATCACTCGGCCAAAACGTTGTACTGCCTACTGAAATACCAGCGTTGTGACTCCTCAAGACATCAGGTAACAACTATTCATCGCGGGCCTCTAAAAATGCTTGTTAAATCAAAAGGCAAGGCTCTGATTCCTGGAGAAATCCAGACTGCCAGGATCAGCAAAACTACATTAGAAAGTTAACAGCTTCCATCCTTAAAATACCCCAAGAGAAGAAAGAGAGTGAGCCAAACTGTTAACACGTATGTGCCCAGGGATACCGCCGAATAACACCCGAAGCAGAACGGCCATATGTATCTGTAATTAAGAGGTCCGACCATGATAAAGCATCATCATGTGGGTTTTTCAGCCCCTGGTGGAAAGATTCAGAAAGCCAAAACTCAGGCAAAAGAAAATAAGGGAAAAAAAAAAAAAAAAAAAGAAAAGCACATCTAAGCATGAACTGCTCAAGCGGCCAGAGATCTGGGACGACCAATACAGACGCTCCTGCCTTCAACCTGTGCGCATCTATTTTGGGACAGAGGATCGGACAATTTAAAAGTGAGAAATGGCGTGCGGCTCCAGCAGAGGCTGCTGCATAAATAGCACAATACAGGGCGGACGGCGCCGTGAGGAAGGAAAAGTACGAAGCGCACCCGGGGAGGAGAGGAGAGGAGAGCAGAGCCGGCTCTGGGGAGTCAGGCACGGCGGCAGCCTGTAACCGGGGGGGTCGCCGGTTTACTGCCTCGCCGGCTCCGAGGCCAAGTTAACAAACTCCCCAGAAGAAGTCAACCTTGGAGACTGACACACGTCTCCCACGGATCCGGGGAGTCGGAGTGGAAGAGCCCACCAAAGCCTTTTTCTGCCCCCGCGCCACGGCCACCGCAGCCGTGGCGCCGAGGAGGCCGCTGGCCTCTCGGCGGCCGCGCAGGTAGCAGCGCCGGACCCCAGCTCGCGGACTCGGCGAGCCGGCGCCACCGCCTCCCCCGCCGCGGGCCCGCGAGCCTCAAAGTTGCGTGAAGACAACTCCAGGGCCGCGCGGCCCGGGGGGCTGCGGCACCTCCCGCCTCCCCCGCCACGACATGGCCCCGGCGGCCCGGACAGGGAGAAAAAAGGGGGCGGCCAACTCGGCCCGGCCGGGAGGACGCGAGGGTCACCGGCCGCAGGCAAGCCAGGGGGTGGGAGCTACTCGAGCCCCTCGCGGCAGCCCCCCTGCACCCGGGCCGCGCCTCCCGCCGAGTCTGGGTGCCATCCTCGGCACCCACCAGCCGAGCCCGTCACGACCCCTGCGCCCGGACGCCGCAGAGCCCTCGCCCGCGGCCCGCGCTCCTCCCTGGGATGCAGCCCGGATCCCACGGCTCGACCCACGGCCAGGCCGCAGCCCTGAGCTGCTTCCCGCCTCACCTGTGCTCCGCGGCGGCTTCGTGCCTTCTCGCCCGCTCCGCGCGCCCCGTCGGGGCACGCACCGACCCTCCAGCCGGGAATCCCGGCCGCGGTGACTCGGGAAGCGACGGCCACCGCCGCCTTCTCCTCCTTGGCACAGGCCCTGGCAGCGAACAGAGGGTCGCGGTCAGAGCCACCGCCGCGGCCAAAGTGAATCTCGCCGCCTCCGCAGCCTCCACCACCAATTCCCTTCAGTCGTCCGCGCCGCCCCAAGAAAATGTCACCAGAGGCCGTTCCGCTCGGCTCCTCACTTCCGCCCGGAACCACAGAGCCCGCGTCGGCCGGCTAGAGCGGCCGCTGCAGCGAGAGCCGCTGGGGATGGAGGCGGAGGCCGGGAGGAAGCCGGACAGCGCCATCTGGCGGGAGGGGACGCGAGCTCCTCCCGCTGCGGAGCGCCGGGCGCGCCGGCGCCGGCTTCACGGGCTTCTTTCCCGCGCTCCCTCCTCCTGCTGAAGCGGCTGCCTTCTAGAAATGTCCTTGCCTGCCGGTGGGCAAGCCAGTCGGTGCGAGCCAAGAACAGTGCCGCAAGAAAGAGACGGCGCTCCCTTTTCCATGCGCTGCTCGGTACTCACCCCCTCCCGAAGATTTCCCGCGGCGGCTGAATTGGAGCTCCTCCTGCCGGGAGCCCGCTCCCCTCTCCCTACTTTTCGGCGAACGCCAGCGGCTCGGCGCGGGGCTGCTCCGCTGTGCTCTTCCCGTGCAGTGGCACCAACATCCTGTGCAAGTTTCTGGCCGGGACCCTGGCGCGCCTCGCGGCTGGAGCCCCACCTGCTGGAGAGACAGCGTCGGCGGGGGAGACGCGCCCCACCCCGGCCCCGGGCGCCCCAGTTTCCACCTCCGCGGAGTCACTGCCGGCTCGGCAGCCCGCGCTGCAACCGGGACGCGCCCCGCCCTCCAGGGGCTCTCGGAGCGCATCCCTGAGGGGGCCAGGGGCGTGAGGGGTCTGCCAGACGTGGGGCCGGGAGAAGGCTGGGGTGGGCGCGCGGGCCCCCTAGAGTTGGAGGGTGGAGGGCTGCCTGGGAAAGAACACGCCGGGCTGAGGACAAATCTCGCACCCCAAGATCTGGCCAAGGCCCGCGCTCCCTGATCAATCAGTGAGAAGGGGGAAAACAAAGACTAAAAAGGGGGAACACGTGAAAGGTCTTTAATCTTTAAGGAGCTGTGCTCAAAACTTGGAAGAGGCCCCCGTGGCTCACCCCGCACAAGACCCCAACGGCCAGGGCTGGACCAGGCAGCCGCCCGGAGCCTGGAACTCCACCTGGGTCTCTCACGTGGGTGTAGGGGTCCAAGTAGACGAACCCTCCCCTCACGGCCTGCTGCCTGCCAGGGTGCGCATTAGCAGGAAGCTGGAGCGGAAATGGAGGAGCAGGGACTCAAACCAGGCACTGGGGCATAGGAGGGGGCTGTCCCAGGAGGCAACTGCATTGCTGGGAAGCCTCCAAACCAGGCTGTTGCTACTGCACAGTGGTGGAAACTGAGGCACACAGTGACCTGGGCAAGAAGACCCATGCAGAAGTAGAAGACTAGGTTCTTACACAGCCAGCTCAACTCGGGCACCCTCTCAACCACAACCACCAACCGCCTCCCTGGGGTGGGTGGAGAGCGCACCGGGACTTTTTGCCAGATAAAACATTTTTAGAAGCTATTTATTTTACTTACTTGCAGAGTTACAGAGAGAGAGAGAGGGAAAAGCACGAAGAGAGATGTGATGTGGACCGGGTGCTGTCTCCACTTTGCTCACTCCAGCAGAGTGACCTCCGGGCGGTTCTGCCACCTCTCCGAGCCCCTGGGTCCCTGCCTGTCAAACACGGATGACCCCTACTAGTCGCCTGCAGGTTCATGGTGGATGTGAGGGAAGAGTCCTGCCTGCAGAGCACGTTTGCGCACCTGCTGGGGCTGTGGTGGCAGTACTCTGGGTCACGCACCTCCTGGTGGCTGAATGCCCTGACATTTCCATCCCAACAGGCTCATCTTTCCAGAGTGACAAGTTCACCTGGAACCAGAATGGAACAGTACAGAAGGATGTCACAGAAGTGGAGCAGCAGGTACCCAGAGTGGCCTGGAGGGGCATCCCCCACAGATCCTCCTGTCCTGGGGGCTGATGGGCTGAGGCTGCTCTGTCCCCAGTCAGGTGCTCTGGCACCGGCTCCCAGAGCTTTATTCTAATCAAGTGAGTTCCCCAGATCTGTAACTGTATGGAAAGTCTGTAACTGCTGAAAAACAAATGTGGAAGTAAATACAAAGGAAGGATCTAATTATTTATTTTGATTTACTTGAAAGAGAGAGACACACAGATCTTCCATCTACTGGTTCTCTCCCCCAAATGCCTGCTATACCCGCCACTGGGCCAAGCCAATGTCAGGAGCCAGAAACTCAGTCTGGGTCTCCCACATGGGTGGCAGGGACCCAACTATTTGAGCCATCACTGCTGCTACCACCCCGGGTGCACAATAGCAGAAATTGGAGTTGGAAGTTGAGCCCATAATTGAACCCAGGCACTTAAAAAAAAAGATTCATTCATTTATTTATCTGAAAGGCAGAGAAGGCAGAGAGAGAGAGAGACCTATTTTCCATCCTCTGGTCCACTCCACAAATGCTTGCAATAGCCAGGGCTAAGCCAGGCTGAAGCTATCAGCCAAGAACTTCATCCAGGTCTCCCACTTGGGTGGAAGGGACCCAAGCACCTGAGCTATCATTTGCTCCCTCCCAGGCGCATTAGCAGGAAGCTGGATCAGAGGCAGAGTAGCCAGTCTGATAGGGCATACCACTATACCTGCCCTGAATACAGCATGTTTGTTAGCAAGTGTGTGTTTCTCATTTATTTATTTATTTATTTATTTTTTGACAGGCAGAGTGGACAGTGAGAGAGAGAGACAGAGAGAAAGGTCTTCCTTTGCCGTTGGTTCACCCTCCAATGGCCGCGGCGGCCGGCGCACCGCGCTGATCCGATGGCAGGAGCCAGGAGCCAGGTGCTTTTCCTGGTCTCCCATGGGGTGCAGGGCCCAAGCACCTGGGCCATCCTCCACTGCACTCCCTGGCCACAGCAGAGAGCTGGCCTGGAAGAGGGGCAACCGGGACAGAATCCGGCGCCCCGACCGGGACTAGAACCCGGTGTGCCGGCGCCGCTAGGCGGAGGATTAGCCTAGTGAGCCGCGGCGCCGGCCCCTGTTTCTCATTTTTTAATGAAAGGAATTGCTCTTTATGACATGGTACCCTGTCTGTAGGGCTTACTGAGTAGGGAAGAGGGTCCTCCATCCCACTCCCCCATATAAACTAGCACTCATCACAGTACTTGTTTATTTCCTTCATAACATGAAATTTTTAAAAAATTATTTTATTCAAAAAAAGCAGTGGCTAGCGTTGTGGCGTAAAGGATAAAGCTGTCACCTGCAGCATCCGGTCTATAGGGGCCCCGGTTTGTTTCCCAGCTGCTCCACTTTCTATCCAGCTCCCTGCTAATGGCCTGGGAGGACAGCAGAGGATGACCCAAATGCTTGGGCCCCTGCAACCACGTGCAAGACCAGGAAGAAGCTCCTGGCTCCTGGCTTCGGCCTGGCCCAGTCCTGGCTGTTGCAGCCATCTGGGGAGTGATGCAGTGGATGGAAGATCTCTCTTTCTGTCTCTCGCTGTAACTCTGATTTTCAAATATATATATTTTTTAAATAATAAATTATTCAAAAAAGCCGACAGATATCCTCTGTCCACTGATTCACTCCCCAAATGCCCACATCAGGCAGGGCTTTGAGTACCCAAAGCCAAAACCCCAGAACTCACATTCCAGGTTTCCCACACAAATGTCAGAGAGCCGAGTTCTTGAGCAGTCTCCCAGGCTGTGCATGGGCAGGAAGCTGGATCAGAAGTGGAGCCCAGGATGCTGGTTTCTTTCCTGGCTGGTCCACTTCTGATCCAACTCCCTGCTAATGGCCTGGGAAAGCAGCAGAAGATGGCCCGAGTCCTTGGGTCCCTGCCACCCATGTGGGAGTCCTAGATGAAGCTCCTGGCTCCTGGCTTCAGCCTGGCCCAGCCCCGACCGTTACAGCCATCTGGAGAGTAAACCAGCAGATGGGAAATCTCTGTGTCTCTCCATCTGTCTCTGTAACTTTGCCTTGCAAATAAACAAATTAAAAAAAAAAAAAAAAAGCAGAAGAAAGAAAGAAAAGGAGAAGGAGGAAGTGAAGGAAGAAGACAGAGGAGCCCCGACTGTGGTAAGGGGATGGGAATGCAGGTGGGCTCCTGGCTCCTGTTACCCTCTGTGCCACACATCCCTACAGAGGTAACATTTGCCCTCAGGGTTCCAGCTCTGAAAATCCTTTCTTCTCTGACCCAGTCGGGTGGCCCTGTGTGGAGACGTGTTGTCTCTTGTCCTGTTCTGTTCCGCATGCCCCACGGCTGGCTTCAGATATACTCAACACACGTGCTGTGAATGGGGGAAGTGGGTGTAAGATTCAGAAACCGGATTCCAGGATGTCAAAACAAGGAAGTGGTGCCAGGTGCCAAGTGGGCGAGAAGCTGGGAGGAGGAAACCCATAGACAAAGGAGTGGGGCGGCCTGCCCCTGGGGTTTAAAAGGAGGAGGAGGAAGAGGAGGAGAGGCCATGCCTTGAGGGCAGAGTGCAGGTCAGCCTTCTTGTGGCCTCCCTGGAGTCATCACTGGGTGTGGCTGTGGGGTACAGGGGGGAAAGCCCCTAGGGTATTTGGAGAATAATAGCCCAGATAGCAAAGCAGGGGGAGGGGGAAATTAGAGAGAGAGAGATAGAGAGCGCGGGTGTGCGCGGGCGCTAGCTTCCATCCGCTGGGTCACTTCCTAAGGCTAGCCGGGAACTCAGTCCAGTCTCCCACTTGGCTGGCGGGGCAGGCACTTGAGCCATCACCTGTTGCCTCCCAGGATGCATTAGCAGGAAGCTGGATCACAAGCAGAGGTGCCAGGACTCAACCAGAGCTCTGATAGGAGATGTGGGCATGCCAGGCCCCAGCTTAACCCGCTGCACCACAGCACTGGCCCCAAGTGCTAATGGGAAAGCAGGGACAGATGTTCTCACAGAGACTTCCACTGAGTGACAGCCAAGCCAGCAGAAGGGGCCAATGTTGTGGCACCACAAGTTAAGCCACCACTTATGACACTGGCATCCCATATCGGAGCACAAGTTCGAGTCCTGTGTGCTCCACTTTGAATACAGCTCCCTGCTAATGCACCTGGGAAAGCAGCAGAAAATGGCTCATGTACTTGGGCCTCTGCCACTCATGTGGGAAACCCAGGTGGAGTTCCCGGCTCCTGCTGTTGCAGCCATTTGGGGAGTGAACCAATAGATAGAATCTCTCCCTCTCTCTCTTTCTCTCTTTGTCACTCTATCTTTCAAATAAATAAAAAAAAAATCTGTTTTTAAAAGACCAAAAAGGGGGCCTGCATTGTGACATAGCAGGTTAAGCTTTAGCTTGTGGCACTGGCATTTGAGTACCAGCTGCTCCACTTCTGATCCAGCTTCCTGCTAATGCGCCTGGGAAAGCAGAACTTGGCCTAACTACTTGAGCCCTTGCACCCATGTGGGAGACCTGGATGAAGCTCCTGGCCCCTGACTTTGGCTTGGCCCCAGCCTTGGCTGTTGCAGCCATCTTGGGAATGAACCAGCGGATGGAAAGTCGCTCTCTCTGTCTCTCCCTCTCTTTCTGTAACTCTGACTTTCAAATACACAAATACAAATCTTCATAAACAAATAAATGAAAATGAAAGACCAGCAGAAACCCAGATGTCCCCTGCCCCTGACAGCTTGGAGAGGTAACAGCCAAAGATTTCATGCTGACCTCCCTGGGAGGCAAGTGGGACCTAGCACTGAACACTACAGAAGAAGAGTAAGGGAAACAGTGGGGTAGGAGGGAGTTGCCTCCAGCCCTAGGGACCTTCCCTATGGGTAGTCACAGAAGACCCTCTGCATTCTGGGAGAAGATTCCGTAAGAGCTTCGAAGTTCTGGGGATGCCAGCCGAATGGAGAACGCCTCCACGTGCCGCTCTCCAGCATTGAATGCAAGAACTGCGGGAGAGACCCTGTGCTGGTATCTGCCCTGGTCCCACACAGTTCCTAAAACCCTAGGAATCTGGCTGGCGCCGCAGCTCACTAGGCTAATCCTCGCCTTGTGGCGCCAGCACACCGGGTTCTAGTCCCAGTCGGGGCACTGGATTCTATCCCGGTTGCCCCTCTTCCAGGCCAGCTCTCTGCTGTGGCCAGGGAGTGCAGTGGAGGATGGCCCAAGTCCTTGGGCCCTGCACCCCATGGGAGACCAGGAGAAGTACCTGGTTCCTGCCTTCGGATGGCCGCAGCGGCCATTGGAGGGTGAACCAACGGCAAAGGAAGACCTTTCTCTCTGTCTCTCTCTCTCACTGTCCACTCTGCCTGTTCAAAAAAAAAAAAAAAAAAAAAGAAAAAGAAAAAAAACCTAGGAATCTGCTGAGCCATAGGAGTGTCTTGTCATTCCTAAGGAGCCCCTGGCCAACACACCTGAGCTGCACACCTGCTACTGAGGTGTTTTGGGAGGACCCCTGGACAGCTTCACGGTGGGGCTGGTAACCAGAGGAATCAGCTTCTAAGGGGTGCAACTTCCAGCCCCTTGCCAGCCTCCAGGGAGGGGAGAGGGGCTGGAGATAGAGCATGATCACCAATGGCAGTGATGTAATCAATCATGGCTATGTGATCAAACTTCGACAAAACCTCCAAACAACAGGGTCCGGGGGGCTTCCCATTGGTGAACACATTGAGGGTGTTCACCCTCAATGGGAGGGTGGTGCACCCCGGGAAGGCACAGAAGCTCCAGGCTGACCTCTCCCCCTGCCTTCTTATTCCATTTGGTTCCTGTAAATGTATTTAAACTGATGCTGGGACTGGTTGCTGCTTGCATCACTAACATCCCATATCAGAGTACTGGTTCAAGTCCTGACTGTTCTATTTCCAATCCAGCTCCTTGCCTTGGCCTAGTCCAGATCCAGCTGTTGGGACCATTTGGGGAGTGAACCAATGGATGGAAAATTTTCTCTCTCTCTCTCTCTCTCTCTCTCTCCCCCTCCCCATCACTCTGCCCTTCAAATAAATAAATCTTTTTTAAAAATTAAATATAGAGTGCTGTGGCATAATAGACTAAGCCTCTACCTACAGCTTCATGTTCCAGCTTCTCCTCTTCCGATCCAGCTCTCTGCTATGGCCTGGCAAAGCACTGGAAGATGGCCCAAGTCCTTGGGCCCCTACAGCCTCATGGGAGACTTGGAAGAAGCTCCTGACTCCTGGCTTCGGATGGGTCCCAGCTCCAGTCACTGCGGCCATTTGGAGAGTGAACCAGCAGATGGAAGACTTCTCCCTCTGTCTCTGCCCCTCTGTAACCCTGCCTTTCAAATAAATAAATAAATCTTTAAGAGAAGAATATGGACCATTTGGTCTGATACATCAAGCAAGACTAGTCCTAGGCAAACTCTCTCACCAGGATTCATCACCTCCCAGCCATGTGAGTGTCTCCACCCAATACCCCAGAAGGTGACTTGCTTTAATGCTTTGCCTCTCCCAGTGGTATTGAAACACAAAGGAGTGCCTCTGAAGAGGAATCCACAGGAATTAATCTTTGGTGACATTTCGGGTACTAAATCCTGGGTGGGGAAGATATAACTGGGTGGGGATCATCCCAGCATTCCACAGCCCCACGCATTACCAAGTGCCCATCCTCTCCAGCGTGTCTTAAGAGAGCTCAACACATTATACACACAGTTCAATTTTTTTCGAACGACTTTTTTCCACTTATGCAAAGGCACACTGTGTAAGGCTCTTGGCGGCAAATCACCACAATCAGCAAGAAGCAGCAGGTTATACAGAGGAGGCAACTGAGGCTCACAAAAGGCGGTTCACCTGACCAAGGTCCTGTGGACTTATGGGAAGAGTTAGGATTCCTGGAAGAGAATACGGTTCCCTCCCTCGAGAGCAGTGCTGCAGACTCATAACAAGGCTCAGCCTACGAACACTTTGCAACAGCAGTGCAAGATGGGGACACGTGGGAGGGAAAAATGAAGTCCCAAGAGCAAAAAGGACTTGGAGGAAGAGGAAGCTTTCAGCTGGCGTCTTGGAGAAAAAGCAGGGCTTCCAAGGACAGAGATGAAGGAAACGGATCACAGGCAGAGTCTGGCTCCGGGAAAGGCATCAGGAGGGTCAGGGCCCAGAACAAGCGTGATTCTCATGCAAACCATCTCTCCCCAGTTCTGGCCTGGGCCTTGAGCCCTCGCTCCTCCAATTGTCATCTTATCTCTTTGCTGAATTAAAACCAGCAATATACATTTGTACAGAGTTGAACCCCGGGCTCAGTGTGATTGCCTGAGTTTCTTTACACAGCCCTGAGAGGTAGCTGGGGTGGGTAGAGCTACCATTTTGCAGGGATTATATGACTGACACAGGAGAATGAATGAATTAATGAATGAATGACTTGCCGCAGGTCACTAGCACTAAATGGGGGAATTTTGACCAAACCGTTCTCTGGTGCCTCTAAATGCTACTCTTTCAGTACAGTATGCATCTGGGGAACGTAGCTATGCCTGTGTGTGTGTGTGTGTGTGCTGAGGAGTGGGGAATTAGACTCATTACTGTGCTGTATAATGTGCTGATCATTTGAAAAAAGCCCTGGGCATGAGAACAATACAAGCATTCATTAAAGTACTTCAATAGACCCGACACTGGCAACAATAACCTAAAATTAATTGCAAAGCAGAGTGTCTCCTTGTGAGGTCCCTCTTGAGGAGTAAGTGCAAAGGCACTGAGCCTTGGGGGGAAACAGAGAGGGGCTCCCGGGGAGAAAGACCAAGTGGGGGATTTAGAGATGGGAGGTGGCACTGGGAGGGGCCCCACCAGCCAGGCCAACAAGCTCCTGGGACCACGGGACCTGGCAGGTTTCAAAGGCCTCCCCACTTCTTGAGTAACTGTCATTTACTGGTTACCATGAGTAACCACCAGGCCTGGAGGGGACCTTAGAACTCACCGTCTGATTGTGCAGAAGAGGGCTCTGGCTGAGGAGGAACCACAGGAGTTTCCTACCTTCACTCCTGGGAGTCGGGCATCCCTGCAGGGCTCAGCGCAGCAGCCCTAGCCTTTAGATGCTGCTTCTGGTTCCCTCCCTCAGGTCACCAAAAGAGCAGAAGCCCAGCTCTGCAGGGAGGCCCCTCCAAACCCTTTACCGGGATCACAGGGAAGCCTCATTAAAAGGAGCCAGCCTCCCAGCCCCCGCCCCGAAAATTCCAGGATGCTTGCAAAGAGAAGGGGTGCATTCCAAAGCTGGCCCATCTGTAGCTCAAGAAAACATCGCCTCGTGCACTTTGGTCCAGCCGTCTGGGTGTGTGAAATGTGCGAGAGCAAGCCCTTGCTCCCAGAAAGCCAAGTGCTTGTCCCTGAAACTGACAAAACGCTGAGTTACCTCCAGGACAGGAAGCTTCACCGAAGGCAGCAATCATGCAAACACTGTCTTCCATATGTCTCTCCCCTCCATGCTCAGGCCCTTCCACTCAAATCCCTCGCATGTCAGCCCTTCCTTGTCCATCGCCCACTTCCCACAACCAAACACTCCTGGCCTGAGACTCAATCCCCAGGTCTCCCAGTCCCCCCGTTTATAATCAATGATAGAAACGAATCTGTCCTAATGTGACAGCTGACTAATATCGTGCCCCACCCAGGGGATGGAATTCTTCAGTCCAACTAAAATAAACACTTCTCTGGAAGCCCTCTAGGAATGGAATACAAGGTGGGGATTTCAGATAGCAATCAGCTCGGCTAGGAAGAGGTAAATATTTTTGTTGAGCTAGGTTTTGCAGATTCCTCAAATCATAACACTCTGGCGACCTGGGAGGATCAGTGTAATACACATTCCTCTGTGCATTCTTCCCATCCCCACTCCCAACTCTGTTTGCTGTTCTGGGAAATACTGAGAGGCTCTAGAATTTACCATCTAAGAAGCCAAAGAACTCACAGGCGAAGAGCAATGAGAAGAGCTAAATCTGTGAGATAGATTACCCGCATGGTGGTAAGTCAGAGAAGGAAAGGGTCACTGCCCTGTGGAAAGAGTCGTCTCCCCGAAACAGACTGTGCTCCCAGGCACACATACAAGAATTTGGGGGGGCCGGCTCTGTGGCATAGTGGGTAAAGCCACCACCTGCAGTGCCAGCATCCCATGTGGGCGCTGGTTCAAGTCCCGGCTGCTCCAGTTCCAATCCAGCTCTCTGCTATGGCCTGGGAAAGCAGTAGAAGATGGCCCAAGTCCTTGGGCCCCTGCACCCACATGGGAGACCCAGAAGAAGCTCCTGGCTCCTGGCTTCAGATCAGCTCAGCTCCAGCTATTGCAGCCATCTAGGGAATGAACCAGTGGATAGAAGACCTCTCTCTCTCTGCCTCTCTCTGTCTATAACTCTACCTCTCAAATACATAAATAAAATCTTTTTTTTTTTTTTTTTTTTGACAGGCAGAGTGGGCAGTGAGAGAGAGAGAGACAGAGAGAAAGGTCTTCCTTTTCCGGTGGTTCACCCCACAATGGCCGCTGCGGCCGGTGCGCTGCAGCTGGCGCACCACGCTGATCCGAAGCCAGGAGCCAGGTGCTTCTCCTGGTCTCCCATGAGGGTGCAGGGCCCAAGCACTTGGGCCATCCTCCACTGCACTCCCGGGCCACAGCAGAGAGCTGGACTGGAAGAGGGGCAACCGGGACAGAATCTGGCGCTCTGACTGGGACTAGAACCCAGTGTGCCGGTGCTGCAAGCGGAGGATTAGCCTATTCAGCCATGGCACCGGCCTAAAATCTTTTTTTTTTTTTTAAATATAGTAGATGCTTGCAGTTTCTTGTTTTAAAAATATATTTGAATTATTAATTCAACTTTATATTTGAATTATTCCTTCAACTTTCTTTCTTTCTTTTTTTTTTTTTTTTTTGAAAGGTACATGAGGCTGTCCAGTGGGGCTGGGAGTCCGTGGGCCCCTCAGACAGAGGTAGAATGTCCTTCACAAGCAAGCTGTCAGCTGTGGCTGGAAAGCCTGTCTCCAGACCAACCGCCATCTCCCCCACTAATAGCTTCTTGTGCTGCATATGTGACCTTGCAGCCTTAAATCACACTCTCAGCGTGGCTGCAATATTTCACCCAGAGCTGGCAGGGGAAGGGGCTGGGCCTCTGGGGAGAGTCGTACTTGTTCCAAGAGATCCAGGCTATATTGAGTGACCTTATGGCTTTAAATCACACCTCCAGGGTGGTGGCTGCAATCTATCACCCAGAGCTAGCAGAGGAGGGGGCTGAGCCCCTAAGGAGACAGACAGTATGCAGGAGACCCCCTGCTATCTCCATGAGCCCCAAGCCACTCAACATGTGTATGTGAAACCCCCTGTTCAATGGGCACTCCCAATGGAATGACCCAATAAATAGATGGTAATGCCTTAAAAACCGGGACATTCTCCAAAGCCAGTGTCCTGCTTGGGTACTCCACCTGCTCTCCTCCCAGACCAGATGCTTTACTGTCACTTGCCAATCAAATGACAGTTTCTTTTCTGCCTAATAAAAGGAGGAAAAAGGCCAGTGCCATGGCTCAATAGGCTAATCCTCCACCTAGCGGCACCGGCACACTGGGTTCTAGTCCCGGTCGGGCACCGGATTCTGTCCCGGTTGCCCCTCTTCCAGGCCAGCTCTCTGCTGTGGACCGGGAAGGCAGTGGAGGATGGCCCAAGTGCTTGGGCCCTGCACTCTCCCATGGGAGACCAGGAGAAGCACCTGGCTCCTGCCTTCGGATCAGCGCGGTGTGCCGGCCACAGCGCGCCAGCCGTGGCGGCCATCAGAGGGTGAACCAACGGCAAAAGGAAGACCTTTCTCTCTGTCTCTCTCTCTCACTATCCACTCTGTCTGTCAAAAAAAATAAATAAATAAAAATAAAAAAATAAAAGGAGGAAAAGAACTCACAAGACTCGCTCTGGCAGCTGCCCTCCCCTCTGTGACTGGTAATAGTGGAATGATGCAGGGAGAGATGAGAGAGAGAGAGAGAGAGAGAGAGAGAGAGAGAGAGAGAGAGAAAAGGATCAGTCTTCCATCCTCTGGTTCACTCATCAAATGCTGGCAAGAGATGCAGCTGGGCCAGCCCAAAGCAGGAGCCAAGAACTTCATCAGGGTCTCCCATGTGAGCAGCCAGGACCCAAGTACTCAAGCCATTATCTGCTGCATCCCAGGGTGCACCTCAGCCAGAAGCTGGATCAGAAACAGTGGGGACTGGCACCAGGCTCTTGTCCACATGGGACATAGGCGTCCCAAGTAGCATCTTAACCGCTGTGATAGATGCCCGCCCCGCGCAGGTTCTACAAAGTCTTCCTTGGGTTAGAGGTGACTTGTGGAGCCTCACAGAGGGATCGACCGAAGGCTCTTCCTGGCCACCCTGTCTTCCCTGGCACTGGCTGCTGGCATCATCTTCAAGTCTGGAGGGGTCCTGTTTGTCCCCAACAGGCCTGCCTTGTCTCCGTGGGCTTGTTTGCACGGAGGGTTTCTTTTCCAGACTCCAGAGGTACGACTTGACCTTGAGCAGCCCCTTGCTGTCTGTCTTCACAGAAGGAGCCATAGGAGAACTCTGCTCACCTTAGTCTCTGGCAGGGCTGTGCCAGGCTTGCCCCGGGCTGCTGTGAGCTCACTGACGTCAGTGTGTCGTCTTGGGAATGAGACACCCTCCCCAATGGCTACATTCCAGGGAACAGGAGAGGGAAGGACAGAGCAATTTCTGGGCCAGTTCAAGCCTTGGAAAATTTTCTGGAGTACAAAAGATGAGCAGGAGAGCAAGCTTTCAGGGACCACGCAAGGGATTCAGAATTGATTTGTAGTGGGTAATAATCTGGCTCTCCAAGGTAAGTATGCAAGAAACCACTTTCTGGTCTTCCCATAAGTCACTGTAATGCCTGCTCTGAGGCCCCTGCGTGGCAGGAGCGTCTACCCCAATGATTGCTGAAGCCTTGTTTTCCATCTGCACCCAGGCACCTGCAGAAGCCAGGTGCTCAGAAAGTGGAAAAAGCCCTGGTTGTCCACCCATGCGGGCTTTGTTTGTCAAAGCCTAGGGGAGCGCAGTAGCTGGACTCTGTGTCTTTTTTTTTTTTTTATCACTTTTGTGTTTATTTACTTATTCTGTAATTTTTAAAAATATTTTTTATTTATTTGATAGAGTGATGAGAGAGAGAGAGAGAGAGAGAGAGACAGAGAGACAGAGGGAGAGAGAGAGAGATCTCCAAAATGACTGTAATAGCCAAAGCTTATCCAGGCCAAAGCCAGAAGCCAAGAACTCTGTTCGGGTAGGGGATGCAGGTATTGCAAGCAGCAGCTTAACCTACTGTGCCACAACTTAATTTAAAAAATACTTGATAGAGACAGATCTTTCATTCACAGATGTGTCCCCCAAATGCCCCCAACAGCAAAGGCTGGGCAAGAACTCTATCTGGGTCTTCTACATCAATGGCAAGAACTCAAGGATTTGAGCCATCACCTATTGCTTCCCAGGGTGCACATCAGCAGAAAGCTGGAATCAGAAGTGGAGTGGGAGCCGGCGCCGTGGCTCATTAGGCTAATCCTCTGCCTGCGGCGCTGGCACACCGGGTTCTAGTCCTGGTTGGGGCACCGGTACTAGTCTTGGTTGCCCCTCTTCCAGTCCAGCTCTCTGCTGTGGCCTGGGAGTGCAGTGGAGGATGGCCAAGTGCTTGGGCCCTGCACCTGCATGGGAGACCCGGAGGAAGTACCTGGCTCCTGGCTTCAGATCGGCGCAGCGCCGGCCGTGGCAGCCATTGAGGGAGTGAACCAGCGGAAGGAAGACCTTTCTCTCTGTCTCTCTCTCACTGTCTAACTCTGCCTGGCCAAAAAAAAAAAAAAGTGGAGTGGAAACTCGAACTCAAACCTCTGATATGGGATGTACGCCTTCCTAGCAGCATCTTTTTCTTTTTTAAGATTATTTATTTGAAGGGCAGAGTTACAGAGAGGCAGAGGCAGAGAGAGAGAAAGAGAAAGAGGTCTTCCATCCACTGATTCACTCCCCTAAGTGGCCACAACAGCCAGATCTGGGCTGGTCCAAAGCTAGGAGCCAGGAGCTTCTTCTGGATCTCCCACGTGGGTCCCGGGCCCAAGGACTTGGGCCATCTTCTACTGCTTTCCCAGGCCATAATAGGGAGCTGGATCGGAAGTGGAGCAGCTGGGACTCAAACTGGCACCCATATGGGCTGTCAGCACTGCAGGTGACGGTTTTACCCACTACACCACAGTGCCGGCCCCCAGCAGTATCTTCACCACTGCACCTAATGTCCACCCCCACTTCCTTTTCATATCAGGCTTGGGAGGCAGAGGTCTGGGATTCCCAAAGGCTTCCATGAGGATGGACAGTCACCTGCATCATAGATGGACTCATGGATGTGGAGGGGTGAGCGCCCCCCGCCAGCCTTCTCTCCAGGCCCTTTGGATGGCTTCTCTCTAAGACCATCTCCAACAACCCCCAGCTTCCACTCCCTGTACCCAACAAATAGACATTACACTCAGTTTAGATTATCTTCAAAGGACAGGAAGAGTCATCGCCTCAGGTTCCTTCTGTTATGCATCAAGCTCAAGTCCCTGACACAAGGAATCACCAGCCTGGCAGTCTACTTGCAATAGATCAGGTAGGGCAGAATACTATGGAAAACACATAGATAAATATGTCAAAACATCATCTCGCCTTCATTCCTTCCATGAGCTTTTTATATGCCTGTGGAGCCACCCACCAGGCTGGGCACCCAGGCCACCGATGTGACCAGAGGAGGTCCTTCCACGTGCAGGGCTCAACCCGATCTGCCCCAGTGGGCAGGACAGACATGAGGTCACCTAGCATTAGGACTACATGACCGTGTAATAGAAATATGCACCACATCTACTAGAACCGAGACAAGGAAGCTGCCGACCCAGCCTGGGCTTCTGTGGGGAGGCCTCACCTGGGAGGAGATCTCTGAGCCAGACTCCAAGAATGAAGAGAATTTTGCAGCATAGAGAAGAGGAAAAGCATTGGAGAAAGGTATCACAATGGAGCCAGGCATGCTGAGAATGAGCGTGCTTAGAAGTAGACACTTGTTTGGGAGTGTTGAAGGCAGTGGTGAGAGGAGTTTAGAAAGAATGGAATTCCCAAGGAAGGAAAACTTCAGAACCTGGACTTTCTGGATGTGTCTTCTTTCTCCTTGCTGGAGTGGAAGTATGTGTAATAAATCTCTTCCTCATCTGTGGTTTTGTACCAATTAAGAAATAAGACACAGGTAGTAGGTGATTTAATTTTTTAAAAAGGTTTGATCGATTTATTTGAAACACAGAGAGACAAAGAAAAAGATCTGCTGGTTCACTCCTCCAAACACCCACAACAGCCAGGACTGGGCTGAGCCATAGCCAGGAGCATGGAACACCATCTGGATCCCCCATGCGGTAGCAGGGACCCAAGTACTTGAGCCACCCCTGCTGCCCCCAGGGTGTGCATTCTCAGGAAGCTGAGTTGAAAGCAGATCTGAGACTCAAACCCAGGGACTCTGATGCAGGATGGGGGGCAGCCCAGACAGTGACTTCACCACTGTGCCAACCACCTACCTGCCCAGTCCATATTTAAATATCAACTTTATGGCGGGTAGAATCTCTGTTGGAGGACATGGTGCACACCTGCAGGCCCCACACACTTCCTAGTATGCTTGTGGCTAACGTAGACAGCCCTTCCCTAGCTGCAAGGGGTGCTGTACTGTCCCCCCGGTTCCCTGGAAGGCAGATGTGGGACCTGATGAGCAGCCCAGAATATCCCCTCTCTGTAGGCAGGCAAGTCCTTGCTGGCTTTGCTGAGCGTATCCAGTTCCTTCCCCGAAAACTACCAAACAGGCAGGTCATTCTTCTTCCAGAAAGAGGCCAGAAACAGCAGAATTGTGGCTCACGTGGCAAGGCAAGGCATGGAGGCCCCACCCCACAACTCACGCCCACCCTGTGGTTGCCACATTGCTATTGTTTTCAGAAAGAAAGAACTCCCTCCTATTTGTGCAGGAAACTAACTTTTTAAGGCCCTTTCACATCCATACAACAAAGAAGAAATCGTCTAAGTCCACTTCCTGGTTTTAGGGATGATAAAAGCCAGGCTTGGGGGATTCCAAGATCCGTCAAGGGCCTCGCAATTAGGAGTCACATATCTGCCAGCATTAACAAAAGTCACAAGTTCATTTGGCTTTAAGGTCCCCAACCCCAAACCTTCCTCCCGTGCCTTCCCACAGCAGCTGTCCTGCAAACCAGCACAACGGTTTAAACATTTGCATGGCCAGGCTTGGGGGGAGGGTGTGAGCCCCAGTCCATCTGAATTTCTAGGGGTTGAATACACTGGGCATGCATGAAAGAGATGAATGGCAGAAGAATTAGAAGACTGGAGACAGAAAATGCTTTTTCAGAAATGGGTGAGGAGAGGGTCTTTCAACAACAGAGTGGTGAACTTGGCATTGCTGTGAGGCCTCTGCCGGGCTGGTACCCGGGCACCTCTCCTCCTCCTCCAGGGATCTTTAAAGGTCATCTTGGGCTCTGTCCTCTGCTTCATCCCTATCAAATTTGTTTCCAAGTTCTCTCATGTCTCCTGCTTTTCCATCTCTGCTGCCACATCCTGGCCTGGGTCCTTATCACTTCGTGCTGGGCAGGACTCATGTGTCTGGGTGGGGTGGCCTGGGAGGCAGCAGGGAGGCTATCTGGGGAGATCAGGCTGCAGTCCACAGTGGCTTCTATCTCTCCGCCCCCACCCCCCATGGCCTGTGTGTTCCTCCTTATCAGCTCTCTCCTGAGTACCCCTGGCCTCACCTCACTCAGCCAGACACTGCCCACACTGGAGGCTTCCTCCACCCCCCAGCCTCTTCCTCAGGTTTCAGTTAGCCAGCTGCCCACAGAGGGCCACACACTTATTCTCCCTGAAATAGAAGTGACCCGTAGCAGGGCTTAATGAGATCATCCCCCGAGGAATTTAATAAGGGACAATCCCTTGAGCCAGTGGGAAGAGGGTGTCATACGGCTGGTGAGGGAGGGTGAGGGGACAGAAGGCAGAGGTCCACCACTCCACCTTTGGGGGGCATGGGTGGTCTGGGACCCCCGGAACTGGAAGCAGGGAGATTTGGCAGATGCACTGGGTGAGAGAGCACAGAATACAGCCTCACCTGCTCCTGAAGTTTGCTGCGAGCTGGCAGGAAACCGATGGCCTCCTTGACTCAGCTTCCCGTGAGTTCTCCCAGCTGTTTCTAGAAGTCACCAGCCCAGGAGCTTTGGGTGTCTCCAGACAGACTCTGCGAAGAGCGGACTCTTTGCCCCCTCCTAAATCCCCGGAAATGGGGGCAGGTGTCCAGCATAGTGGCGCTGGCCTTGCGGGGCAGGGGAAAGAGGATGTTTTGTTCTCCTTGCTCTTGAAAGCCGATCGCCTCTGCAGTCGGAGCTGTGCCAGCTGTGGGCAGTGGCCAGCCCGGCAGATGGGGCATTGAGAACACGAGGCGGGGCCTCAGCTCTCTGCTTGTCTTTCTGCCTGGGCACCAGCAACCCCAATGGCACACCTTCTTGGCACCCACACCCCCATCCCACGTGCAACCCCTTGGAGGACAGATCTTGTCTCTCAGCACCAAAGCTTCATACATAGAGCGAGAGCCTGAGGGACTCTGAGGCATGACTAGTGCAACCATCTCCCCAGTTTCCAGAAAGCAACTGGACACAGGGAAGTTATGGGACGTGCCTAGTGCATGAATTTTATTGATGCATAACAAATCACTACCAGCTAGCAGATTAAAGCAACACACACTTATTAGCTCGGTTTCTGTCCATCAGGAGTCTGAACTCGCTTGGCTGACTCCTCTGTACCAGGGCTGCACCAGGCTGCAACCCAGATGTCAGCTGTGACTGCAGCCTCACCAGAGGCTCACACGGGGAAAGACCTGCTCCCAGGCTCCCTCAGTGGCTTCCAGAACTCGTATTCTTGCTCTTGTAGCACTGAGGTCCTATTTTCTTGCTGGTAGCCAGGTGGATACTCTTGCAATTCAAGGCTGCCCACAGTTCCTTGCCAAGGGGCCTCTCCACGGGGCTTCATGACTTCTTCAAAGCCAACAATTGGGACAGTCTGTGACCACAGGGAGGGTCTAGTCTCTCTTTTAAAGCCTTTTGCTTGATGAAGTCAGGCTCACCCAGGATAATCAATGTTTTCATTCAAGAAAATCAACTGATTTGAGACCTAATTATATCTGCGAAATGTTTTCACCTTTACCAAATTCTGTTTGCTACTAACAAGTCACAGGTCTGCATGAGGGATCTCCAGAGAGGTAGAAACAATGGAAGAGAAAGAGAGGGGAGGGTAAGGAGAGGAAGGGAGAAAGGGGGCAAGAGGAGGGGATTTTTCAGGGGAATGGGTTCATGTGATTGTGAGGCGGAGAAGTCCCATCTGCCGGCTAGAGCTCCTGGAATGCTGCTAGCATGGCTCAGTCCAAGTCCAAAGGCTTTGTGGTTTCTTCCATTAGTCCTTTGAGTCATCAGAAGGGCAAGAGCCCAGCTCTGCAGGGAGGTCTCTCAAAATCCCTCCTCGTTACAACAGAGAAGCCTCAGTACATGGAGCCAGGCCCACCACAAGTCCAGGACGCCTGCAAAGTGAGAGACTGATCTCCAAAACTGGGTCCATTCCTGTAACCCAAGAGAACACGCAGGGCGGGCGGAGTTGGAGGGTCAGGAGAGACAAGGGAGGAGTTGCATTTGGTGCAGTGGTTTACTCACTACTTGGGATGCTCCCATCCCATGTTGGAGAGCCAGAGTTCAAGTTCTGGCTCCATTTCCAATCCAGCTTCCTGCTAATGTGCACCCTGGGAGGCAGCATGATGGTTCTGAAGCTTGGGGCCCTGCCACCCACATGGAAGACCCAGATTGAGTTCCCAACTCCTAGCTGCTGCCTGGCCCAGCCCTGGCTATTGCAAGCATTTGGGGAGTGAACCAGCAGATGGAAGATCTCTTCCTCTCTGTCTCTCCCTATCTCTTGGTGACTCTGACTTTCAAATACATAAATCTTTGAAAAAAAAAAAAGAAAAATGAAAAAAGAGAGAGAGATGTAGCGTCCAGGTTTCAAGAGGAAACAGGTCTCCAGGGCCAGCTGTGTTTCAGAATTCAGAATATTCTGACTTTCGGGAGGTAATCAGGTGCCGGCCCCGTGAGCCGCCAGCCCCCGCAGAGGCGGAGCCAGCACCATCATGTGCTTCAAGACTCTGCAGTCAGCCAGTGTTGGCTCAGGTGAAGTTTCGCTGCCAAGCAAATTCAGGTCAAATCAAGTTTTGCCAAATGAATGATGGAAAGCTTTTGGGTTATCTCAGCTTTGTGGGGGCTTTGAAAATTCTAGTAAGGGGTCGTGAACCTGCAATGACTGACACTCGTTGGGTGACAAGTCTTGCTGTCCGCTAGACTTGAGCTGAGGATGCGCATTCCCACAGACTTTGGAGATACTAACCCTTGTCCCCTCTCTGTCTCCTCACCTGCACTTCTTCTCCTTCAGGGGGCTCTGAGGTCACTGACATGAGAGCAGGAGGAGGCCAGGTGGAGCCTGAATGTCTCTATGGTTTATATTTTCTAAGTGGCTCAAGTCCAAAGAAAGTAAGGTTTTCATGAAGAAGAAGAAAGAAGGAAGAATGAAGAAGGAAGAAGGAAGAAGAAAGATGAGGAGGAGAAGGAGGAAGAGGAGGAGGAGGAGAAGGAGGAAGAAGAGAAGGAGAAGGAGAAGGAGAAGGAGAAAAACCATTTTGAACAAATAAATAAAACCAAGACTGGAGTAGAACCCCCACATCAGACTAGAGAGAGGAAGAGCCGGGGCTCCTAGGAGCACTCTGAGGCTGGCAGGACCCTAAGCATAAGGGCTGCATGCTGTGTGGAGGTAAGCTGGTGTGGGGCTGGCATTGTGGTGCAGCCAGTTAAGCTGCTGCCTGTGACGCTGGCATCCATATTGGAGTGCCCCAGCTGCTCTATTTCCAATTCGGCTCCCCGCTAAAGCACCTGAGAAACTAGAAGACGATAACTCAGCTGCTCAGGTCCCTGCCGCTCATGTGGGAAACCAGGATGGAATTCCTGGGTCTTGGCTTTGTCCTGGGCCAGCGCTGGTTGTTCCAGTTCTTTCAGAAGTGAACCAGCTAATGGAAGATCTTTGTCTATCTCTGCCTCCCTCCCCTCTCCGCCTTTTTTAAAAAATTTTATTATTTTTTAAAGATCTACTTATTTATTTGAAAGGCAGAGTTACAGAAAGAGAGAGAGGGAGACAGAAAAACACACAAACACACACACACACAAACCCAGATCTATCCACTGTTTTACTCCACAAATGGCTGCAATAGCCAAACTGAGCCAGTCTGAAGTCAGGAGCCAGGAGCTTCTGGGTCACCCACATGGGTGCAGGGGCCCAAGGACTTGGGCCATCTTCTGCCGCTTTCCCAGGTGCATTAGCAGAGAGCTGGATCAGAAGTAGAGCAGCCCAGGGCTCAAACACCCATATGGGATGCCAGCACTGCAGACGGTGGCTTTACCCACTACACCACAGCACCAGCCCCATCATGCTGCCTTTCAAATAAAAAAGAAATCTTTAGCTAAGCTGTGATCATGGTGCCTCTTAGCACACTTCTCCCAGAATGGAGGGTAGGGGCATCCAGAATGGACACTGCCAGGCTGTCCCTGTTGCTTTCTCATAAAACTGTGCAAGTTAAGTCTCCTCTTGGAAACTGGAGCAAGTCCAAGGACAGAGCTGGTTGTTGAATAGAGTAGATATTGCCTGATAAATTTTCATGACCGATTCTGTACAGTGAGTACAGACTGTCTAACTTATGGTGGCTTGACTTAAGATTTTCCAGCTTTAGGGTGGTATGGAGTGAATCATTTTAGTCTCCACTTTCAGTACAGTATTCAATACCTTACATGAGACAGGCAACACTTTGTTAGGAAAGCACTCTGTGTTGGATGATTTCACCCAACTGCAGGCTGAGTATGTGTTCTGAGCAGGTTTAAAGGAAGGTGAGGCTAAGCTACAATGTTTTGTAGGCTAAATTTATGAAATGCAGTTTCAGCTTCCAACATTTGCAGTTTACAATGGGCTTAACAAGACATAATCCCATCATAAGTCCGAGAGCTTCTATACTTGAAAGGTAGGTGGTCTGTGGTTGCCCTAGTCCCTCACTCACGGGGTCCTATGCAATTAACTTCCTCTGGAATGTTTGGCTAGAGAGACTCTATGATCTATTTTGTCATCTCTCATACTGAGTTTAATCACATCACCTTCCAGGCGAGGGGTGACAAATCGGTACAATCTCAGGACCGAGGTAGGAAACTGGTTTGAGCGCCGGGCACGTGGTCCCAGTGGAATGAGCCTCACTTTGTGATCCGACTTTGGCCCCTGAACTCCAGGGATGATAGCTTTTCAGAGGCTCAGTTTGTTCCCCCTGCTGGCCCATATCACTGCTTTGAAAATGTTCTAAGGTTATGACTGCTCCCTGGTGGCTAACAGTATGTATGTCAATGCCCCACGCCCTTCAGACAGGACCCAGAGTAGGGACTCACAACTCCAGGACAGAGAATCCTGGCTTAGGTTACCAAGTTATTTGGGATGGGGTGGGGGAGTGGGCGCTAACATATGTCTCTGTGTGTTCTGGCCAAAACCCTGACTTGAAGTAGTTCACTGGACCTGGACCATTTTGAGCACAAACTGCACGAGGGTGGGGAGTACTGCCCTTTGGCTTAGCGTTTTCTCCTGATGCCTGGAACGCAGCAAGTGCTCAATATATTTACCCACTGAATGAATGAACTGCTCAAAGGGACAGCCACAGCCCCACTCATTTTTCCCTTATTTTGCTGCCTCTTCATAGATGTAGTATTTGAAAAAGTAGTCATAAAAATTCACCATCTACTATTTATTTTTTTGAAACCCAATATAATTGGAATAGATGAACTTTCTTGACATGATAAATGAACAAATCTGAGCCCAGGCTTAAAGGCAAAACCCTGTGAGTGCAATTTCCACTCAACCCAGGAACACAATGCACTTTGGCAGGCTGTGTTTCCTACACGTGGCCACATACTCTTCTCACAATGCAATCCTGACAATCCAACCCTGGTTCAGGGGAGTAAACCATCTCTCTTGACTCCAGCCAGATCAGAGAGAGGAAGGGACACTTTGTGACTTCCAAGCTTAAGTCATAAAAGTACCATACACTCTGCCTTGCTCTGTTGTTAGAGTCACTGTAAAAATCAGCTATCACATTGGGGAAAAGCTCAAACCAGCTATAGTGGAGACAGTACTTAAAGGGGTCATGGATAGTTTCAGACAGAGGCCAACAGCCCTTCTGAGACCCCAGCCACCAGCCTGCAAATGCTGCCGCCATGCGAGTGAAGACAGGGCCAGGGATCTTCTGCCATTGAATCATCCCAGTCATTAAGCCTTCCTAGTTTGAGGCCCTAGACAGTAAGAAGCAGAGAAAAGCCATGCCCACTGTGCCCAATTCGAATTCCTCACCCCATCCCCCCCCCGAGTCTGGGATTATTTTACACCATAGCAACAATGATCAGAACATTTCCTGTTGCCATTGTTACTACACTGGTATGACCATCAAAGACAAACACAGCTGGACATCCATCAAAGCAGTGACAGTAAGGTGACAGTAAGGGAAAAAACCACGCCTCACTCTGGTTTGTGCAGAGGTGACTGGGCCTTTGAAAGGGAGAATGAGGGAGGGGGTCAAGGCAGAGCTCAGGAGAGCCAGAGACGTGGACAAGTACAGTGGGCTGGGCAGTGTAAATGCAGTGAGCCCAGCTGTGTCTGTCAGCAGGCAATTGTCAAGGTCAGGATTCTACCCCCAGCAGAGACGAGAAGACACCCGGATCTCAGAAAGGCACTACAGAGTTGCAGAAAGTACATGAACACTTCAGAGGATTCCTAATTGTGAATCCTTCTCAGTAAGTGTTCTCCAGTTAGGTGTTGTCTAGAACAAATAGTACCTTCTCACGGTAGTGTAGGGCTTTCTTAGGCAGCCGCTTGTAGTGGGGCTGGGGCCACCTGAGGGACACAACCTTGTGCTGCTGGGAGTCTTGCCAACGTAGTCCTCTCTTAGGATTGAGGTTGGCTGGAGCTGTGTGTGCTGAGAGGTGTGAACTCCCAACCACAGCACGAGGGCGTCTCTTGAGGAGAAGAACACAAGAACCCAAGTTCATAAGGAGGAAGCAAATTTAAAAAGTGCTTGCATGTGAAATAATTATGTGTCTAGGGGGCCGGCTCTTTGGCACAGTAGGTTAATCCTACGCCTGCGGTGCCAGCATCCCATATGGGTGCTGGTTCTAGTCCTGGCTGCTCCTCTTGCAATCCAGTGCTCTGCTATGGCCTAGGAAAGCAGTAGAAGATGGCCCAACCCCTTGAACCCCTGCACCCACCCATGAGGGAGACCCAAAGAAGCTCCTGGCTCCTGACTTTGGATTGGCTCCAGCCGTTGCAGCCAACTGGGGAGTGAACCAGCAGATGGAAGACCTCTCTTTCTCTCTCTCTCTCTCTTTCTGCCTCTCCTTCTCTCTCTGTGTAACTCTTTCAAGTAAATAAATAAATCTTTAAAAAAAAAAAAAGCAAATGTGATACGTGCTTTCTGGGAAAGATAAGACGAGAAACAGAGAATGTTAGCAGAGAAATGGAAGCTGTCTTCCGATCAGCTCATTTCTAGCTATTGTCAGGGGCCAGGGTTGTGGCATAGCAGGTTAAGCTGCCACCTGCAACACCAGCATCCCATATGGTTCCGGTTTGTGTCCTGGCTGCTCCACTTCTGATCCAGCTCCTGGATAAAGGCTTGGAAGGGCAGTGGAGGATGGCCAAGTGCTTGGGCCTCTGCACCCATGTGGGAGGATTGGAAGAAGCTCCTTGCTCTTGACTTTGGATCAGCCCAGCCTTGGCTGTTGCAGACATTTTGGAAGTAAACCAACAGATGGAAGATCTCTCTTTCTCTTTCTGTCTGCCTCTACCCCCCGCCCCCGTAACTCTTCCTTTCTTTTTCTTTCTTTTTTTTTAAGATTTATTTATTTATTTGAAAGGCAGAGTTACAGAGATGCAGAGGGAGAGAGAGAGAGTGCGCGAGGTCTTCCACCCACTGGTTCACTCCTCAAATGGCCATTACAACCAGAGCTGGGCCGATCCAAAGCCAGGAGCCTGGAGCTTCTTCCGGGTCTCCCATGCAGGTGCAGGGGCCCAAAGACTCAAACCGGCGCCCATATCATTTGCCGGCACTGCATGTGGCTGCTTTACCTGCTATACCACAGCGCCAGCCCCGTGGGTTCCAGTTCTAACCTATGGGACATCCGTATTCATTTTACTTTTTGGAGTCTCAGTTTCCTTGTCTATAAGACTAATATTTGGATTGGACAGTTTCTTCAAGTCAGATATTATTGTGAATTTATAAACTGCCTCTCTGAGATTGAGAGGAAATTCTTACTATCTTTTTCAACCCACTGCTAACATGTAGTGTTTGCTAATGCTTGCTGAGCAGTGAGTAGTGAGCTGTGAGGAAAGCAGGACAGCTGTGCCATCCTTCGGTCCCTGAGAGTTGACACGATGTCCTTAAGGTCACATTGCTCAGGAGCAGACGGACCAGTCTCACACTCAGCGTCTGCGTGTGCTGCAGCCAGTCGGATCCCGGGGTGCCAGAGAGAGCAGGAGGCAGACTGTCAGCCCCGAGCAGCTGCTGCAGAACTCACAGACAAGCATGAATGCAAGCACCAGGCACTGCAAGATAAACCTAAAAATAGAACCTGGCCAATGTGAGAGGAAGCCGTGCCGGGAGCCGAAGGGCGTCCACGCTCTGTGGCATGAACTAAAGCTGCCAGATTGGCCTCTTTGGGTGGTGTCTCATCCAACCCACAACATCAGCTGTCCAGGCACAGGGCCACGGCCAGCCTGGGGTGAGCCATCTGTCACGTGTTCCTGTGACAACCCACAAGCAAAAGTTCCCCTGGCAACGAAGCAGGCTGCAAGGACATCCACACACAAGCCTCAGTTCTCTCTTAAAATAGCTTCAGACACATTTTCAGGAGGCACGTCTTTTCATTCATGCTGGACTTCTTACTCCTTGCTTCCCAGGGAGCAGAGGCGGTCACAGCTCATTCTGTTCTGCTGGTAACTCAAGCCCCCGCCTAGCAGTGAGTCCTTAATTTAGTATAGGCAGAGGTAAATTTACAGCAATGCTGCCCTTCTCCCCAGGGCAGATGCAGGGCAAAAGAGAATGAACCTGCAGGGCCTGGACCTCAATGTGCAAGAGTCCTTGAGTTGTGCCACCTCCCCCAACCCACCTTACACCTGAGCAGCTCTGGCAGCTGAATTTGGGAAAGAAAGTTTTGTCTACCTGGCAATACAGGTAATGGAACAGTAAAAGCAAAATGGTCTAAAGTAGGTATCTGTAAGCAGGTGTTTCATGCATCGGTTAACACCATCTTCCGGGGCCATTGCTGTGGCATAGCAGGTAAAGCCGCTTCCTGTGGTGCTGGCATCCCATATGGGTGCCAGTTCAAGTCCTGGCTGTTTCTCTTCCGATCCAGCTCTCTGCTGTGGCCTGGGAAAGCAGTAGAAGATGGCCCAAGTGCCTGGGTCCCTGCACCTGAATGGGAGACCCAGAAGAAGCTGCTGCTGGCTCCTGGCTTTGAATTGGCGCAGCTCCAGCTTGTTGCAGCCATCTGGGGAGTGAACCAGTGGATGGAAGACCTCACTTGCTTGCTCACTCTCTCTCTCTCTCTCCCTCTGCCTCTCTGTAGCTCTGCCTTTCAAATAAATAAATCTTAAAAAAAAAAAAAAAAAAGACCTTCTACCTGGGGATAGTGTTGTGGCAGTGGGTAAAGTGGGTAGAATCCTTTAGCCAAATATATGTTTTGCAAACATCTCTTTTATTCTTTTTAAAAAAGATTTATTTGAAAGCCAGAATGAGAGAGAGGGGAGAGAGAGAGAGAGAGAGAGATCCTCCATCTGCTGGATCATTCCCCATATGGCCACAACAGTCAGGGCTGGGCCAGACCAAAGCCAGGCAGGGACCCCAGCACTGAGGTCATCTTTTGCTGCTCTCCCAGGTGCATTAGCAGGGAGCTGGATCGGAAGTGGAACAGCTGGGACTGGAACCAGCGCCCATGTGGGACATTGGCACTGTAAACACAAACTTAACCCACGTGCCTCAGTACCAATTGCACATTTCCTTTATTCTGTGAGTTGTCTAGTCACTTTCTTGATGGTGCCCTTTGTAGCACAAAGATTTTAATTTATATGAGGTTCAACTTATCTATTTTTTTCCTTTGGTTGCTTGTTCTTCTGATGTCATATCATTTGAAGGTCATGAAGACTTGCCCCTTTTGTTCCAAAGGTTTTGTAGTTCTAGCTTTTTAATATAGGCCTTTGATCCATTTCCAGTTAGTTTTTTTATATGGTGTTAAGTAAGAAAAATGACACCCCATTCCTGCTCTATGAATTTCAAATTGTATGCTTATTCCATACATGCAAAAACAACATATTTGTTATCAAAATATACTTACTCATGCTAGACCATTTCCACTTACTCTTCTTCTATTTGTGCTTTTTTATTTTTTAAGATTTATTTATTTAAAGGTAATTACAAGAGACAGAAGGAGACAGAGAATCTTCCACTTGCTGGTCCATTCTCCAAATGGCTGCAATGACCAGAGGTGGGCTAGGCCAAAGTCAGGCGCTTCACCATGTGGGTGGCACAGACCCAAATACTTGAGCCATCATCTGCTGCTTCCTAGGAAGTTGAATTGGAAGCTGAGGCAGAACTCAAACCCAGGAATGTGGCATGTGTGCATCCTAAGCAGTGGTTAAACCTGCTGTGCCAACACCCACCCCTCATTTGCATTCTTGAATGATACTTTTCCTTGATACAGATTTCTAGGGTGATAGATTTTTTTCTTTTTGAACATTAAAGATACTATTCTGCTGGCTTTGCTCTTATTGTAACTATTAAGAATTCACTGTCAGCTATACTATGCACTTTTTTCCCTCTGCTTTTGAGATTTTGTTTTTGTTTGTATGTGATTTGTACATGCTCTGCTTGGAATTAAGCAGTTAAGACTGTTTGGGATGGCTTTGTGATATGTCAACTTGGATAAAGTCAATTACAGTCTACAGGTTTGCCTTTCTAGTATGCTTCCAGTTAGGGTGGGCCTCAAGGGAGACTCGAGATCTGGAAAGCGGGAAGGGGGCAGTAGATATTTTTCCTTTTTTTTTTTTTTTAAAGAGTCATCTATGCTTTTATAAAAAATGCAGGGTATAATATAAAATGCCATGTCAGATGGAGCTATATATCTTTGTTTTTCTTAGGAGAGAGGAATTATATGGAATTTTTTTTCATTTTTTCATTCCTCTATGTCCAAAGTTGGAGGCAGGTTATATGATAAGGTTCATCATATCTTCTGAACTGAAAAACCATTTATGCCATTTTTCTTCTAGCCATAGCAACACGGTCTCATGATGAAATTTATAACACAGCAGTCTCCCATCTAGGGTGGTGAATAGGGTTCCATCACTGACACAAAACTCTTGCTTTCAGCATCCTTTCAACCAAATCCCAGAATTCGTTCACAGGGTTAGCCACTGCGCAGTCTGGTCCTTCCTTAGAAAAATGAAAACACATTTTAAAAAATCAACTGTCAAGACTTCTGAGAAAGAAGTCAACAACTTTCTTCTCTAGGAGAAAAACCCTTCTTTTTATCCAAAAATTGGATTTACACATGTAAAAATGTATATTTGAAAAGAAATTGTGATGGCTTATTCACATATAAAATGAACCTTGAAATCCCATCTTTACACTTCCCCAACAGCAAACCTGGACCTTTGATCTTGTCCAGGAAATATGTCACAGGATGTCAAATATATAAATACATGACACTTCTAGCATCTCTTTTCATTTCAAATTAGAATGTAAATTTGGAATATACTGCTGCAGTCTTAACTGTGCTTATCAGAGTAGTGGCTGAATCTGGAAGACAATTTTAAAAGCCCTGTAGTCACCCACACTTGCATTTGGTCTTCTTGTTTGGAACAAAAGGTAGACTGGCAAGTACCATCACTTAAGCACCTGTTTCAAATTAAACATCAGCCTTCAGGGTGTAAAATAATTTCTTTATTAGGCAAACTGCAGCAGAAGATTCATATCAGTTGCTTCTTTCTTTCTGGGGAAGTCAGCAGGACAGCTGCATGCCACGGGATTCTCTGTTGAATCTAAGAGGTGGAACAGAAGAAAAGCAGTCTTTTCCATACCAAATCATGAAAGTAATGTGCAGAGAAGAAATATCCCCATTCCAAGAACAGGGAAAGTGACTGGATAAAGGAAGTTGGACTACCCACTCTAGGAGTCAACACAGATTTATCTGCCAAATTCTGAGTTCAGAATCTTGTTTTTGAGATGAATAAAAAGCACCTAAATGTCAAGAGAAATGTTCTTCCTGTGATAAAGAACCTGCATGGCCCAACTGCTATACTTGGCCTCCCAGGGGGCTGTGCGTCCCCGGCTCAGAGGCCAGCAGGCCATGGCATGCCTCACTCCGCCATCTTCACTTCTCCTCAGATCCACCAGTAGATATTTCACGGCACAAATACACATTCTCCCAGTTACTCAGTCATGCACTATGCAGGTGCTGCTGCATAAGGGATTTTACAAATGTAATTACTATTCCAAATCAGTTGAGTTTCTGGTGGACCCGGGGAGTTGATCTCTGAAGTCTCCTGGTGGCTCAGGAGGGGCCAAATAGTCTAAGCCCTCCTTCACATGGTGATTGCAAGCCACTCTGGACTTGAGGGCTGGAAGCAGGGCTAAGATGGAATTACCTGTCTCTGCTCTGTGTAGTTTCTCATCCTGAAATGGACTTGTCCAGGCTTCTTTACAAGGTGGTCTCTGAATTCCAAATAGCAAAGAGAGGGTAAGCTCCAATGCCCAACGATCGGTTTTTATTACATTGCTTTTGTCAGGTTTGCTGTTATCCCACTGCCCAAAACAAGTCTTAGGGCTAACCAGACAATCTGTGGACATGAGAAGTCTTCAAAACTTTATGGAAAAACATGTATTGTGAAAAAGTTGCATGGATTTCAATTTTTTTGTACCAAAATAAACTTGGCTTTAAATTCTATCTTTCACAAACTTTTTGAAGTCTTGCTGTTTAGATGCTGCCTCTTGATGGGAGAAGTGGTAAAGTTGTATTACAGGGGCTGGCACTGGGGGGTAGCGGGTAAAGCCACTGCCTGCAGTGTCTGCATCCCATATGGGCTGCTCCACTTTCGATCCAGCTCTCTGCTATGGCTTAGAAAAGCAGTGGAAGATGGCCCAAGTCCTTGGGCCCCTGTACCTGCATGGGAGGCCTGAAAGAAGCTCCTGACTCCTGGCTTTGGACCAGTGCAGCTCTGCTTGTTGAGGCCAGTTGGGGAGTGAACCAGCGGATGGAAGATCTCTCTCTCTCTCTCTCTCTCTCTCTCTCTCTCTGCCTCTCCTTCTCTTTCTATGTAACTCTGACTCTCAAATAAATAAATAAATCTTGGCCGGCGCCGCGGCTCACTAGGCTAATCCTCCGCCTAGCGGCGCCAGCACACCGGGTTCTAGTCCCGGTTGGGGCGCCGGATTCTGTCCCGGTTGCTCCTCTTCCAGGCCAGCTCTCTGCTGTGGTCCGGGAAGGCAGTGGAGGATGGCCCAAGTGCTTGGGCCCTGCACCCCATGGGAGACCAGGATAAGTACCTGGCTCCTGCCATCCGATCAGCGTGGTGTGCTGGCCGCAGCACGCCGGCCGTGGCGGCCATTGGAGGATGAACCAACGGCAAAGGAAGACCTTTCTCTCTGTCTCTGTCTCCCACTGTCCTCTCTGCCTGTCAAAAAATAAAAAAATAAAAAATAAATAAATCTTTTAAAAAAAGTTGTATTACAAAGGGGTAAGCACAAAGGTTGAGAATTATTGTGGTCATTTCCACAATGAATCAACCAAACTGCTTTACCAAAAGCACTGAATTACATCAAATGAAAAACTTGGGAAAACATTTAAAACTCAAAAATCACAGAAGATTGGGTTAGTCAATATATAAGGACCTCCTAAAAATTGTTAAGAAAAAGACCAGGGGCCGGCGCTGTGGCGCAGCGGGTTAACGCCCTGGCCTGAAGCTCTGGCATCCCATAAGGGCACCAGTTCGAGACCCGGCTGCTCCTGTTCCAATCCAGCTCTCTGCTATGGCCTGGGGAAGCCACAGAAGATGGCCCAAGTCCTTGGGCCCCTGCACCCACGTGGGAGACCTGGAAGAAACTCCTGGCTCCTGGCTTCAGATTCGCACAGCTCTGGCCATTGCAGCCACTTGGCGAGTGAACCATCGGATAGAAGGCCTCTCTCTCTCTCTCTCTGCCTCTCCTCTCTCTGTGTAACTCTGACTTTCAAATAAATATATAAATTTAAAAAAGAAAAAAAAAAAGACCAGAAGTTAATACAAAAATGGCTAAAGGACATACGACAGTTTCTAAAACACAAATGTTCTTTTTGGCTGATAGCAAAGAAAAGGAGAGAATAAGGGACATTTCAAAGTTATTTAGATAATCTTTAAAAAAGTTTTTTAATTGTATGCTATAAAACTTTAACCATGAAAAAGCTACATAGTATAAAAATCTCTTCCTTACCTCCCATACATGTGTTACGTCCTTTTACCTATGATTTTGTTATGAAGAATTTTTAATGTTTCCAAATCTTCAAAAACTTCAATCACTTAATTTATGGTTCCTATATATTGGTCATGCTTCTGACTCTATAATTATTTAAAAATGGGAATATTAAAACTCCCCTATGATTTCGTTGAGGTCCTTTTTTATACTAAAAAAATTCAATCTTTGATCTTTTGGATTATCCTGACCTCAGGTGTGCAGCACGGCTCCAGCACCGCGCTGCTGAGCTCTTGTCTTCTTACTATTGATTTGAAAGGTCATGCTTTTCAAAAACTAATTCCTGCATATATTAACATTTGGAAATAGGCAGATGAGCTGACTGGAAAGAACAGGAAACCCCTGGAGAAGAAGAGCAGGAAAAACAGAACTAGAGATGCAGAATCTTCTCCCTTCTCTTTAGCTGAACTGATGAGTGCATGCCTGCAAGTATCATAATGTCAACATCATAGAGCTACTAAAGGATTCTTAATCACTGGCCATATAGGAAGCAAGTGAGAGAAATGCTTTTTAATATGAAAACTGTATTGGAGCACAAAAATACAATACACAGCCAGAAACCATCATTCTATCAATATTGACATTATCATCTCATCTAAGAACATAGAAATTATCTTTTTAAGGAATGCCAAGAGCAAAAAAAAAAAAAGGTCCTTTGAAGTTCTACTCAATGTACTTTGTTAGGGAAAAGGATGTTTATTTGGCTCTGGTCACAGTTCCATCATGTCTACTTTCTTTGTAAGTTCAGCTTCAATGGCATCCTAAAAGAAGAAATACATAAGTACCATAAACAAGTCATAAAACAGATGCTGTAACTTCCACTGTTATTTAAAATAAGGGAAGCAAAAAGAAAAACATTAAAACAGAAGCATCTTGCGCAACCACTATAGATATCAAATATGGTTTTAGACATTAGACGTTCCCTTGCTTTATACTTCCCCTTTGTCCCCTTTGCCTTCCAATCTCTCTCCTCACCCAAGTCTTCAGTTCCTTCACTGATTCTAATAAACATCTGATGGGGACAGCCTAGAGATGATGAATTAGTGTAATGATACATGAATAGATGATTCTGATTTTTAATCCTAAAGCAATGTACTTCTCACTGCTGTTGTCTTCACTACTTCACATCTGCAAAGCAGGCCAAATTGTTTCTACAGTTTTTTTTTTTTTTTCTTGCTCCTCTTACCCATCCTATATACTGGTCACAGAAAAATCATCCTAAAGCACAGGCCTGATCAAAAAGCATAACTTAGCAGGTTAACACACTGCTGGGAGGCCTACATCCCATATCAGAGGGATTGAGTCCCTCTGCTTCCTATCCAGCTCTTTCCTAACACACCTGAAAAGCAGCAGATGATGGTCCAAATGTCTGAGTTCCTGACATGCATGTGGGAGACCTGCAGTAGAGTTCTTTGTTTTGGCTTTAGTCCGGCCCAGCCCTAGCTGTTGTGGGAATTTGGGGAGTGAATCACCAGATGGAAGGCTCTCCGTCACTCTACCTTTCAAATAAACAAATTTTTTAAAAGTGTGTAGCTTTGATCACATTTCCCTTGAGCCTAAAAATCTACAGACTTGGGACTGGTTTTGTGGCGTAATGGGTTAAGTCACTACCTATGATGCCAGCATCCTATACAGGTGCCGGTTCAAGTCCCTGTTGCTCCATTTCCAGTCCAGCTCCCAGCCATTGTGCCTGGGAAAGCGGCAGGAGATGGCCCAAGTGCTTGTGGGAGACCCCGATGAAGCCCCTGGCTCCCAACCTGGCCACTGCAGCCATCTGAGAAGTGAACCAGCTGATGGGAGTTCTCTATCTCTCCTTCTCTGTCTAAATATGCCTTTCAGACAAATAAATCTTTAAAAAATAAAAAGATCAACAGACTTTTCAAGCAACTTTCAGGTAGTGCCCTATAGCCTCCAAGTCCAACCCTTGTTATGTTTAGTGCCCTTTACATCTGAAGTCGGTTCTCCACCCTGTCTTACAGCACGAACCCTCAAGCAGTTGGACCTCATCACTTGTCACAGTTTGGAAAAGTCCTCCATTTTTCCAGCTCTTATGCCCTTGCTAATTATCTTTGCATAGAATATTTTGCATTTGTCAACCTTTCTTTTCCACTAGGGAAATCTAAGTAAAATATTAAAAGATATATAAAGTACCACTGTGTATTTTTTAATGGAAAAAAAAAACAAATACACACATGCCCAGAAAGTACTAAAAGATCCATAGAAATGGCACACAGCAACGCTGGGACTGTGGTATGCCTCTGAGGAGGAAGCACAGAAGCTGGAGGGGCTTAGCTATCTCAGCATTTATTTCATTTCTTTTACAAAAATCTGAAAAACAGAAAATTGGAACTACTTACTAATTCTCGCTTTGCTTCTTCAATTTTCACTTGAGCAAGAGATGGATTCTTTTAAAGGAAAACAAAAGAAGGGAAGGTTATACTGCCTCAATTCAGACTCCAAGGGACTACAATCAGAAAGCAAGAAATGTTACAGAGGAAATAGCAGACATCCAACACTGAGATTCCCCAACTGACTTTAAATCCACAAACAATTTTCACGATCATTTAGTACGTTTACAGAATGCTGTGGGAAATAAATAAAAAAAAAAAGAAAGAATAATTACCGGCATTAAATCTAAATAGGACTCTAATTTTTTCTTCAAAGGTATAGTCTGTCGTTTTAGTTCTGCTAGTTTCTGGGGATGGAAAAAAAACAGAGTCACAGAGTAATAGATATTCACAATGCAACCAAATATTGCCCGTTTGTGAAATAAAACATAAGAAAATACTGACATTAGGGTGTTCCGGACACTGAATCAAATGATGAGCTTCAAAAATAAATGGATAGACAAACTCACCTCCACTGGAAGCAGTGCTTATAGGATGGCTAAAATAGTAATGTCATACACCCACTGATTAAGAATAAGATGGAAGTATGTGAAGAACATAAACAATGTGATCATGAAGGATTAGAATGTATAAGAACAATTAAAACCTCAAATATATATTTATAAATTGTCAACTTTAGATTCCAAGAATCAGACAGAAAAAAGTAAGGATAATAAAATAAAATCCCCTATTTCTCTCTCTTCCTACCAAAATAGATAAGACACTTACACAATCTGAAAACCCAGAATTGCACTGGGAAACTACAGGAGTTTAGTGACCTGTATTCTTAAAAGCATACTAGAAGAGAAGAAAGGTGCACTTAGATGGTTAGCACACACTCAATAAATCTGTTTAATAAATAAATCAATAGTTTATAACTGACTCCAGTAGAGTTCGCAGATTATAGTAACACAAAAAGGAAACCAAATGTGTGTGTGTGTGGGTGTGTGTGTGTATGTATACGTATAGCCAAGCAGGTAATACAGATGTAAATACTGTGGACATAAAAAGTAAGGGAAAAGTAATCAGCTCAACAGTGTACGAAAGCCCTAAAAATAAGAAATAATAAAGCATATTGAGGACTAATACTTATTTGGGAGGCAGGAAGTGAGATAGAGTTAAGATGAGAGAGAGCCGGCACCGCTGTAGCTCAATAGGCTAATCCTCCGCCTGCGGCGCCGGCACACCGGGTTCTAGTCCCAGTCGGGGTGCTGGATTCTGTCCCGGTTACCCCTCTTCCAGTGCAGCTCTCTGCTATGGCCTGAGAGTGCAGTGGAGGATGGCCCAAGTTCTTGGGCCCTGCACCTGCATGGGAGACCAGGAGAAGCACCTGGCTCCTGGCTTCAGATCAGCGCGGTGCGCTGGCCGCAGCGGCCATTGGGGGGTGAACCAACGGCAAAGGAAGACCTTTCTCTCTGTCTCTCTCTCTCTCACTGTCCACTGTCAAAAAAAAAAAAAAAAAAAAAAAAAAAAAGATGAGAGAGAGACAGAGAGAGAGAGAACAATTGCATTCACCAGTTCACTCCTCAAACGCCTGCAGTGGCCCTGAAGGGCTGAAGCCAGCACCCAGGAGCTGGGAATTCAGTCCAGGTCTCCCATGAGGGTGGCAGGTATCCAGTTACTGCAGACATCACCACTGCCTCTGAGCATCTGCATTAGCAGGCAGCTGGAGTCAGGAGTAGCACTGGGAATCAAAATGCAGGTACTCGGGCGGCCAGCACTGTGGTGGAGAGATGCTGATTCATATCCAGGCTGCTCCACTTTGATCCAGCTCCCTGCTGATGGCCTGGCAAAAGCAGCAGAAGATGGTCCAAGTGTTTGGGTCCCTGTGACCCATGAAGGAGACCAGGACGAAGCTCCTGATTCCTGGCTTTAGCCTAGCCCAGTGCTGGCCATTGTAGCCATTTGGAGAGTGAATCAGCAAATGGAAGATTCTCTGTGTAACTCTTTCTAAATAAATAAATAAATACAATAACAAAAACCCAGGCACTCAGATGTGGGACCCAGGCATTTAAAGTTATTTATTTATTTACATTTTATTGGAAAGGCAGACAGAGACACACAGTGATCTCTCATCTGCTGCTTCACGTCCCAAATCCCTGAAAGAGCCAGAGATGTGCCAAATGCAGCCAAGAGTTTGGAACTCAATCTGGATTTCCCACATGGGTGACAGGGTCCAAGAACTTCAGCCATCATTTACTGCCTCACAGGTGTGCATTGGCAGGAAGCTGGACAAGAAGCAAAGGAGCTGGGGCTTGATCCAGGTATTCTGAGGTGAGGGAATCCCAAATGGCATCTTAACTTCTGTGTGAACCCATTCTGAGATGCAGGCATATTAACTAGCATCCTAACTGCCAACCCAAATGCTCACCCCGGAATAATATTTTAAGGAAAGTTAAATTAGGTTAAAATAAATACAATGGTTAAAATGTTCCCTATAAAAGTTGTGTTGAGGCCGGCGCCGCGGCTCACTAGGCTAATCCTCCGCCTTGCGGCGCCGGCACACCGGGTTCTAGTCCCGGTCGGGGCGCCGGATTCTGTCCCGGTTGCCCCTCTTCCAGGCCAGCCCTCTGCTGTGGCCAGGGAGTGCAGTGGAGGATGGCCCAGGTGCTTGGGCCCTGCACCCCATGGGAGACCAGGAAAAGCACCTGGCTCCTGGCTCCTGCCATCGGATCAGCGCGGTGCGCCGGCCGCAGCGCGCCGGCCGCGGCGGCCATTGGAGGGTGAACCAACGGCAAAGGAAGACCTTTCTCTCTGTCTCTCTCTCTCACTGTCCACTCTGCCTGTCAAAAAAAAAAAAAAAAAAAAAAAAAAAAAAAAAAAAAAAGTTGTGTTGAAATTTAATTGTTGG
This sequence comes from Oryctolagus cuniculus, assembly GCF_051225735.1. Taxonomy (NCBI): domain Eukaryota; kingdom Metazoa; phylum Chordata; class Mammalia; order Lagomorpha; family Leporidae; genus Oryctolagus; species Oryctolagus cuniculus. The sequence goes on from NC_142876.1 coordinate 31,556,070, forward strand.
GGCTGGTGCAGTGGCATAGCAGGTAAAGCTGCCGCTTACAGTGTCAGCATCCCATATGGGCGCCGGTTCAAATCCTGGCTGTTCCACTTCTGATTCAGCTCTCTGCTATGGCCTGGGAAAGCAGTAGAAGATGACCCAAGTCCTTGGGCCCCTGCACCCACGTGGGAGACCTGGAAGAAGCTCCTGGCTCCTGGCTTCAGATTGGCGCAGCTCTGGCTGTTGCTGGCAACAGCAGATGGAAGACTCTGCCTCTCCTCTCTCTTTCAAATAAATAAATAAATCTTTAAAAAAAAGAAATTTAATTGCTATTGTGACTATATATATATATATATTTTTTTTTTTTTTTTTAACTTATTTGACCGATAGAGTTAGTGAGAGAGAGACACAGAGAGAAAAGTCTTCCTTCTGTTGGTTCACCCCCCAAATGGCCACTATGGCCAGCGCTGTGCCAATCCGAAGCCAGGAGCCAGGTGCTTCTTCCTGGTCTCCCATGTGGGTGCAGGGGCACAAGCACTTGGGCCATCCTTCACTGCCTTCCCAGGCCACAGCAGAGAGCTGGACTGGAAGAGGAGCAGCAGGGACTAGAACCTGGTGTCCATATGGGATGCTGGCGCCGCAGGCAGAGGATTAGCCAAGTGAGCCACAGCACTAGCCCCTATTCTGACTGTATTAAGCAGTGGGACTCTTAAGCGATTAGGAGGGGCTGCATTGTGGTGCCACCACCTTCAACGCTAGCATCCAATATCATAGCATCCTAGTCCCAGCTGCTCCACTTCTGATCCAGTTTGATGTGTCTGACAAAGCAGCAGAGAATGGCCCAAGTACCTGGGTCCCTGCCACTGGGAAACATGGCTGGAGTTCCAGGCTTCTGGCTCCTGCCTGGCCCAGCCATCTAGGGAGTGAACAGGTAGATGGAAGATACCTCTCTCTCCTTCCCTATAACTTTGACTTTTAAATAAATACATCTTTAAAAAATTAAGAATAAAAAAGAGGTGATTAAGAATGGATTAAAGCTGTTATAGTGGGAGTGGGCTCCTGAGAGAAAACATGAGCTCCACCCAGTTTCCTCTGTGTCTCATACTTGTGTGTTCACTTGTCTGTCTAATGTGTCATGACTCGGCATGAAAGCCCTCCCAAGATGTGGCCTCCAGACCCCGGAGCCAGAGAAGGTGCAATTATTTACAGATTACTCAGTTTGTGATGTTCTGTTTCAGCAGAACTTGGACTAAGACAAGCAGCTCACCTCCGACAGTGCGACTAGTGACTGATGAGACAGAGAAGCGTCCATGCCTCTGGCTGAGAGCTGCTCCTGCAATGATGAGAAAGGGGCTCAGTTAAAATACTGTCTTGAAGGTGAGCATCATGAAATAGTTCCAACATCTAACAGAGTAAAGAGAAACTATAAATCACAGAGGAACACTTACACACACATCTAAGCACTTTGATGCCACACGCAACCCCTTTCTAGACCCCCGCATTTGCACATTTGTGACAAGATGGGTACAGTGCTTAAAGCCTTAGCTTCAGCGCCTGAATGCAGGAGTATGAATCTGGATCAGCAGCTAAGATGGTAAGTAACCCTGGCAAGTCACCTGTCTTCTCTGCGGTCCTCTCAGTTGTGACAATGAACTAGTAACACTGCCTAGTTCTGAGGATGGAGGTTAGAAGGAAGTCTGAGGCGAGCTGACTCTGCTCTGGCCTTCATACAAACCTCTGCAGCTTTGATGCCAAATCTGAACTCCTCTGACTTTGCCTTCAGGAAATCCATGTTCTGAAGACGACTGTCAACTTTGGCCCTTTCTATAGACAGATGCAGTTCTGCCTTCTTGAGATCCCTTTAAAAAGCAAAATTAAATTATTACTTTATAATAATTTCACATTGATCAGGGCCGACGCTGTGGTGCAGCAGGTAAAGCCACCGCCTGCAGTGCCGGCATCTCATATGGGTGCTGGTTCGAGTTCCAGCTGCTCCACTTCCAATCCAGCTCTCTGCTATGGCCTGGGAAAGCAGCAGAAGATAGTCCAAGTCCTTGGGCCCCTGCACTCGCATGGGAGACCCGGAAGAAGTTTCTGGCTCCTGGCTTTGGATGGGCCCAGCTCTAGCCGTTGTGGGCATTTGGGGAGTGAACTAGCGTATTGAAGACCTCTCTCTCTCTTTCCCCACGTCTGTTTAACTCTGCATTTCAAATAAATAAATAAATCTTCAAAAAAATTATTTCACTGCTTTCCAGTGAAATTATTATAAAAAAAGAAACTCTACTGCTTTTTGGATTCAAATCTAGCTTAGTAAAGGTAGATGATCTACTTATCGGATTTTTCTTTTCTATTTTTTTAAAAAGATTATTTATTTTAAAGTCAGAGTTTTATTTATTTAATTTTATTTTTTATTATTTTGACAGGCAGAATTAGACAGTGAGAGAGAGAGTGAGAGAGAGAGAAAGAGAGAGAGAGAGAGAGAAAGGTCTTCCTTTTTCCGTTGGTTCACCCCCCAAGTGGCCGCCATGGCTGGCGCGTTGCAGTCGGTGCGCTGCGCCGATCCGAAGCCAGGAGCCAGGTGCTTCCTCCTGGTCTCCCATGTGTGTGCAGGGGCCCAAGCACCTGGGCCATCCTCCACTGCACTCCCAGGCCACAGCAGATAAGAGTTTTTATATGTATATATTTTTAAATTTATTTATCTGAAAGTGAGAGTTATAGAGAGAGAGGGAGAGACAGATCTTCCATCTGCTGGTTCACTCCCCAGATGGCCATAATAGCCAGGGCTGGGCCAGGCAGAATCTAGGAGCCAGGAGCTTCTTCTGGGTCTCCCAAGTGGGTGCAGGGGCCCAAGCACCTGGGCCATCCTCCACTGCACTCCCAGGCCACAGCACAGAGCTGACTCGGAAGCAGAGGAGCCAGAACTTGAACATTCACCCATATGGGATGCCAGCACAGCAGGCAGTGACTTTTCACACTACACCACAGCGCTGGCCCCTCTACCATGAATTTTTATATCCTAGACTACCCTGTATTATCCTAGGTCACCTTCCCCTCTGTGCTGCCATCTGGGATTTTTCTCAAGGAATACACAGTAATTTTAAGATTAACTTATGGCAGTTATTCTTGGAAAAAGTAAACCTGTCATTCAAGGGTCTTAAGGCCTATTTGAAAGACAGTGCTTTGCACATACATACTATTTTCTGAACATATTTGCACACCACCAAATTACCTGTGCATTTATAGACTCCTGTCCCACAGGATCTCATTTCTGGGGTAACAAGGACCTAAAGAAGGCCCATGCCACCAAAACAGGACAATCAGAGATACAGTAAGAAAATGCAGCAAAGCAAATATAATGGCACTTGAAGTTACATACTATTTTATAAGTTAAAAAAAATCATGAGGGCAGGTGCTGTCGCATAGCAGGTAAAGCCACTGCCTGCAGTGCCAGCATCCCACATGGGTACCGGTTCGAATCTCAGCTGTTCCACTTCCTTTTTTTTTTGACAGGCAGAGTGGACAGTGAGAGTGAGACACACAGAGAGAAAGGTCTTCCTTTGCTGTTGGTTCACTCTCTAATGGTCGCCATGGCTGGCACGCTGCGGCCAGCGCACCGCGCTGATCCGATAGCAGGAGCCAGGTGCTTCTCCTGGTCTCCCATGGGGTGCAGGGCCCAAGCACTTGGGCCATCCTCCACTGCACTCCCTGGCCACAGCAGAGAGCTGGCCTGGAAGAGGGGTAACCGGGACAGAATCCGGCACCCCAACCAGGGCTAGAACCTGGTCTGCCAGCGTGGCAGGAGGATTAGCCTAGTGAGCCGCGGCACCAGCCTTCAGCTATTCCACTTCCAATCCAGCTCTATGCTATGGCCTGGGAAAGCAGTAGAAGATGGCCCAAGTCCTTGGGTCCCTGCACCCATGTAGGAGACCTGGAAGAAGCTCCTGGCTGCTGGTTTCGGATCAGCCTAGCTCTGGCTGTTGTGGCCATTTTGAGAGTGAACCAGCGGATGGAAGACTTCTTTCTCTGCCTTTGCCTCTCTGTATTTCTGCCTTTCAAATAAATAAATACCTCCTAAAAACAATTAAATACATTTTGAAAATCATAAAGTGTGCACTATTTGTAAAAATAAATGACAGTCCTGCAAGATATAGGCACAGGCAAAGACTTCTTGGAAAAGACTCCAGAGGCACAGGCAGCCAAAGCCAAAATTAACAACTGGGATTACATCAAATTGAGAAGTTTCTATACTGCAAAAGAAACAGTCAGGAAAGTGAAGAGGCAACCAACAGAATGGAAGAAAATATTTGTAAATTATGCAACTGTAAAGGATTAATAATCAGAACCTACAAAGAGATCAAGAAACTCCAACATAACAAAACAAACAACCTACTTAAGAAATGGGCCACGGACCTAAATAGACATTTTTCAAAAGAGAAAATCCAAACGGCCAACAGACATATGAAAAAATGTTCAAGATCACTAGCCATCAGGGAAATGCAAATCAAAACCACAGTGAGGTTTCATTTCACCCCAGTTAGAATGGCTTTCATACAGAAATCAACTAACAACAGATGATGGCAAGGATGTGGGGAAAAAGCACACTAATTCACTGTTGTTGGGATTGCAAGCTGGTAAAGCCACTATGGAAGACAGTTCGGAGATACCTCAGAAATCTGAATATAGCCCTACCATACGACCCAGCAATCCCACTCCACGGAATTTACCCAAGGGAAATTAAATTGGTAAATAAAAGAGCTGTCGGCACCTCAATGTTTATTGCAGCTCAATTCACAATAGCTAAGACATGGAATCAACCTAAAAGCCCATCCACGGAAGGCTGGATAAAGAAATTATGGGATATGCACTCTACAGCAGAAAAAAATGAAATCAGGTCATTTGCAACAAAATGGAGGAATCTGGAAAACATCATGCTGAGTGAAATAAGCCAGTCCCAAAGGGACAAATATATGTTCTCCCTGATCAGTAACAACTAACTGAGCACCTAAAAGGAAACCTGTAGAAGTGAAACTGACACTATGAAAAGCAATGACTTGATCAGTCATTGTCCTGACTGTGAGGAACAGCTTACTATTTTATTCCTTTTAGTATTTTCTTTTTCTACTTAATACCATTGGTTGAACTCTTTACTTAACATAGAATTATTCTTAGGTGTTTAAATCCAATTGAAAATTGATGCCTGTTAAAAATAAGGGTGGGAATAAGAGAAGGAAGAGATGGACATTTCGGCACACACTCCCTCAGACTTACCCCTAAGTGTAGAGCTAAAAACTTGCCATGGGACTCCAAATTCCATTAAGTTGGCAGGTACCAATACCATCTTACCAGTTAAGGTGATCAGTTTAAGTTCATAACTGATCATAAAGATAGGATTGAGTGTCAAAGGGATCACATAAATAAGACCAAGTGTCTGCTAATAATAATTGATAGAATTAAAAAGGAGAGAATGATCCAATATGGGAATCAGGATACACAGCAGACTCATAAAATGACAAATGCCCTAAACAGCACTCTGGCTTCAGAATCAGCCCTTAAGGCATTGAGATCTGGCTAAAAAGCCCATGCATTTCAGGCATGGAAAACCAAGACACTGTGGCAAAAAATGGCCTACATGAAAGATCTCTGTGAGTGAGATCCCAGAGGAAAGAAGGGGCCATCGAAGAAGGAGGTACCTTTCTCTGAAGGGAGGAGAGAACTTCCACTTTGATTACGGCCTTGTCTAAATAATGTCGGAGTAAAAAGTGAACGTCCACATCCATTCATTCCCCACTTTCACTTAAGTAATTTTCTACTTAAAAGAATATTATGAGCCCTGTTTCCCAACATATTAAAAAAAATCCTATTTATAGATAGCTAAAACTAAGTCTGACAATGTCCTGCTATCATCTGTATAATAAAAATTTGTCACCATTTTCAACTCAATTACTTACTCTCGTAGACATTTTTCTAATACTAATGTTGCAGTTAGATTTTTTTCAAGTTTTCCCAATTCAAGCTTGATTTCTTCATTTTTGGATTTGATACGAAAAAGATCAGATGTCAAATCATTCACTGCAGGGATAAAACTACAAGAAGAATTTAGTCACATAAGTGAGCATTACAGATAATTAGAATCATTCCTCATTTCTAAAAATGATTTTATCTCTGTGTGGATTCTTACTTGTGCTGTTTAATCCTGGTGCGTTTTTACACGCTGTTCCCAATCCCTGAATGTCCTTCAGCTGGCAAAGTTCCACTTCTCCCTCCAAACTCAATCTAAGATTTCCTTGCCTCCTGGAATTCACTACCTCTTTTTCTGTGGCTGTGAGCAACAGGTAGTGCACTCTTGTATGGCTGCAGTTGTCATACCACAGTATACATGTCCGTCTCCCTTATTTGACCATGGGCAGAAGCTGTCCTTGAAGGCAGTCTGCTTCTTCAGTGCTCACATACCTAGCCTACAACAGGTCTCTGTGGAGTCACAACAATGACGTCATTCTAGACTTCTGCTGCCGTACAACCTACGTGTTCTTAGACCTAACACACTACTCTTTGGGCCTATATAAAAATTCCAAGCCCTATGGCCGGCGCCGTGGCTCACTAGGCTAATCCTCCGCCTTGCGGCGCCGGCACACCGGGTTCTAGTCCCGGTTGGGGCGCCGGATTCTGTCCCGGTTGCCCCTCTTCCAGGCCGGCTCTCTGCTAGGGCCCGGGAGTGCAGTGGAGGATGGCCCAAGTCTTTGGGCCCTGCACCCACATGGGAGACCAGGAAAAGCACCTGGCTCCTGACTTCAGATCAGCGCGATGCACCGGCCACAGTGCGCCGGCCGCGGTGGCCATTGGAGGGTGAACCAACGTCAAAAGGAAGACCTTTCTCTCTGTGTGTCTCTCTCTCACTGTCCACTCTGCCTGTCAAAAAAAAAAATTCCAAGCCCTGAAACTGGCAATTAAGCAGAACAACCATGCAGTTCTCTGATTGTATGTTAGAACTGTGGTCCTCAGTAAGATATGGCCAAAAACTATACACAGTGTGGAGTCAGACTGTGTTAGACGCCCAACTCTGCCATTTACTAGTTTGTGAAAGTTATTTTACCCAGGCCTCCGTTTTCCTCTTGGGGTTGTTGAAAGAATCAAGTCGTTATAAAGGTGTCTATCACAGGGGCTGGTGCTGTGATGTAGCAGGTAAAGCCATCACCTGAAGTGTCAGCATCCCATAGGGGTGCCGGTTCTAGTCCCGGCTGCTCCTCTTCTGATCCAGCTCTCTACTATGGCTTGGGAAAGCAGTAGAAGTTGGTCCAAGTGCTTGGGCCCCTGCACCCATGTGGGAGACCTGGAAGAAGCTCCTGGCGCCTGGCTGTGGATCAGTATAGCTGCCATTGTGGCATTTGGGGAGTGAACCAACAGATGGAAGACTCCTCTCTCTGCCTCTCTGTAACTCTTTCAAATAAATAAATAAATCTTAAAAAAAAAAAAAAAAAGAATCTATCACAAATAAAGACCCCTAACCTCTTCTACTCAATATGGTGAAAACATGACCAATATTTACCATGCTCAAGTGGATCATTCAGCCTACTGTTTTTCTTATTATTTACAGAGCACATTGTTAAGTGGTACCTAATCCTTTTCCAAATATACATGAGAACCAACCTTTACAAACCTAATCCTGGAACAAGAAAATATTAAAAGTTAACCAATACCAAATTTATCTGAATTAATTTTATTCACTAGCAAAGATATGGAGTTAAATGAAATTCAGTGCTTTCGCATTTATTGTTGATTCTTTATAAAGAATTATCCTAATAAACAGAAAGTCCTCAGATCAATACCTCATGGCATATATGACAACAGCAATTAAAATGGTCACAATAATTACCTAGCAAGTGAGGTATCCTTTGTTTCAAGAGCCACTGCACTGTCAACCAAAGCATTCAGATACCTGGAACCGGTGCTGGAGAGATTGGCAGGAGAGAAATTTACACTCTCCATGAGAAGGTCTTGAAGATGCTTGGCTGAAAAACATAAGGAGTCCCATGGTGACTAAGATGCTTTCCTTGTGTGTGTATGTATGTTTGTTTTTTTGCGTTTTGAACTTTTAATAGCTTTATTTAGTTATAACTCACTACCTAGCATTCCACTCACCTAATGGCCATTAGTACATTTAGAGTTGCATATTCAGCAACACAATCCATTTTAGAATATTTCATCACCCCCAAAAGAAACCTCACATTCCTCAAACATTATTTTCCTTTATTTTTTTTAAGATCTATTTTATTTATTTGAAAGATAGATTGACAGACAGCAAGGGAGAGACAGAGAGAAAGAAATTTTTCCATCCTCTGGTTTACTCCCCAAATGACTGCATCAGCTGGGGCTGGGCCAGGCTGAAGGCAGGAGCCAGGAACTCCATCCAGGTCTCCCACATGAGAGGCAGGGTTCCAAGTACTGGGGACATCTTCCTCTGCTTTCCAAGGCACTCTGATATGAGATTTGGGCTTCCCAAGTTGGGATTTAACAGCTTCCTATCCAACTTCCTGTTAATGCACCCTGGGAGGGAGCAGATGATAGCTCAAGTGGTTGGACCCCACCACTCATACAGGAAACCCAGATGGAGTTCTGAGCTCCTGGCCAAACCCTGGCTGTTGCTGACATTTGGGGAGTGAACCAGCAGATAGAAGATGTCTGTCTCTCTTCTCCATCACTCTGCCTTTCAAATAAGTGAAAATAAAATAAACATATAAAGAAATGAAAGCAAAATAAAGGCTACAAGATAGACAAAGACAGAGAATTTGCTGTTAGCAGACCAACTTACAAGAAATACTACAAGAAGTTCTATAGGCTGAAAGCAAGTGATTCCAAATAGTATTTTGAATGCACATGAAAAGTTAGATCATCCGGGCCTGTACTGTGGCATAGTAGGTTAAGCTTCTACTTGCTGCACCAGAATCCCATATGGGTGCTGGTTTGAGTTCCAGCTGTTCTACTTCCAATCCAGCTCTCTGTTAATGGCCTGTGAAAGGCAGTGGAAGATGCCCTAAGTGCTTGGGCCCATGTACCCACATGGGAGACCTGGAAGAAGCTCCTGGCTTTGGATCAACCCAGCTCCAGTCACTGGGGCCATTTGGAGAGTGGACCAGCAGACGGAAGATCTCTCTCTCCCTCTCTCTGTAACTCTGCCTCTCAAATACATAAATAAATAAAAAAACAAACAAACAAACAAAAAACCAAAAACTAGAGCATCAGCAACTACGGATATTTTTCTTAACTGATTTTTAAAAATTGTATAGAATAATCCTATAAAATTTATGAAAAACAATTGTGTATAATATACTGTTGGGCCATAGAAATATGTTAACAGCAGCACAAAGGATATGGGTATGATCCTGTAAAGGTGTCTAGGGCTAAGAAGTGACTACTCATGGTCCAGTCTGTAACATTGGATATGTGTAACAGTAACACCACAAAAAGGGAAAGGAGAATAGAGATATAATTGTATACAGGTGGATGGAAGATCTCTCTCTGTCTCTCCATCTCTCTGTCTGTAACTCTGCCTCTCAACTAAATAAATAAATCTTTACAAAAAAAAAAAAATGCATCGGGGCAGGTGCTCTGGCATAGGAGGCTAGGTCTCTGCCTGTGGTGCCGGCATCCCATATGGGCACCAGTTCTAGTCCCAGCTGTTCTTCCAATCCAGCTCTCTGCTATGGCCTGGGGAAGCCGTAGAAGATGGCCCAAGTCCTTGGGCCCCTGCACTCATGTGGGAGACTGGGAAGAAGCTCCTGGCTTTGGATCAGCCTAGCTCTGGCCATTGCAGCCATTTGGGGAATGGGCCAGTGGATGGAAGACCTTTCTCTCTGTCTCTCCTTCCCTCTGTAACTCTACCTCTTGAATAAATAAAAATCTAAAAAAAAAAAAAAAAAAGAAAGAAAGAAAGTATTTGGGGCTGGCACTATGGCGTAGCGGGGTAAAACCGCCGCCTGCAGTGCTGGCATCCCATATGGGCGCCGGTTCTAGTCCTGGCTGCTCCATTTCCAATCCAGCTCTCTGCTATGGCCTGGAAAAGCAGGGACCCTGCACCTATGTGGGAAACCAGGAAGAAGCTCCTGGCTCCAGATGGGTCCAGCTCCAGCCACTGCAGGCAACTGGGCAGTAAACCAGCGGATGGAAGACCTCTCTCTCTGCCTCTCCTTCTCTCTCTGTGTAACTCTGACTTTAAAATAAAAGTAAATTAAAAAAAATGTTTTAATTTTATTTGAGAGGTAGAGTTATAGACAGTGAGAGGGAGAGACAGAAAGAAAGGTCTTCCATCCGTTGGTTCACTCCTCAAATGGCTACAACGGTTGGAGCTGTGCCAATCCGAAGCCAGGAGCCAGGCACTTCTTCCTGGTCTCCCACACGGGTACAGGGGCCCACGCACTTGGGCCATTTTCTACCACTTTCCCAAGCCATAGCAGAGAGCTGGATTGGAAGTGAAGCCGCCAGGAGTAGAACCACCACCCATATGGGATGCTGGCACTGCAGGCAGAGGATTAACTTACTGCGCCATTGCACCGGTTCCAATAAAAATCTTTAAAAAACAACGCATCATTCGAGTAGCAAAGCAACCACAAGAATGCTGGCAGATAGCTACACTGATATCATCAGATAAAACAGACTTTATAAAAAAAATATGGTACTAGAGCTAAAGAGGGAATTTTATAATGATAAGAGTCAATCTATCAAAATATATAACTGCAAAAATATATACACCTAATAGACACCAAGATCTATGAAACAAAAACCGACAAAAATAGAGAGAAATAGACAATTCAACAATAGTTGAAGATTTTGATATCCTACTTTTTTTTTTTTTTTTTTTGACAGGCAGAGTGGACAGTGAGAGAGAGAGACAGAGAGAAAGGGCTTCCTTTTACCGTTGGTTCACCCTCCAATGGCCGCTATGGCAGGCGCACCACACTGACCCAAAGCCAGGAGCCAGGTGGTTCTCCTGGTCTCCCATGCAGGTGCAGGGCCCAAGGACTTGAGCTATCCTCCACTGCACTCCTGGGCCACAGCAGAGAGCTGGACTGGAAGAGGGGCAACCGGGACAGAATCTGGCACCCCGACCGGGACTAGAACCCGGGGTGCCGGTGCCGCAGGCGGAGGATTAGCCTAGTGAGCCACGGCACCGGCCTCGATATCCTACTTTCAATAATGAAAGCAAGGTAGAAGATCAATATGGAAACAGAAAACTGGAACAATGGTATATAATCAACTAATCTAAAAGTCAGTTAAAGAACACTCCAGGGGAAGGCATTTGGCACAGTGGTTTAAGATGCTGGCTGAGTAGCCCACATCCCATACTGTAGTGTGTGGGTTTCAGTACCAGCTCAACCTTCAATTCCAGCTAACTGCTCATGCACACCCTGGGAGGCAGCAGATGATGGCTCAAGTACTTGGGTTGCTGCTACCCTCATGGGAGATCCTGGGTGGTTTCCCAGTTCCTGGCTTGATCCTGGCCCACCCCTGGCTGTTGCTTACACTTGCAGAGTGAGCCAGCAGATGGAAGATATGTTTGTCTCTTGACTTTCAAATAAGAAAAGGAAGAAAAAAAAGAAAAAGAAAAAACAACTTATAGAATGAGATTATTCTGGACTCAAAGTTCATTTCTCTAGACTATATTTTAATAACTACAAAAATAAAATCATTTATAAGTAAAACAATTTAAAAACATTACAAAGGAGTAGCACTGGGGAGGCTTTTGGGATGATGGATGGAGCTGCTCTGCACCTGTGGTGCCGGCATCCCATATGGGTGCCGGTTTGTGTCCTGGCTGCTCCTCTTCCGATCCAGCTCCTGGCTGATGCACCTGGGAAAGCATTAGAAGATGGCCCAAGTCCTTGGACTCCTGCACCCATGAGGGAGACCTGGAGGGAGTTCCTGGCTCCTGACTTCGGATCGGCTCAGCTCTGGCCATTGCAGCCATCTGAGAAGTGAACCAGTGGATGGAAGACAATCTCTCTCTGTGTCTTTACCTCTCTCTGTAACTCTTTCAAATAAATAAAATAAATCTAAAAAAAAAATAGATGTGTGGAACACACTTTTTCAAACCGAATAATCCCAGGAGAAAACCAAAGCAGTCCCTGACACACAGTCCTACTGTAGTTTGTTCAGGGCTGCCACCACAGGTGGTCTAACAGCTTGGCAGGACTAAGGCATGGGGACAGGAGACAGATCAAACACACACGGAGGTCAAAACCCACAAGGCATCTTTCCCACTGGACTCCTAAGTTTAGACTCTTTAGGTTTGTGGTTTTGCTATCAGAGTAGTAACAAAATAATTCTATGAAACCTGAGTAGAAGACACATCTAGCAAACAAAGAAGCAAAATAAGCTGTCTATACCGAATCTTGCACATTTCATTGTTACAAACATTGGTTACTTCTACGATCTCATTCAGAAAAACTCAGGACTTACTCTCACCTTCGGATTCATACTCGCTTGCTTTCTGTTTCAAGTCCTCTATGACTAGGTGGACGTCCCTGTCCCGGGCCCTGTTGCGTTCCGAAAGATGATACAAAATCTCTGTGGTCCGTGGGTTCACCTCATACTGTGGAATGGGATGATCTCCAAATATTTTTTTCAACCACGCAGCAACCTCATCATGAAAAGGAAGAAAATTATATAGACATATTTTAATTGCAATGACACGATGCAGGCATGACGGTGAACAAACGCGAAGTAAATACTCTGGCTCCCTTGGCGTCACCTCCTAACTGTCTCGAGGGATACAAGCTTTGGCAGTGGGCGGGCGCAAAGAGTCGAATTCACCGGGGAACGAATCATTCCTAAAGAGCTACAAAGCGGTACAGACGAACAATTTGCCTCACTAGAAAAGCCTTAAGACTCAATATGCAGGGTACAAACGCATTCTTACACCCCCCGGGGCTGAATTAAAAAAAAAGGAGTTGCCCGCAACATCCTAGACGACGCGGTGCCGGGAGACCCCCTGACCCGGGATGCGGGACTTGGAAGCGGTGCCGGTGTGAAAATTCAGGCAGGAGGCAGCAGCGACGGGCGAGCCGAGGCTGGAGGGTGGGTGCACAAGTCCCGCTCCAGCCAGCTCCGAGGGGGTTCGTTACGGCGGCTGCCTGACGCCTGTCCAAGCCCGGGACAGCGAGGAGAGTCCGGGGAAGAAGGGTCCCGGGAGACCCGGCTCACAGGTCACTAAAGACGGGCGTGTGGGGAACAGGAGAAGGCAAGCAGCTGTGGCAGCGCTCAGGAGATGCGCCGGCGGCACCGGCACGCCCCAGACGCGGTCTCGGGAAGCCGCCAACGCCCGCTCCCAGCCGGTCACCTGCGCTTCTTTCGCTTCCCGCGCCTCCATAGCCGCCGCTCCCGCCACTTCACGCGGAACTCCTCGCGGGAGAAGCGCCTCTGGGGCCCCGCCCATACACCGTTGGCCCCGCCCCTCGCCTGGCCGGGGATTTCTGGGAGTTGTAGTTTTATAACCCCTGCAGGGCTGGCGTCTTGCCTCCTCCTGGCTCTCTGCGCTCCGCGATGAAGTACAGCTGCTAACGCCAGGCTGCTTTTTCTTTCATGTAATTTTATTGCTAGCTTGAGTCACATCTTAAAAAAATCCTTGAAATGTTGCTTCTTGCTTAGTAGATTTCTTTCATATTGTTTGCATAAACTTAAACGTTTTTGATTCTATTCTGGCAGTTTGAATTGCAGCAATCTTTTTATTTATTTATTTGAGAGACTGTAAGCAGAAAGCTGGATCAGAAGAGGAGCGGCCAGACACGAATTGGCACCCTTATGGGATGCTGGCACTGCAAAGGCCCAACCTACCAAGCCACAGCGCCGGCCCCAACTGCAGCAACTTTAACCTCACCAATTAGTTCCCACTGCCAAGGAGCTAAGAGTGTAGGTGTGTAGAAGGCATTTTTTTTTAAAGGAGAATCTTTATTATGTACAGGAAGCTCAAAAATGCATACCTATCCCAACCCTGTGGTGAGTTCTTTAGCCTGTTACAGCTTAGCAATGCAAGCCACAGATTTGGATCCTATGCATCGCCTCCCCAGTGATGGTGGATCTCACCATCATCTGTCATTGTAGTTGGTCCTGATGGCTTCCACCAGCTTAGCCAGAGCTCCTTTGTCTTCTGAGTTCACCTTTGAGAGAAGACCACGGTGGTGCAGGTCTTCCTGTGGACAGACACTGAGCCTGGCCTTTTCCTTGACGATGCAGTAATGCACCCCCATTCACAATGTAGGGAGGCAAGAAGCCAGCCAGCTAAGTGGACCCCACACCGTGTGCAACCACCACTGGCTGAGTCTTCTTATTCTCCCCAAAGGTGATGACAGTGGTGACCTCCACTAGGAGGACAGGCAGGGTCTCTTAGTGGGGATGTCACCTTGGCCAGCAGCTTTCTTCTTGGCCCTGGGCACCAGCCTGTGTTCCTTCTCTTGTTTTGTCTCTGGTTTATACTTGTGGGCCAGCTTCCACAGCTGAGTGGCTGACTGGAGGTCCAGGGTCTGGGTGTAGTGGCTAAAGGCAAGATGCACTTTCAACCACTTATACAGGGTGGCCCTGTGCTGTTGCAGCCAGATGTAGCAAGGCCATCTAATAAAATGGATGAGGCTCTTCTTAGAGGGTTGGATGTCCTGTCCGATGCCATAATTCTCAGGTCTCTTCTCAAACAGGAGAATTACCACCTCCTTGGCCTCCTGCTTCTTCACATAGCAGGAGCTGGGGTCACCTTCTTCCTCTTGACTTTACATTTTGGCATCTTGGGCAGCTGCAGGAGAATGTGGCCATTCCCTCATTCATTTCTTGTCTTACCTAAGGTTCTTGCTTGCTTCCAAAACTTTCTATTTAACACTATGAGAGGTTCTTTATACAGCAATATATAATTTTCTGTTTTACATTTTTGTTTCACTCTTAGAGGAACCTGGTGAAATTGGTGGGCATAACTTATTTTGCCCATTTTCACATTAAAACATGCAAACATGGATTAAATGACTTGACTAAAGTTGGATAGCAGAGCTAGAACTTGACCAACATGGTCTGGCTCCATTGTGTGTTTCACTTTCCAAACTGCTATTGGCAACCGTTTATAGTACATTGTGTTACTAGGAAAAGCAGAGAGCTCAAAGGCTCATGTACTCAACTTTCTGTGAGGTTTAATATGAAATTGTGGATCAGGCTTAGCGCTGAATGTGTTTCTCCTAAGGTAGATGCATATTTAAAGTTATTAAGTCTTTCTCTTCAAAGAACTCTTTTAAAAAGATTTATGTAGGGGCCGGAGCTGTGGCCCAGCAGGTTAACGCCCTGGCCTGAAGCACCGGCATCCCATATGGGCACCGGTTCTAGTCCTGGCTGCTCCACTTCCGATCCAGCTCTCTGCTATGGCCTGGGAAAGCAGGGCCACAAGCAGGGCCCAAGCCCTTGGGCCCCTGCACCCACGTGGCAGACCCAGAAGAAGCTCCTGGCTCCTGGCTTCGGATCAGCGCAGTTCCAGCCATTGCGTCCAGTTGGGGAGTGAACCATCGGATGGAAGACCTCTCTCTCTCTGCCTCTCTATGTGTAACTCTGACTCACAAGTAAAAAATAAATAAATCTTAAAAAAAGATTTATGTATTTGAAAGGTGGGGAGAGGGGGGAAAAGAGGGGGAGGGAGATATTTTACATGTACTGGTTCATTTTCTAGTGGCTGCAAACTGCTGGGGATGGACCACGCTGAAATTAGGAGCCTAGAACTCCATCCAGGTCTCCCATGTGGGTGACAGGAGCCCAACAGACCCTGGAACAGACACTGCCATGGGATGCCTCACATGTAGCGACGTTACTGACTGCATCACAACACCAGCCCTTCTTCAGAGGATTCTGACTAGCTCTCTGTATTATGTTTTATGGCTTATCATTTTGTTTCAATAAAATGCATCTCACCTCAGTAACCAAATTGCAGATAAATTGGTGCAGCCCTTGGGTATGGGAAAAAAGTGATCGCTGTCCACTTTCATCACTACACGGTTTACAAAATCTCTATGTAATTTTGTTGTTTTTATAAACCAGAGATAATTTTCCTGTTAGCCTATGCCTCCCTGGAGGATTGCCATATTGACTCATGTCTCTCCTTGAAAAGGAAGTTGGATATTAGAGAAAAGGATTGCTGACCATGCATTTGCAAGGCAAGCTGCAGGAGACAATCCTTTTAGCCCAGAAGGTTTTGGTTGAAAGCCAAGATTTGATGGCTGGAGCTGAAAGATGCTTTTCAGAACAGCTACAAGTGTAGGCAGTGTTAAATAGCTTCCCCGATGACATAGTACCCAGAGTCTCTCCCTCTCCCTCTCTTTCTCTTTTCCTCTGTTCATATCACAAAAATTTCAAATGTTATAAAAATTCTGCGGAAGAAAAATTCCTCCCCATTTATTAAGTAGACATAGAAAGAACTCCACCAGAAAAATAGAACCCCCAGTGTTGTAAAACTAGTTGCCGGCAGAAGAACATTCAAGCCCTAGCCCGGTCTGGAGTGAAACGTAATTCTGGACCATTCTTCTTAATAGGATTGGCAACCACTCCACTGGGACTCCTTTGTTAGACTTTTTAAGCAACTTGGTCAAATTCAGAGACAGGATCCTTCTAGATCAAAGCTAAAAGGTCTGAACATTCCAACTTGGGCGCGTACCGGATCACCTGGAACAGGGTGGGTGTTTGTTAGAAATTCAGGGTGCCCCCAAAGGTCGATTCTGAGTGGGGTCAGCGACCTGCGGCGTACAGGTGGCCGCCCCGAGGGATGGCCGCTCTCGGTGGCTACCGCAGCATCTTTCAACGCCGCGGACACGGTTCATCTCTCACGGTCAAGTGAGCTGCAGCGGTGACGCCCAGGTCACCTAGCGCAGGGGACTGCTCTTCATAAGTTCCGCTGATCACGTGGTCGCCCGGGGCCACCACAAGGTCGACTGGAAAGACTGAAATTTATACGGAACGAATTCCGGAGCCGAGGCTGGTGAAGGGCTAATCATTCATGTTGAGGTTTAACTAAAAAAATAATACTTTAAAAATAATGTAATCGGACCAAACCCAGGCAGATTCGCGTCCGGGGAGGTGGGGAAAGAGAGAGGTTGTCCTTCCGGGTCAGGTGGGCCGGCCGCCTTGACCTTCCTCGACGCTCGGCCATTTTGTCCCAGTCAGTGCAAGGCTGCGGCTGCGGAGGAGTCACCCCGAAGAGAAGCTGCGAAGATGCTGTCCGTGCGCGTAGCCGCGGCCGTGGCCCGCGCCCTTCCCCGGCGGGCCGGACTGGTGAGCGCCGGGGACCTGCAAGGGAGGCGGCTCGGCGGGGCTGCGGCGCGCGGGGCTGCGCTGTCTTCGGGGTTCTTTTTGCAGGGAGGGTGAGGGGCTGTGGCGGGCGCCGCCATCTTGCTCCCGTGGCTGCTGGGGCTGGGCCGAGCAGGCTGCGGAGGGGCCCTGGGGATGGCCCTGCGAGCGGCGTGGTGCCGAGGCGGGCAGAGGAGTCGATGACCCGGGTGTTGTGCAGAGACGGGGCCTTAGCGGGATTCCCTTGGTCTGGGGGCGCGAGCGGCCGGAGAAGGTGGCATGAGTGAAGGTCAGGGCTTGGGCGCTAGTTCTGGGGAGCCTGTGCCGGCGCTGTGGGGCGCGTCCCCAGTGAAGGTCAGAGGACCGCTGTCTGCCCCGGTTGAAGCCATTCTGGGCTGCTGACATTGTAGGAAGGTCAGCAGGCCCCGGCGGCCCACCTGCGCTCCTCGGAGGTCAGTTCAAGCAAAGGAAGGGATGAAGGTGGTGGTTTGACTGCTTAAGCAGGCGATCTCTCAGTGCTCCATACCGGAACGATTCTGAAAATCCCGGCCGGGTGCAAAGGAGCGTTTCAGGTGGCCCGTACGGTGACAGCACGGAAGCTGGCCGGCTTTTGCTTGGCGGTGCTCTGACACGTCCAAAGCTGTCGCCCTTGGGTTGTCCAACTGGGATTTTTGAAGAATTGTTATTGAGAATATAAGTAAAATGGGACAGAAGGTTGGAAAAATCCCTGTAAGGATCGATTGCCTTGAAAATAAGAACATACCCTTAAATCCGCGTAAACACATTTGCATTTACCTAATTTCTTTGTCTTGAAGGTAATTGCAACTTGTTAGGTGAAATACACGTAATGGCTGCTTTGCTGTCCTAACACGAGGGCTGGTAGCATCACCAGCATCCTTAGCCATTTTTATCTGGCTTCGAAGCTGCAGAATTAACCATTCACAGCGTGACAGCTTGAAGAAGAGAGAGAGGAGATTGTTGCAGGATTTGGTTCAAGGCAGTAAATAAAGACCCACATGCGCTACATCACGATTTCTACCCTAACCTAAATGCCTGCATTCATTTACTTGGTTTTTGTTTTAAGTAAAATTGGAAGTATATGGAGATTTGCCCTTTGGAAGAAGCAGTTTACCTTATTGAGGATTTTTACTACAGTATTTACATCAACCTCAAAATAGCAGGATCTGGGTGCTTTGGAAAGAAGAAACTTTAATGATAATTGTTTCTTAAAATAGACTTCATTTTCCTATAATGCTTTATTAAGTGCCTTGCTGTGTACCAAAGACTGCTAAAAGGATTTTCACATATATCAAGAGATATTTAAGCAGAGTGTTTTAAATATAATCTGTATTTTCATCAATAATGTAGTAAGATCAGATATTTAAGAATATTCTTGCACTAGGTCTCCAAAAATGCTTTGGGATCATCTTTTATTGCCGCAAGGAACCTTCATGCCTCTAACACGCGTCTTCAGAAGACTGGTGAGTTACTGTTTCTAAGTCTGCACCACACTTACTACCTTATCATTAAAATGAAGACAGATTACATAACTTACGGATTTTTTAAAAACCCTTTGTGAATTTTTAGTTTCTGTAGAATCTTAGATTCTTTTTTTTTTTTTTTTTTAATTTGAGAGCTAGAGTTACAGACAGTGAGAAGGAGAGACAGAAAGGTCTTCCTTCTGTTGGTGCACTCCCTAAATGGCCGCAACAGCCGGAGCTGCACCAATCTGAAGCCAGGAGCCAGGAGCTTCTTCCTGGTCTCCCATGTGGGTGCAGGGGCTCAAGCACTTGGGCCATCTTCTACTGCTTTCCCAGGCCACAGTAGAGAGCTGGATTGGAAGAGGAGCAGCTGGGACTAGAACCTGTGCCCACATGGGATGCCAATGCTGTAGGCAGGGATTAACATACTGTGCCACAGTGTCGGCCCTGAATCTTAGAAAGATTTTTCTTCCTTCTCCTCAGAACTGTTCAAAAACAAGCGATTCTTATTTATAGGTTTTTTTGAAGGCAATAGATGCTACTGTAAATCTGATAGCTTATGAGCTTGTACATTGCACCTGCCATCACGGAGCAGGGAGGTGAACATAGGAAGATAGCTAAAGGTGGGGAAATTTCTGAGATGTGTATTAGGATTCTTTTATTTATTTTTAAATATTTTATTTATTTGAGAGGTAGAGTTACAGAGAGAGAGAGAGAGACAGAACGGTCTTCCTTCCGTTGGTTCACCTCCCCCCAAATGGCCATAACGGCCAGAGCTACGCCGATCTGAAGCCAGGAGCCTCCCCCTGGTCTCCCATGCAGGTGCAGGGGCCCAGGGACCCGGGCCATCCTCCACTGCTATCCCAGGCCATAGCAGAGAGCTGGATTGGAAGACGAGCAGCTGGGACTAGAACAGGCGCCCATCTGGGATGCCAGCGCCGGCCCCAGAATTTTTTATTGTTTTAAAGATTTATTTATGTGAAATAGTTAGCAGGGAGGGAGAGACAGCTTTCATCTGCTGGTTCACTTATACAGATGGCTGCAGCATGAGGGCCGGGCCATGCCGAAGCCTGGAGCTTCTTCTGGGTCTCCTACGAGGGTCATAGGGGCCAAGCACTTGTGTCATCTTCTGCTGCTTTTCCCAGCCCGTTAGCAAGGAGCTAGATTAGTGAAGCAGCTATATGAACTTGAACCAGCACCTATATGGGATGCTGGCATTGCAGGCAGCAGCTTTACCCACTTTACCACAGTGCTGGCCCAAGACTCTTTAAATAATTATTTATACACACACTAAGAGATGTAAAAGAATAGTATTGGTAACTTCAAGGGACAGCTTAACAGTTGCTTTTTAAATGGACTGCATTTTTATTTTTTAAAAATGTATTTATTCATTTGAAAGGCAAAATTACAGAGAGAGGGAGAGAAAGAGAGGTCTTCGATCGGCTGGTCACTCCCCAGATCATCACCCTGATGTCGAGAGCTGGCCAGACCGGAGCTGGGAGCCAGGAGCTTCATCTGTGTCTCCCACATGGGTGGCACGGGCCTGAACATTATTCATCTGCTGTTTTTCTGGGCCATTAGGGAGCTGGATTGGAAGTGGAGTGGCCGGGACAGTTAACAGGCAGGCACCTGTGTGGTTGCAGGTGTCTCAGGAGGTGGCATTACTATGCCACAACACTGGCCCCTAGACTGCCATTTTGAAATAGGCTTTTTTATGGAGTTTAGCAAAAAAAATCAGGTTTCAGCAGAGATACAGATTCTTTAGAATTAAGTTACAAGAAAAGGAACAACATTATGGTAATGTTGAATAATTTTGTTAGCTTGTTTGGCTTACATTTGTCTTGTGAAGATTTTTTTTTTTCTTTCAGATTACTCAGATAATTTCCATTGTGCTAGGCAGCCAGCTTTTCTTTCTTTTACAAAGGGTTTATTTATTTGAAAGGCAGAGTTACAGAGAGGTAGGGGCAGAGAGAGAGAAGTCTTGCATCCACTGGTTCACTCCCCAAATGGCCGCTATAGCCGGAGCTGAGCTGAACCGGAGCCAGGAGCTTCTTCCGGGTCTCCCATGCAGGTGCAAGAGCCCAAGGACCTTGGCCATCCTCTGCTGCTTTCCTAGGCCATTGCAGAGAGCTGGATCAGAAGTGGAGCAGCCAGGACTCAAACTGGCACCCATATGGGATGCTGGCACCACAGGTGGCAGCTTTACCTGCTGTGCCACAGTGCCAGCGCCTGGGTAGCCAGCTTTTCACAATAGAATCTTGTGTTATACTTTAGAATGTAATTTTTTGGCTGGCACCGCGGCTCAGTAGGCTAATCCTGCACCTGCGGTGCTGGCACACCAGGTTCTAGTCCCGGTTGGGGCACCGGATTCTGTTCCGGTTGTTCCTCTTCCTGTCCAGCTCTCTGCTGTGGCCCGGGGAGGCAGTGGAGGATGGCTCAAGTCCTTGGGCCCTGCACCCGCGTGGGAGACCAGGAGAAGCACCTGGCTCCTGGCATTGGATCAGTGTGGTGCGCCGGCTGCAGCGTGCCAGCCGCAGCGGCCAGTGGAGGGTGAACCAACGGAAAAAGGAAGACCTTTCTCTCTGTCTCTCTCTCTCACTGTCCACTCTGCCTGTCAAAAAAAAATGTAAATTTTTATTAAGATTTAAAAAGTTTTATGTTATTGAGAAATGGATTTTTTAAAGAAACATTTATTGTATTTATTTGATGCACAGAAACCTTTTTGGGGCCCGTGTTTGGTGTAGCAGGTAGAGCTGCTGCCTACAACCCCCACATCCCAAATGGACTGGTTCATATCCCGGCTGCTCCACATCTCATCCAGCTCTGTGCTAATGGCCTGGGAAAAACAGTGGAGGATGGCTCAAGGTGTAGGGCCCTTGCATCCACAGAGGAAACCTGGAAGAAGCTCCTGGCTTTGGCCTGGCCCAGCCCTGGCCTTTGTGGCTGTCTGTGGAGTTAACCATTCGATGGAAGATTGAACTCTCTCTGTCTCTCCCTCTCTCTGTAATCCTTGATTTTCAAATAAATAAATAAACCTTTTAAAAAAGGGGGGAAAAATCCAATAGGACTAGACCGGGTCAAGGCTGGGAACCAGCCCTGATCTCCCACCTGGGTGACAGGGACCCACGTACTTAAGCTGTCACTTGCTAGAGCCTGGAATGGAGCTGGGATGTGAACCCAGGAACTCTGATTGGGGTGTGGGGTGTCAGGGACCAACATAGTCACTAGGCCGGGCACCTGCCCTCGGTGGTAGGTGGAAAGATCTTGGTTACTACTTTAAATGGACTTGTCCTTTCTCAATAGGCACTGCTGAGATGTCCTCTATTCTTGAAGAGCGAATTCTTGGAGCTGATACCTCTGTTGACCTTGAAGAGACTGGGCGTGTCTTAAGTATTGGTGATGGTATTGCCCGAGTACACGGGCTTCGGAATGTTCAAGCAGAAGAAATGGTAGAGTTTTCCTCAGGCTTAAAGGTAAATTCTGAAGTGAGATTTCGGTCTTCTCAGTTATATTCATTTACAGATTGTGTCAGGTTTTTTAAAAGTTTTTAAGTCTCCATTTCTCATTTTTCCCTCCTTGAATATATCATAGATACAAAGAGAATAAACAGGTTTTGATCGACCAGGTTGTCTGGCTTCTTTTACTCCAGGAACTGATTAAATCATAAGTTGTAGCCACCAACTCCAAAATACAAAATTAAGCAGAACTTCACCCAAATTAGCTTTTTTGAAGATTTATTTATTTATTTGAAAGTCTGAGTTCCACAGAGAGGCAGAGAGAGAGAGGTCTTCCAACCAACGGTTCACTCTCCAGATGGCCGCAACGGCTGGAGCTGTGCTGTTCCGAAGCCAGGAGCTTCTTCCGGGTCTCCCACGTGGGTGCAGGGGCCCAAGGACTTGGGCCATCTTCTGCTATCCCAGGCTATAGCAGAGAGCTGGATCAGAAGTGGAGCGGCCGGGTCTTGAACCGGCGCCCCTATGAGATGCTGGTGCTTCAGGCCAGGGCATTAACCTGCTGCGCCACAGCACCGGCCCCAGATAATCTTTTTTTTTTTTTTTTTTTTTTTTGACAGGCACAGTGGACAGTGAGAGAGAGAGACAGAGAGAAAGGTCTTCCTTTGCCATTGGTTCACCCTCCAATGGCCGCCGCTGCTGGCGTGCTGTGGCCAGCGCACCGCGCTGATCTGATGGCAGGAGCCAGGTACTTCTCCTGGTCTCCCATGCAGTGCAGGGCCCAAGTACTTGGGCCATCCTCCACCGCACTCCCTGGCCACAGCAGAGAGCTGGCCTGGAAGAGGGGCAACTGGGACAGAATCCGGTACCCCGACCGGGACTAGAACCCAGTGTGCCGGCGCTGCAAGGTGGAGGATTAGCCTAGTGAGCCGTGGCGCCGGCCCACCAGATAATCTTTTAAACTGTGTATGGAGCTTTTGAAGATTAAAAAGGTGTAAGTCAAGAGTGCCTTAAAACTTCCATTCACTATTTCATACTGGTTATCCAGCTCAAAGCTGTAGATAAAATGCAGTGGGAAAAATTTACTACTTCGATTTCTTTGGGGATGTTATGAGCATGTTAGGACTGTTGTAGCCTTGATATTCAGGGAGTATGATATTTTAAATATCTTCACTGTGATGGCATTTATGTGGCATGCCAATTCAAGTCTTGGCTGCTGCATATCTGATCCAGCTTCCTGCTAATGCATCCCAGGAGGCAGGATTGCTGGGTCAGGTCCTTGGACCTCTCTGACACATGTGGGAGGACCCAGCGGGAGTAAGGGAATCCTGGCGCTGGCCTGTGCAGCCTGTGGGCATTTGGGGAGCGAACCAGTAGATGAAAGATTGTCTCGCTCCTTCCCTCTGTCTCTGTTTCACTTTGCCTTTAAAATAGATGAAAATAAGTTTTTTTTTTTTTTTTTTTAATAACAGTCTTAGCTGAAGAAGGTTGGCTGTTGGAAATTACTCCAGAGTAAGCCAGATGGAAAGGACAGTACTCCTTTTGTCCTGGCTGTTTTCATAGTGTGTTTTGATGTATAAGGAGTAGTACCTTTCTAGCTTTGTTGATATCCAGTTTTGGCTTTCGTGCAGGGTATGTCTCTGAACTTGGAGCCCGACAATGTTGGTGTTGTCGTGTTTGGGAATGATAAACTCATCAAGGAAGGAGATATTGTGAAGAGGACAGGTGCCATTGTGGATGTTCCAGTTGGTGAGGAGCTGTTGGGTCGTGTAGTAGATGCCCTTGGTAATGCCATTGATGGAAAGGTAGGTTTAATGGTTAGTAAGTATGGTTGCATCTTTTAACGCATATCAAAACTGATTATTCTGAGAGTTCCTTTTTGTTGTCTTTTTTGCAGGGTCCAATTGGTTCCAAGACTCGTAGGCGAGTTGGCCTGAAAGCCCCTGGAATCATTCCTCGAATCTCTGTGCGGGAACCAATGCAAACTGGCATTAAGGCTGTGGATAGCTTGGTGCCGATTGGTCGTGGTCAGCGTGAGCTGATTATTGGTGACAGACAGACAGGGTAAAGACTCAAATCATATTAGAAAATTCTAGCTAAATTTTGCTATTTGTGAAAATTACTGTTTAGTCTTGGAATGGTAAATGTATTGGATGTAATTGGGACTGTAGAAAGTGATATGAGAGTTAGTAGAAAGATTTTGGTTGGTAAATCCTTTGAACTATTTAATAAGATTTATGTTTACTTTGTCTTTATAGGAAAACATCCATTGCTATTGACACAATTATTAATCAGAAACGTTTCAATGATGGAACTGATGAAAAAAAGAAGCTGTACTGCATCTATGTTGCTATTGGTCAGAAGAGATCCACTGTTGCCCAGTTGGTGAAGAGACTGACAGATGCAGGTATTCAAGAACTTAGTCTCCTTGCCGTTAGCATAAGACCTGTGGCTGATGATCTGAGAACATCTTCTGCTTAATGAAAGCAGATTTTAATTACTCCCTAATGAACTGAACTTTCTAAGACAGTTGTCTTGGATAACATAAAACAATAAAGGTTTTGTTGGTTTCTTTAAAGTGCTTGACTCTGCTTAATTCTTAATAGTAAATTTCAGTTTTTGTTCAGTTTTTGTTATGGTAGCCTCTGGTTTGAAAACACAATATTGATAACCTTGTAAAATTTACTTCCTCTCCAGATGCCATGAAATACACCATTGTGGTGTCAGCTACTGCTTCGGATGCTGCCCCACTTCAGTACCTGGCTCCTTATTCTGGCTGTTCTATGGGAGAGTACTTTAGAGATAACGGCAAGCACGCTTTGATCATCTATGACGACTTGTCCAAACAGGTGAAAGGAATTAGATGTTTTGTGGTTTGTATGTTTGAACTGGAGTTGATAAGTGTGGCTCCTCTGTAACAAGTGAACTTCACAATCCTCTTCTGTACTCTAGGCTGTTGCTTACCGCCAGATGTCGCTGTTGCTCCGCCGGCCCCCTGGTCGTGAGGCCTACCCTGGTGATGTGTTCTACCTACACTCCCGGCTGCTGGAGAGAGCAGCCAAAATGAACGACTCTTTTGGTGGTGGCTCCTTGACTGCGTTACCAGTCATAGAAACACAGGCTGGGGATGTGTCTGCTTACATTCCAACCAATGTCATTTCCATCACTGATGGACAGGTATGCACAATTAAAATGTAAAAAAAACCTCTGAATTGTCCCAAGGTCTTGGTTGAGACTTGTGATTATGAAGATGTTGCAGTTGATTTCTTAACAATGTTGCAGTGGATTCCTTTCTGAGAGGAGGAGCGTGGTGGGGGCAAGAGGCGAGGAGTCACCACACAGACTCCGGGAGTCGGGTGAAAGCAGGCCTGAGGCGAGCAGCCTGCAGACTCGTTTATTTCAGTTGGTACCACATCTTATATAGCCAAGACCAGCCAATCTGGTCAAGGGGCGGTCTGTGCCCCAACCAATCCCAGCCTGTTGCCAGGCAGTTTCCAAAGCCATCCAATCACAGCCTGTTGCCAGGCAGTTTCAAATCCATCCAATCACAGCCTGTTGCCAGACAGGCTCTATTGCCAGGTGTGTTTCAAAGCCATTCCTGAGTAACTGACGCTCGCTTGCCAGTGGCCACCTTGGCATGGCCTTCTCATTCCACCACGTGAATAGATTGTCAAATTTTTTTTTACTTACTTTCATTTGAAAAAGAGAGAGACAGATCTTCCATCTCCTGTTCCATTCCCTAAATGTGCAGAGCAACTGGGGCTGGACCAGGCTGAAGCAGGAACCTGGAATACAATTAAGCTGTCCCATGTGGGTGGCAAGGACCCAAGTAGTGCTGCCTTCTATGGTGTGCATTAGCAAGAAGCTGGAATTGGCGATGGAGCTAGAACTTGAACCCAGGCACTCTAGTAGAGGATGCAAGCATTCTAGGACTTGGCTTAACTACTGCCTGCCTGCCTAGTGGAAGAGTCCGCAGTATACGGAAGAACAGGAAATAGTGTAATAAAGCCCCCACCCAAATACCATGCTTCATCCATCATGTTTGATGTTTACTCAGCTGCTGTTCTCTACTCCTAGATAATTTTGAAGCATATCCCAGAAGTCATATTGCTTCCATTTCATATATTTTAATATAAATGTTACCTGTGTTTTCCTCAATTCAGTGTAGGGAGACTCTGTCTCAGATTAAAAAAAATTTTTTTTAAGGAGCTAGACATTTAGCATAGTGGTTGATACCCATTTCCCAGGAATTTTAGCTCATGACAGTGGAGAACCCAGGAGACAGCGGTGATGGCTCAAATAGCTGGAGTCCCTGCCACTCACCTAGGAGGCCTGGGTTCTCCCCCTTGGCCCATCTACAGCTGTTGGGGTGAGCCAGCGGTTAGCAGCTCTCTATAAATCTGTTTCTCTGCCTCGTAAAATAGATTTGGGTGATTATTTAAGATATTTAGCATTCTCCCTCAGTTTTGTGGCATTTTTGACTCAAGTTTGAAGCTAACTTACTTTAAACTTACTATCGTTTGTATTCTTGCATTGTAGATCTTCTTGGAAACAGAATTGTTCTATAAAGGTATCCGCCCTGCCATTAATGTGGGTTTGTCTGTGTCCCGTGTCGGATCTGCTGCCCAAACCAGAGCTATGAAGCAGGTAATTATGGATCACAGTGGCAGGGAGGTGTGGATAGCATTGGGTTAGAACCTTATGAACTGTGTTTGAATAGCGTGGTGTGTCATTGAGTTACAATACCACTGATTTCTGTATTTCAGGTGGCAGGTACCATGAAGCTGGAATTGGCGCAGTATCGTGAGGTTGCTGCTTTTGCTCAGTTCGGTTCTGACCTTGATGCTGCCACTCAACAGCTCTTGAGTCGCGGTGTGCGTCTGACGGAGTTGCTGAAGCAAGGACAGTATTGTGAGTTCTTTATCAAGTTCCTTCTGTATGTTAGTTTTCCCAGGCCTATAGGGTTGCATTACATATCACAAGCTGTATTGCATGCTGTTACCTTTTATCTGCGGTGCACTCGCTGCCTTTCGAATGTGCTTAACTTACAGTATGGTCTTTTATTACCATGGGAATATAAGTGCTATGAGCTTAATAAGTAGAAAAACTTACTATATATATTACCTTGCTTTTAGTAATTAGGAACTCCAAGATTCCCCCGCCCTCTTGGCTATATGAATGTGGAATTTGGGAGATTGAAGTGATATTAGTATGGTTTTGCCCTCCCCCCAGTTGAATTATTTACATCCAAAACAGTATAAACATGGACATTTTAACAAGCAGTGCTTAGGGATATACCCAAAGATTACACTTTCTTGTGGGCATGAGGTAGGAAGGAGAATTGAGTGGAGTGCTGGCCACTCAGATTACCTGTGAGAGAGGGTGATTATGGGATCATGGTAATCGTTGGAGGAAAAGCAAGTTTCTCTGACTGTGGTAACATGGTGGGTTTTGTGCAGCTCACTTAACAGTCTTTGTTTTTTTTTCAGCTCCCATGGCTATTGAAGAACAAGTGGCTGTTATCTATGCGGGTGTGAGGGGGTACCTTGATAAATTGGAGCCCAGCAAGATCACAAAATTTGAGAATGCTTTCTTGTCGCATGTTGTCAGCCAACATCAAGCCCTGTTGGGTAATATCAGGTATGGACGCAGATGTTGGCCTCTTTTTGTAAACAGTTAAGTTTTATGGTAGTGTTTATTTTTTTTTTTTTTTTTTTAAGATTTATTTATTTATTTGAACGATAGAGATATAAAGAGGCAGAGAGAGAGAGAAGTTTTATGATAGTTTTAAGAATTGTTATCAGTTCTGTAGCTAGGCTAGACGTGATACTTTTGTCCGAGTCAGAACTCATGGTCTGCTTCTGTCTTGGGTAGGACTGACGGGAAGATCTCAGAAGAGTCGGATGCCAAGCTGAAGGAGATTGTAACAAACTTCTTGGCTGGATTTGAAGCTTAAACTCATGGAGTCACATCAAATACTGGTTTGGTTTTATTGTTTCTTCTAGTAAAATCAATTCCATTTGTAAACGGATTACTCTCCTACTCCTCATGTACAGAAATCACGTTAAATAAAAGTTCCATGTTGCGTGATAACTTTCTGTGGTTTGTGTCATTTAAAACAGTTGAAATTATGTGGAAAAAGTGGTACGTGTGCATCTTAACCCATTTCACTTGAATTTTGGGTAGAGCTAGGTAATTCAAGACTGGGCTTTTGCAAGAGTCTTTAATGCTTAGTGGTTGATTATTTTTAATGCCTTGTTCTTAATGTACAATTTTTGTTAAGATTTTTTAAAAAAATTTATTTGAAAGAGGACGAGAGAGAGATCTTCCATCTGGTTCACCCTCCAAATGGCTATAATGGCCAGAGCTGGGCCATGCCAAAGCCCGGAGCTAGGAGCTTCTTCCAGGTCTCCCGTGTGGGTGCAGAGGCCCGAGGACTTGGGCCTTCTTCCACTGATTTCCCAGGAAAGTTAACAGGAAGCTGAATCAGAAGTGGAGCAGCTGGGTCTTGGAACCGGCTCCCATAGGGTTGCCGACATAGCAGGTAGAAGCTTAACTTGCTATGCCACAGTGCTGGTCCCTGTCATTTGAAAGGCAGAGACAGATCTTCAGTCCACTTGTTCCCTCCCTCAGATGCCCACAATAGCTAGGGCAGGGCAGGCCAAAGCTGGGAGCTGGGTGCCAGAGACTGAAGTACTTGAACTGTCACTATCATTGCTGTCCTGACTTGAGCCCAGACGTTCCCATATGGGGTATAAGGTTCCCTAAACTGCTGCCCCCCTTTTCCATATCTAAATATATGCACATTACCACTGTGGCACAACTGCCTAGTGTTTAGTAACATACGTAAAGATTTGCAAAGTAGAGGCAGTGGGCTTTATACATTTATATAACTGCAGTCTGGAAATTAGCGAGTGTAGTGGGCATTTGTTATTTTTGCCACCCACCTGCCCAGTATCCATCTGGTGGAAAGACAGGCCCTCCTGTCCCTGCTTAATCTGTGTGCTTCCGGATGCAGTGTCCTGGCTCAAAACTAAAGTAGCACGTCCTGTGCCTTGGGCCCTGGAGAGAGGTGAACATGACCATGCTGGCCTTTTATTTATTTGGTTTGTTACAAATTATTATTATTTATTATATTGTTATGTTATATAGTATATTATTAATTATTATATTATTATTTAGTTTGTTCCAAATGTTGGGGAGGAGGTTCTTTTTCTGGAGGGTAAGTGCCTGGAACTGCCACGTGGAGCTTGAGGAGGAGACCAGCCCGGCCGCCAAGGCAGAGCCTGGAGGTAGACAAGCACACAGGTCCTGGTGACTGGCAGCTGGTTTTGAGCCCAGCAGCACTTGAAGCCAGTGCTAGCCAGAGACTTTACAGTTACATGACCTAATGATTCTCCCTTTGGCTTAAATGGATTTGAGTTGGGTTTTGTGTATTGCACAAGAAAAGTTGTGACCAATAATGGGACTGACTGGTACAGTCCCTTCATTGTAGAGGCCCCAGAATTCCTAAGTGGCGTGGCTGATTCAGTGCCCCAGTGTCTGCTGTCTGAGGTGTGGGTTCCTGCCTAAAAGCAAAACTAGATACGATAACATTTTGTAGATGTTGGCAAGGAGAAGATTCAGCAGTGCCTGTTGGGTCTGAAAGGATTTTTCTTTTCATAACTGAATATTTTTTGGATGATACTCTGAAACTTTGCATATCTTATCCTCTCACTATACTTGTTGGCATTGCCTGAAATAGTTACAGCATTGGAGTTGTAAAATGGTTTTATAATTTTTTCAAAGATTATTTATTTATTTGAGTTATACAGAGAGGAGAGGCAGAGAGAGGTGTTATATCCTTTGGTTCACTCCCTAATTGGCTGCAACAGCTGGAGCTGCACCAATCGGAAGCCAGGAGCCAGGATCTTCTTCCAGGTCTCCCACGCTGGTGCAGCGGCCCAATAACTTGGACCGACTTCTACTGCTTTCTCAGGCCATGGCGGAGAGCTGGATCAGAAATGGAGCAGCTGGGGCTCCAACCAGCGCCCATATGGGATGCTGGTGCTTCAGGCCAAGGCGTTAACCTGCTGCGCCACAGCGCCAGCCACTCTGCATTTTCAAAAGATAATTTATTTGAAAGGCAGAGTTAGAGGGATACCTTCTGGCTGGCGCTGCGGCTCACTTAGCTAATCCTCCGCCTGCGGCACCAGCACCCCGGGTTCTAGTCCCTGTTGGGATGCCAGATTCTGTCCCGGTTGCCCCTCTTCCAGTCCAGCTCTCTGCTGTGGCCCGGGAAGGCAGTGGAGGGTGGCCCAAGTGCTTGGGTCCTGCCACCCGTATGGGAGACCATGAGGAAGCACCTGGCTTCTGGCTTCAGATGCGCAGCACGCCGGCCGTAGAGACCATTTGCGGGGTGAACCAACGAAAAAAGGAAGACCTTTCTGTCTCACTGTCTAACTGCCTGTCAAAAAAAAAAAAAAAAAAAGAGAGAGAGATACCTTCTATCTGCTGGTTCACTTCCCCAAATGGTTCCAGGAGCCTCTAATTCCATCCAGGTCTCCTGCCTACATGGATGGCAGGGGCCCAAGCACTTAGATTATCTAACAGGGCATTAGCAAGCAGCTGGATTGGAAGTGGAGCAGCCCAGACATGAAACAGTGCTCAAGGGATGATAGTGTTGCAGGAAGCAGCTTTGTACCACAGTGCTGACCCCTCTGTTTTCTACCTGGCGTTCTTCACTCAAAGGGAAGCATTTTTCATATAGGTAATGGATTTGTGGTTTCTTTCTTTTTCTTTTTTCTTTTTTTTTTAATTAATTGTATTAAAGGATGGGTTAGATTTTTGACAAAGTGAAGGTCAAGGGCATTAAGTGTAGACTTAGCCACATATACAAACGAAAGTAGAAGTTGATTTATTTTGGGAGTAGTGACTTAATCTGCTGGCAGCACATGTGGTTTGCATGGTAGTGTGGTTTGTATGTTTGGGTCTTTATTGAAGATTTCTTTTTCATTTGAAAGAGTTGCAGAGGGAGAGATACTCCTGAATGGTTGCAATGGCCTGGGCTATGCCATGTCAAGATGTGGGTACAGGGGCCAAAACACTTAGGCCATCTTATGCTGCTTTCCCAGGTGCATTAGTAGGGAGCTGGATTGGAAGTGGAGTAGCCGGGTCTCAAACTGGTGCCCATATGGGATGCTGGCATTGCAGGTGGCGGCTTTACCTGCTGCGCCACTCCGTCGGCTCTTTATGCTTGGGTCTTGTCATGGAGGACTTTATGCTTTACCATACTAAAGCATTTAAAATCCTCAGCCATGACGAGTTGGTGAAGATGCTTGAATAGGATGCAGACATGATTAGAATTACTCCTTAGGAAAATAAAAGGCAATTCTAGCTAGAGAAGGGAGATCTGAAAACCAATCCAGAGTTCCTGGTAAAAGAGGAAAGTTCCTGGTAGAAGGGGAAAGGGAGGGTGTGAGGGACATTAAATAGAAGAATCATTCATTACAGGACTGGAAATTAGTCAATGAAAAGTGAGAAGCTAAACTTGTAAGTCTTCCCATCTGGAGAACCAGAGAAATGTGGGGACGACTTGGAAGTTATGTGATTTCATTTTGGCCAAGTTCGTTTGCTGGAAGTTCTGTTTCAGGTGCTTCCCGTACATTCAACTTGATACAGCCAGAAATTTCTCCCAAAGGTCTGAAAGGAGGACACTGAAGTACTGAATGACGGCTTGCTGCCAGGCTCTCCTCGGGAGGGGCGTCCAGGCCTGTCCTGGCCCCGCCTTCCGCACAGGCGTCTTTGCAACGCGAGGATTATTACTAAGACTACGAGGCAGGGTCGACAGCCGTGCTCTCCAGGGCAGCCAGACAGCAATTCAGAATGGATTTCATTAACCAGGAAGGTCAACTGCCTTCTGCAAGTTTATGTGTTACCTTGTTTAACTGGCTGAAGACATACAGTTGGGTATGTGTACATCATTATACATGACACAGCACAGCCTAGCCAGTAGGTTGAGACTGACCTGAGCACCTTCCAGGCTGACGTGGTTTCCTGGTGGCCTGTTGGTAACTCACTTGTCACCGACGAGAGTCCGCACTTCATTCAGACTGACTAGATTTTACCTGCTTTCCTTTCCTGCCCTGGGATCCTACCCGGGATACCACACATCACCACATCTTAGACCCCTCTGGGCTGTGAGGGTTTCTCAGACTTTGTGCTTGTTGGCGATGGAGTTGACATTGTGAGGGGCACTGGTGAGGCATTTTACAGAAGTTCCCGCTGCTGAGTTAGATAGTTCTCACAGTTGGGCAAGGGTGGGAGTTTTGGGTGAAAGACCCCAGGTAATACGCTGTTCTCATCACATGATAGGCACGTGCTGTCAACATGAGTCGCTAGTGTTGGTGCTGACCGGGTCACCTGCTGGACGCACGTGGCAGCTGTTTTGACTGGAAAGTTGTTTCTCCCCAACCCTGTCCTCCTCCACACTGTGTGTGGGAGGAAGTCTACCGAGGGCTCTTACTTTGAACAGGGAGTTAGGCTTCACCTCCTTGAAGGTGGAGCATCTACACACATTACTGGGAAGCTGCCATGGTTGTCGTTTGTTTAGGTGACCAGTCACTTACATCATGTGGACTCATGGTTGTTTGACATTGGATTATGATCCGATATTATATTTCTTTGTTCAGATTGCCCCTTCTTTGGCCCCTGGGAGCTCTTTCAGTTGGTGCCTGTATCCCTTTGCTGTATCCCCAATTTGTGTGTGTGTGTACACACGCTTGTTGGCTTGTTTTGTGTATTTCTTGTCCAGCCCTCAAAAAAGTCCATAGGGCTATTTTTAAGAAACTACTTTTTGCTTTATGAGTTCTTTATATATACACATGATAAAGAACACTTTGTAGGATAATGCATTTTCTCTTCCAGTCTAGCATGCTGTTTCTTTTTTTTTTCTTTAAAGATTTATTTATTTGGAAGGCAGAATGACAGAATATATCTTCTACTTACCAGTTCAATCCCCAATGGTCGCAACAGCTGGAGCTGATCCAGGCCGAAGCCAGCAGCTAGGAACCTCATCCTGGCTTCCCGTGTGGGTGCCAGGGCCCTAAGCACTGGGGCCATCTGCCTGCCCAGGCACACTAGCAAGGAGCTGGATTGGAAGCAGAGCAGCTGAGATGGAGGCGGCCCTCTGACAGGCGGTGCGGGCCTCCCCAGTGCAGTTCAGCGTGCCGTGCCGCATGCTGGCCCTCTGTTCACCGGCTTGTTGCCTTTTGATGATGAAACCAAAAAAACTGGCACACACTGTGGGTTGTCTTCCGGGACAGTAGATATTGAACTTTCCTCATCTTCATCATATTTTGATGGCAATGAGTCCTTGGAATTCCTTGTCTGTCTGAAATTTGAACAATTACCCTAACCCTTGCTCGTTTGCAGAGCAAACCTGTCTTAAGATCTATCCTTCAGGTAGCCCTTGGGCACTTTAGCCTCCTGGGTGTTGGTCCCTTGTATTCCATTCCTGTGCTGGCCTCAGTCTGCTTTGCTTCTAACCTTAGTGACAAAAATCCAGCCTCTCAGTTGTAGCATGACTTGGTACACCTGATAACACACCTCACCCCTGCCCTCATTCTGTGGCATCGTGGCCTCTGCTTGGCCAAGCCCTGGTCTCTAGGATCCCACCTGGTGTGAGCTACTTGGCACCTCTGCCAGGCTTGCCTCTGCTCCCTTCAGATTATGGGAACAACAACAAAAAACATTAGTATTTCTGTTGATCAGAGAGTTCTTGGGCTGGCTTCATCACTCATTCGTGAGAAGAGAGGAGAAACTGTCTTTGCTAGAGGTGCTTGGGGAGGTAAGGTGCCCAAGAAGGAACAGAAATTAGGGAAGAAAAACACAGGGCATACGTCATACGTTATTAAAGATGGCAAGTTTTGGAAATTGAAGAAGTGGGAAGACCCTGAGGGCTGGAGCCGGTGGAGAAGTGATGGCAAGGGGCTTGAGCAGGAGGAAGGGCAAACCCACGTAGCCTGCGAAGCAGGAGCAGATGTGGTGGGTGAGTGGTCAGGGGTCGTCTGGAGAGCTCAGGCTGGGGGAGCAGACCGGGGATGCCAGAGTACCTCCAGAGAAACGCAGGCAGAGGCATGGACAGTGTGCTGGGCGGGGGGCGGTAGCTTTGCAAGGAGAAGAGAGGAGTGACTGCATCATCCATTTGGGCAGAGGTAAAGGAATGCGTATGCGTACAGCTTTTTAAACAACCGGCGAGTGCAGTTGGCATTGTTTGCTTTGCTGTTCACCAGCTCTGCGTTCGCTGCAAAAATCCTCAATTTCCACTCTCAGCCCTGTTCTCGCTCCTCATGGAGCGGAGCGGTGTCCTGGGCCTCTGGCCCTGGAGCGATGTGAACACGGCAGTGCTGGGTCAGGTCTGTTGCAGACGTTGGGGAGGAGGTTCTCTCTCCTTTTCCTGGAGGGCGCATGCCTAGATCCACCACGTGCAGCTTGAGAAGGAAACCGGCACAGCCAAGGCAGAGCCCAAAGAAAAGAAACAAGTCTTGGCCGGCGCCGCGGCTCAATAGGCTAATCCTCTGCCTGTGGCGCCGGCACACCAGGTTCTAGTCCCGGTCGGGGCACTGGATTCTGTCCCGGTTGCTCCTCTTCCAGTCCAGCTCTCTGCTGTGGCCCGGGAGTGCAGTGGAGGATGGCCCAGGTCCTTGGGCCCTGCACCCACATGGAGACCAGGAGAAGCACCTGGCTCCTGGCTTCGGATCAGCGCACCAGCCACAGCGGCCATTGTGGGGGTGAACCAACGGAAAAAAGGAAGACCTTTCTCTCTGTCTCTCTCTCTCACTGTCCACTCTGCCTGTCAAAAACAAAACCAAAACAAACAAACAAAAGAAAGTCTTAGTAACCTGGTCAAATCTCTGAATCCAGCAGTGCAAGCCAGGGCTAGCCACAGACCTCTCAGTTACGCGAACTCATGATTTTGGTTTAGATGGCTTTGAGTTGATTTTGTGTCTTGCAATAGAAAGGATTCTAAGCAGTAGAGGCACTGACTGGTGCAGTCCCCTGCTTGTGAGAGGCCCCAGAATTCCTAAGTGGCGCGGCTGGTTCAGCACCCCAGCATCTTCTGTCTGAAGTTTGAGTTCTTGCGGAAAAGCAAAACTTGGGCTAGAGGTGGCCACACTGTAGGTGACCACCGCTGGCAGCGAGGAGACCTAGCAGCGCCTGATGGATCTGAGCGGAGCCTCCGTTCAGACCCAGGGGCGGTGGGTACATCAGGCCGGGAGCTGGGGTCTGGGCTGGCTGGGAACTCCTGCCACTTGGCAGTAGCATGGCCTTGAATCGGGCGCTGAGATTAGCTTATCGAAGTCTCGTCTTGCTCTGCAGGAAGCATGTTGCCGTGTGAGCAGATTAATGCAGAAGTCCCTGCAGCGATGATGGGCATACAGCCAGCAGGAAACTCACCAAGAAGCCCAGGAGCGGGCTGGGCCGTGGTTCCTCAGCTCCCCGGGAGCCTTCAGGGGACAGTGGGCCCCAGTGGGCAGCTGCCTTGCAACTTCCTGAGATACCCGGAGCCACAGTCACAACGCAGCATCCTTGACCTTGAGGACTGTGTGTGACCCTTTTAATGTAATCTATTTTTCAGCAGTAGAGAATTAATACAGGCCAGGTGGGATGGCCTGCCTTCCTTTTTTTTAAAATATATATAAAGATTCATTTATTTATTTGAAAGGCAGAAATACAGAGAGAGAAGGAGAAAGAGAGAGAGAAATCTTCCATCTACTGGTTCACTCCCCAAATGGCCACAATGGCTGAGGATAGGCCAGGCTGAAGCCAGGAGCCAGGAATCTGTTCCAGGTATCCCAAGCAGATGCAGGGGCCCAAGGACTTGGGCCATCTTTTACTGTTTTCAAAGGCCATAGCAGAGAGCTGGATCGGAAGTGGAGCAGCCAGGACTCGAACCGGTGCCTGTATGGGCTGCTGGCACTACAGGCAGAAGCTTCACCCGCTACACCACAGCTCTGGCCCTGCCTGCCTGCCTTTTTGGATTTATTTATTTGAAAGGAAGAGTGACACGGAACTCTTCCATCCACTGGTTCATTTCCCCAAAGGTTGCAACAAACAAGTCTGGGCCAGGCCAAAGCCAGGAGCCAGGAACTCCATCCAGGTCTCCCATGTGTGTGGCAGGGACCCACGTCCATGGGCCATCTTCTGCTGCCTTCCTAGGTGCATTAGCAGAGAGATGGATCAGAAACAGAGCAGCTGGGTCTCCAACATGGGTTGTGGGCAATGCAAGTGGCTGTTTAACCCACCGTGCCACACTGCTGGCCCCAGTTTCTGTTTGAAGTTAGCTAATGCTTGGAATTAGGAGATTGGATGGCTTTTGTGTTCTTCCACATTGTGTCTGTGTTCCCCTGATTGTTTAATTTCATTATTTCATAATTGCCATAGTAGTAGGATTAGCTCTGTAGTAGTATTTAGTCTTGTTAGTAAAATTTCTTAAATTAGTTACAGTACATCTTACCTGTCTTCTTTTTTTTTCCCAAAAAAGGAACCTTTTATTTAATGAATACAAATTTCATAAGTACAACTTGAGGAATATAGTAAGTAAGTCCATTGGAATGTATGCAGAACTATACAGCTCTACAGGTATAAACTTCCTCCTCCCTCTCTATTCCCACTTTTATTTTTCACTGAGATCTATTTTTTTAATTGACTTTATACACATATGATTAACTCTATGTTAAGTAAAGAGTTCAACAAATAGTATGGAGAAGAGGAAAAAAAAAAAAAAACTGTTCCTGGACAGTCAAGACAAGGGCTGTCAAGTCATTGCTTCTCAAAGTGTCAGTTTCACTTCTAGAGATTTCCTTTTAGGTGCCCTATTAGTTCTCACAGATCAGGGAGAACATATAGTATTTGTCCTTTTGGAACTGGCTTATTTCACCAAGTATAATGTTTTCCAGATTCATCCATTTTGTTGCAAATGACCAGATTTCATTTTTTACTGCTGTGTAGTATTCCATAGAGTAAATATCCCATAATTTCTTTAAACAGTCTTCAATTGATGGGCATTTAGGTTGATTCCATGTCTTAGCTATTGTGAATTGAGCTGCAATAAACATTGAGGTGTAGATAACTCTTATTTGTTGATTTCATTTCCCTTGGGTAAATGCCCAGGAGTGGGATGGCTGGGGCATATGGTAGGTCTATATTCAGATTTCTGGGGTGTCTCCAAACTGTCATCATAGTAGTTTTACCAGTTTATATTCCCACCGACAGTTACTTGTCTTAACACAAAGCTTACCCTACCCAGATAAATGTTTGTGGAATCAATGTTTTCCAGCCCATGGGCAACCCCTTGCAATTTTAAATTTTGCCACCAGGTGGTGGAAGAGAGCTAAAAATTCCCGGCTCCTTGGCTTCTGAGTTACAGAAATCAAGCAGGATACTCCATGAAAGCTGATGAGACTTTTCTTAGACTTTACAAATAACATGTGCTAAAAATTAAACTGAAAAATTCTAATTTTGCCTAGAGTATTTGCCCCCACGTATTTGACAGCTCCAGGAAACACCTTGGTAGCTTGTTTCCGGGTTTGGAGTCGGTCCTTGGCGCCTCCTCCTGGTGCCCACCAGGCTCTGCGCTGCTCACGCTGGCATGATGCATGCCCTCGAGGGACCCGGGCTGGCGGCCAGCTATCTGTCCTTGTAGTTGTGATGGGAGTGGATGAAGCATGAAGGGACAGAACCTTCTAGAGGTTTTTCTAATCACCCCAGCAATGGCCCCGGTCAGGCTTCTGGATCTAACTGGAACCTGCTGGAGCGGCACATTCTTGCCTTAGAGAGTCTGGGGTCCTGGGCTGGGCGGGAACCAGGCTTGGTAACGGGGACTTTCACCCTCCCCTCCTCGAGGGAACGCCTGGCCCTTGTGGCTCTGCCCCAGGAGGGATGTAGGAGCTCTAGCCTTGGACGTCTCATCCCCTTAAATGCGCCGTGATGCAAGCAACTGGGCCTCCCTGGGCCTCTGCAGCACCGGGCAGCGTTTGTCCTGCAGCTCCGCATGGCCACCAGCCCCAGCTGGTTTCAGCCAAGGGTGATGGAAGGCCTGAGCTTGAGCTTGAGCTTCTGGGCTGGGCTGGGACCGGCGGGGAAGGGTCTGGGGCCGCGAGACCCGGATCGGGGTCGGGGAGGCGTTGAGCCCCTGGACGCCCCGAAACGACCGCACTAAGGGACCTGGAGTCCAGCCGCGCGGCAGCAGAGGTGCCGTTTGGGGCGGGAGCCGGCCTGCAGCGACAGCTCGGTGCGGAGTCCCCACGCCAATGACCTCTGGCGCTGCCCGTGCCCAAGCTTCCCCGAGCGCACTCGGGTCTGCCGGGGCGGGACCGCAGCCCCTTCCTCCGCCCCTCGGGGCCGGGATTTCTCCGCGGCGAGTTCGGGAAGGAGACGGGGCCGGTCTGGGGCCAGCCACTGACGCGCCCGCCTCGCCCCCGGGCGGGGCTTCGGCGCGGGCGGCTCCCGGGCGCGGCCGCGGCGGTGCCAGTCCAGTCCCCGGCGCCGGTCCGCGCGCTGCCCCGACTGCGCTGGAAGCCCCGCGCCCTCGCCGGCATGACGGGCGCCCTGTTCAAGGGGAACTTCTGGGTAAGTGGGCGCCGCCGCGGCACCCCGCGCAGGGCGGGCGCCCAGGGGTCGGCGCCACTCGGTGGCCGCGCGCCCGGGCCCTAGTCCAGCTGCTCCGGAGCGGACACGGGGCCGCCGTGCCATGTCTGTCCCCGCCCGCTGGCCCCACGTTTCGCCGAGGTCGCGGGGCCAGGTCCCCCGCTGCGGGTCGCCTACGGTCGCAGACGCCTTGGATCCGGACAGGAACCGCTCCTGTCGCCTGAGAGAAAAGAGAGCCTCCCCTCCACCCCACCCCCCGGCGGGGGCCACCGCGTCCGGGCAGAGCCGGGTCCCACCGCCCCAGGGCTGAGCTGGGGGCAGATTTGGGGAACCCAGGCTGGGAAGGTGTGAGCCTGGCGCGCTGGCAGCCGCGGTCGCCCCAGGGCATGGTCTCGCAGCCCAGAGGGGTTCTCTTTGCCTGAGGTCGGCCCCGGCTAGCAGCCCTGTTCCCTGAGCCCCCTTCCCAGGACCTCGCCCCACACCACACCTTAGGGTGGCGGAGGGGGGTGGGGGCGTCTGGGCTCGGCCCGGAAGGAGAGAGGGCTGAGCCCGTCCTGCCAAGGGGGCGTTCCTTGCTTGGGACCCTGCTGGTCTTCCTCTCTCTTTCCCCGCCCCCCCCCGGGGGGGGGGCTGCTGGGTCGGTGACCTCCGGGCACAGGTGAGAGCCTGCCTTGTGAGGTCCCCTTTGCAGGAGGTTTTGAAGTCCTGCTAAGGCACTGGCCCCTGGAGAGAGCACGGCTGGGGCGGCTTCGCGGGGAGGGACAAGGACTGCAGGGCAGACACTCACAGCAGGTCTGGGAATTCTTGAGGTGGAACAGAAGAGGTCTGGGACTCATGACTGGTGCTGCGGGAAACAGCAGTGCCTTTCCCCCCTCAAAGCGTGATGCTGTTTTCAGATCTCAGTCCAGATATCTATCACTTCTTCTGGGAAGCCTTTCTTGATTCCACCTAGCTCTGATGTTCTGTGCCTTCTGCCTGCGAATCTGTGGCCTACGGCAGGCGGGCATCTGTGGCT
This sequence comes from Oryctolagus cuniculus, assembly GCF_051225735.1. NCBI lineage: Eukaryota > Metazoa > Chordata > Mammalia > Lagomorpha > Leporidae > Oryctolagus > Oryctolagus cuniculus. The sequence goes on from NC_142876.1 coordinate 31,595,915, forward strand.
GGGCACTGTGCCTGTTCTCAGTAGCACACTTGTACCGGCTGGCACGGAGCAGGTGCCCACCGGGTATACATCGAATGAATAAAATGGGGCCGGAGGTCATCAGGGCAGGTGACTTGGTGAGAGCTGCAGCTTCCATCCTCAGAAGGCTCCTGCCCCTGGAAGGCAGGGATGAGGAGGGGAGGGGCAGAAATGAGGTCTGGGTCGAGGGTGGCTGGGGGAAGGTCTCAGGGAAAGAACTTTCCCGGTTTCTACTTTCAGAGATAGCCTGAGGCCGTGGGCAATGGTTTGCAAAGGTACCCCTTCCATCTCTGATTCCATGACAAGGAGCAGAAACAGTGATCAGATACTACTGCCCAAGAGGGCCAGAACTCAGCGCTCCGTGCACACAGCTCACGTAAGCCTCACAGCTACTTCGTGGGGTCACTCACTTTCCCATTTTGCAGATGAAGAAACTGAGCCGCAGAGCGGTTAAGCAACATTCCCCAGGCGCTAGAGCTCTTAACCAGTGGAGCAGAGCTCGGCTGCTCGGCCAGTGAGTCAGCGAGGCTGCTGCCGAGCGAAGGCAGCCCCGTGGAGCTGTCTGCACAGCCCTTCCGGGCAGAGCCAGAGCTCCATGTTGGGCAGCCACTGGCCTCTTCATGTGCATCTGTCTGTCTCCTCCAGCTCCAGGCAGGAGTCCCTGGAGGGTGGGCGCTGGGTGTCGCCACCGGAGAGGTCCTGGTGCCTGCCGTGGCGCTTTCCCTGTGGTTTTCTGGGGGTCAGGAAGACAGAACAGTTAGGCAGGACTTAGGGGAAGAGAGGTGGAGGGGAAGATGTTGGAGATCCCAGCTAGCAGGCAAGGCAAGGCTCTGGAAAGAGCTGAGTGATGGCCATGTCTGTGCTGGGGGCGGGGAATAAGGGTGTGATTGGATCAGGTAGGAAACCTTGGAAACACAGGTGGATACTGATGGACCAGGTTCAATACGCGTTTGAGATACCTTCTCTGTAAGAGGTGCTCCTGTGGAGGTGGCCTGTGTAGGGTGAGCCCACCACCGGAACAAGCTTGGCTAGAAGGCAGATACTGCCCCAGGAAGCAAGGTAGGAAGGGCAGGTGTTGACCTTGAACGCCTGGCCTCAAGCACGCAGCGGTGGGGGAGGGCAGTCCAGGGGGGGACAAAGTAGAGGGGTCTGTTTCAGGTGGAGACCATAATAAGGAAGAGGAGGATATGGGTGGGAGAAGTGGCAGAGACGAAAGGGAACAGGAAACAGGACAGCACAGGCGACGGCAGGTCCACGGCAGAGGAGGGGACAGGAGGCTGGAGCGGGCTCTGTGTTAGGGAAATTGAAGAATGAGCCGTGGGCCCCAGAAATACAGAAGTCAGCAGGAGGAACTGGTTTGTGGAGAAACGAGAAGGAGGCAGAGTGGTAGCAACAGCAATTAGCCACAGGTAGAGTACCAGCAAAGCCCAGGACTAAGCCCTGTTCTGCCGCAGCCTCACCCCTCAGCACCATGGCACGGATGCTGGACAGGGGAGGGGATAGGGTGCCAGGCAGCAGGGTTTGGGAGTATGAGTGTTTTAATATTATAGCAGCCCATCCAAGCATGGCGGGGAGTACTCCCTCGCGTCTGGTGGTTGATGTTCTGGGTTTGAGGGGCTTAGAGAGGAGGCGCAGCTGAGTGGACCATGACATGACCTGGAGTACAGGAGTGCCATTGCAGCAGCACAGGTGCACTGTTGGGTTGTGAATCCCAGCTGTGCCCCTGACTAGCTGGGTGGCATCAGGCAGGCGACTGCCACCCTTCAAGGCTCATTTTTTCCATGCATAAAATCGGAACAGTAGCAGTGACTACTCCATAGGGCTGTTGCAAAGATTAACACTGAGAGTTTAGTGTAGAACCTGGCTCACAGGAGCTGTAGTTGTTAGCTATTACTAACAACACAGAGGCGACAGTTAAAGGAAGTGGGTCACAGTTACTCAAGGAGAAAAAAATGAAGACATGAGAAGTCTTGGACAGGCGAATGCCTGTGTGTAAGGAGGAGGAGAAGGCCAAGGAAGGAAGCTTCTAGAGAACTGGCAGGCCCAAGGTCCAGTTTAGTACATGTTCCTGAAAAAGACTGAGTCAAAACACCTTATAGACGTACATGCACCATGAAGATGGAACCTTGTGGTGGCTCCCTTTCAAAAGGAATGATGAGCGTTCTTTGGAACTGGGACCGGCCCCCGCTGAGTTTGCCTGGTGATGGTACACACTTCATTTCTCTCCCACCTTTTCTCTGCCTGCACATTCCGTGTGGCCCTTTGGTCAGGCAGGGCTGTGCCGTTTACCTTGGTTACCTTTGCAAGAACGGAAGCTCTGGATAGGGTTTGCAGAGCTCCAGGGGAATAGCTGAGCCATCACGGGGGCAAAGTCTCAGTCTCTGGCCTGATGAGAGGCAGTGCCCTTCAGCTGTGGGTGTGCTCACACACTGGAGTCTTTCAGACCCAGCGTGCACAGGTGGCTGTGGGACCTGTGCCAGGGGAGCTGGATGAAAGCACTGTCTTCCCACTGCAGGGCAATTCCAGGCTCTGCACTTGGCTACGAGGCCCAGGCTGTCTTTGCACATCCTCTACATCCTTTTTTTTTTTTTTTTTTTAAAGAGTTATTTATTTGAAAGGCAGAGAGATGGACACACATACACACACCCAAATTGCTGCAATGGCCAGAGCTGGTCCAGGCTGAAACCAGGAGCCCAGAGCTCCATCTATGTCTCCCACATCTGTGGGATCATCTCTGCTGCCTTCCCTGGTGCATTAGTGGGAACTGGATTGGAAGCAGACCAGCTGGAACTTGAAGTGGCATTCTGATCTGGGGTGCTGGCGTTGCAGGCGGCAGCCCGGCCCGCTGTGCCACAGCACTACCCCTAGATCCTTATTTTGAACCAAGCTTTCTGATTTCCAGGGCTTTTGGTCCAGACCAGCTTCCCAGTTGCTGTCCCAGCACCCTGCACCTGCAACAGGTGGGGCACCTTTCCCCGGGCATTGGAGAAGTCTTGGGGACATTTGAAGTTGCGCGTTGCCATACTGTCTGCCCAGGGCTGTCCGTCTGCTCTGAACCTTTGACCGTCTTGGCTTCTTGTCCTTCCGAAACCTCACCAGAGCCTGAGCTGGTGCTGCGTCCAACTTTGCTCTAGAGCTTTTTTCTCCAGGGCTCGGAAGAAAAGTATGAGAGGCTTTTCTTTTTTAATAAAGGAAAAGAAAGCAAGTTGTTACAACTCACCCTCCATGCTGCCCTCATGTGCTAGTTTTTAAACAATATTTAGATTTTTTGCTCTAATTTAAAAATATTCTTTCTTGGATCTGGCCCCTAGAAACACACCATAAGAGTTATTGTGTGTTGCTTTGCTTAGTGGCAAAAAAAAAAAACAAAGTGAAATCTTCTGGACAGTTATTCCTGCCCAATGCATTTTCCTAGAGCAGCTAGAGGGAGCTGTCTTTAAACTAATTGTTCAAGTTCTTTTACTTTGGCTTATCGCCTTAAAAATCTCAAAGGTGGGGGCTGGCGTTGTGTATGCTACGATGCTGAGGCATTCCGTATTGTCGCCGGTTCAGGATCGGCTGCTCCACTCTCATCCAGCCCCTACTAGTGGCCTGGGAAAGCAACAGAAGATGGCCCAGGTCCTTGGGCCCCTGACCCCATGTGGGAGACCTGGAAGAAACTCCCGGCTCCTGGTCTTCGGCCTGGCCCAGCCCTGGCCATTGCAGCCATTTGGGGGAGTGAACCAGCGGATGGAAGATCTCTCTCTCTCTCTCTCTCTCTCTCAAACAAACAAACAAAACTCCAAAGCAAGGCATGGACTTATCTTTTTTTTTGCAGCCGGCGCACTGCGCTGATCTGAAGCCAGGAGCCAGGTGCTTCTCCTGGTCTCCCATGGGGTGCAGGGCCCAAGCACTTGGGTCATCCTCCACTGCACTCCCGGGCCACAGCTGGCCTGGAAGAGGGGCAACCGGGACAGAATCCGGCGCCCCGACCAGGATTAGAACCCGGTATGCCGGCACCGCAAGGCGGAGGATTAGCCTAGTGAGCCGCGGCGCTGGCCAATGGACTTATCTTTTAAAGAAAATAAAAAATTCTTATTGAAATACAAAGGACAGGGGCTGGTGTTTTGGCGAAGTGGGTTAACGCCCTGGCCTGAAGCACTGGCATCCCATTTGAGCGCCGGTTCAAGTCCCGGCTGCTCCTCTTCCAATCTGGCTCTCTGCTGTGGCCTGGGAAAGCAGCAGAAAATGTCCCAAGTCCTTCGCCCCTGCACCCACGTGGGAGACCCGGAAGAAGCTCCTAGCTCCTGGCTTTGGATCGGCACAGCTCTGGCCGTTGCGGCCATCTGGGAATTGAACCATTGTATAGAAGACCTCTCTTTCTCTGCCTCTGCTCTCTGTGTAACTCTGACTTTCAAATAAATAATCTTAAAAAAAAAAAAAAGAAATACAAAGGACAAAACCTAGACAAGGGAAAAGGCATAGAGAATTTTTGGTTGGTAGAAGTTAACAAAATTTTTAAGTCAAAGTAACAAAAGTAGATGCTTTAAAATTTTTTAAATTTATTTAAATCTTTAAATATTACTTACATATTTCCAAAAGATTTATAATTAAAAAGCAGCATTTTCTTTGCGTCTGCCGCATCCAACTCCATGTTTTTTCTCAACATCGTTATGTCAGAAGCTCTTACTGTCTTTTCTTACTACCACCTCATAAAATATTACACTACTGTCTCTTTTTTTTACAGTGTATAAAGGATTATTTATTTATTTAAAAAAGTTTTTATTTAATGAACACAAATTTCATAGGTATAGCTTTAGGAGTATAGTGGTTCTTCCCCCCCATACCCACCCTCCCACACCCCCACAGACACACAAAGTATAAAGTACTGTTTGAAGACAAGTTTTACCACTAATTCTCATAGTACAACCCCTTAAGGACCGAGGTCCTACATGGGAAGCAAGTGCATAGTGACTCCTGTTGTTGATTTAACAATTGACACTCTTATTTATTTATTATATTTTCTTTTTTAAGATTTATTTATTTATTTGACAGGTAGAGTTATAGACAGTGAGAGGGAGAGACAGAGAGAGAGGTCTTCCGTCCAATGGTTCACTCCCCAAATGGCCGCAATGGCCGGAGCTGCGCTGATCCGAAGCCAGGAGCCAGGAGCTTCTTCCTGGTCTCCCACACAGGTGCAGGGACCCAAGCACTTGGGGCATCTTTTACTGCTTTCCCAGGCCATAGCAGAGAGCTGGATTGGAAGAGAGACAGCCAGGACTAGAACCGGTGCCCATATGGGATGCTGGTGCCACAGGTGGAGGATTAACCTACTGAGCCACGGGGCCAGCCCGGACACTCTTATTTATGATATCAGTGATCACCCAAGGCTCTTGACATGAGCTGCCAAGGTTATGGAAGCCTTCTGAGTCCACAAACTCCATCAGTATTTAGACAGGGCCATAAGCAAAGTGAAAGTTTTCTCCTCCCTTCAGAGAAAAGTACATCCTTCATTGATGGTTTGTTCTTTCCACTGGGGTCTCACTCACAGAGATCCTTCAGTGTAGAACATTTTTTGCCATAGTGTCTTGGCTATCTATGCCTGAAATGCTCTCTTGGGCTTTTCAGCTAGATCTAAATACACTATTGTCTCTTGATGGAGCAGTTTTAAGCATTGTCTACTGACTTACTGCTATAATAGAGACCTAGCTCTTTTATATCACTATTTCTACTTCTCTATGTAGTTATTCTGCTACTTTAAGCTTTTGACTGAGAAAGAATTTCAAAGCTAAAGTCAAGAGCATAAAGAATTCACACATGCCTTTCACGCTGATTCCCTCTGTCTCTCACTGACTAGAGTAACATACTTGATTTCCCGTGAACTGCTGAAGGTAAATCTTGCTGATGTGACACCGATGACATTCACGATGTGTGAAGACTGCTTACTCCACAGCTAAGGACTGTTCTACGTCTACACATTCCTGTAATTCCCACGCTTTCACATGGCCTTTCCCCCTACATCATTCTTGTCTATCAGTGCAGCTTCTCCACTGCTCTCTCTCAGTGTAGACGCTCCAGTGTGTGGGTATTTAGAACACTTGTTAGTGCCCACTCCTTCCTGTGGAGACCCCCTCCTGGAGCCCCCCAGGCCCCTCTCCCAGTCTGAACTGGGTGTTTTGCGGGCCTGCTGCATGGCTGCTGTCCCAGGCTGCCCTTCAGTGCTCCCTGGAGTCGGAGCCACTGTTTTCCAGCCACATCACGTAAAGAGCTCCACAAGGCGTAAATCAGGTCAGGTTGTTCCCCTGCTGAAATTCCTCCAAGGCCTTCCCCTTGCACTTGGAGTCCAGAAGTCTGGCCGCGGCCTCTCAGGCCCTGCCCGGCCCAGCACCGACTGCCCCTGAACTTGTCATCTGCTCTCTCGCCTCACGTACTCTACTGCAGGGTCTCTGCATTAATGACCAAGTAATGTATTATAGTTTCCAAGTGGTTGAAGAGAGGAACTTCTTCCCTGGTTACTACTTCTTCTCCAGGGACCTTGGGCAGTTCAGCTCCATACATACGTATGATGTCCAGGTGCCAGCCATAGGATAGCTGCTGTCAGGTCACGGAGAGAAAAACCCACACATCTCACTTTATGGAGATGATTACTAGGCTGGGAGTTGGGCCTAGCTCTTAAGATGCCCTGTCCCACATTGGAGTACCTGGGTTCGAGTCTTGGCTCTGGCTTTTCCAATTCCAGCTTCCTGTGAATGCACAGCCTGGGAACCCGCAGGTAAGGCTCAAGAAGTTGGGTCTTTGCCACCCGTGGGGGAGACCTGGACTGAGTTCCCAACTCTCAGCTTTGGATGAGTAGACATTTGGGGGGAGTGAACCAGAGAACGGGAGCTCTCTTTCTACCTGTCTTTCTCTGCTTCTCAAATAAATAAATAAATAAATATATTTTAAAGATTTATTTGAAAGGCAGAGTTACAGAGAAGCAGAGGCAGAGAAGTCTTCTATCTACTGGTTCACTCCCCAAATGGCTGCAACGGCTGGAGCTGCGCCAATCCAAAGCCAGGAGCCAGGAGCTTCTTCTGGGTCTCCCACGTGGGTGCAGAGGCCCAAGGGCTTGGGCCATCTTCTACTGCTTTCCCAGGCCATAGCAGAGAGCTGGATCGGAAGTGGAGCAGTTGAGACTCGAACTGGTGCCTATATGGGATGCCAGCTCGCCACAGTGCCAGCCCCTAAGTAAATATTTTTTAAAGAAGAAATTATTATCTTCTCAAGGAGATGAGTCTAACATGGAATTTTAAAATAATAGTTTTAAATACTTACGCTAACATAAAATTAAGGAAATTAAAAATACATCACTAGCAAGTTTATATTTAAAAAGATATTTATTTGAATGACAGATCACACACACACACACACACAGAGCTCTTTCATTGACTGGTTCACTCCTTAGCTGGCTGCAACAGCTAGGGGTGGGCCAGGCTGAAGCTAGGAGCCAGAAACCCCATTTGTGTCTCCCAGGTGCATGGCAGGACCCAAGTATTTGAACCATCATCTGCTTCTTTCTAGGCACATTAGCAGGGAGCTTGATCAGAAGTAGAGCAGCTGGGACTCAAGTGTCGGATCCAAGCATCCGAAGCAGCAGCCCAACCTGCTGTGCCACAATACCCACCCCAGTATTTCTCCTAATATTTTTCTCTGTGTATCATTGCAATCATAGTGTATGATGCACTATTTTTTGTATTCCACTATTTCAATGAAAATATATTTGCTTTATTTTATGTATTGTTATCTACTTTTGCTGAAAATTATATAAAAGTTTATTATACAGGATTTAACTATTCTATTGCTGTTTTGGCTTTTATGTAACTTCCAGTTTTCTACAATCCCAGGGTTGTGATACAGGGACTTAAAATTTGGATCCTTTCTGTGTCTATTTCTGGAAACTCATGACGCGACTCGTCACCGCCCAGCCGTGTTCGTGTTGCTCTAAGAAGGTCACCCTCTACCTTTGCACAGGGATTCTTCTCTGCTTAGACTTCTACTTCCCTCCCACATCCCCACCTCGGTTTTGGTGGGCTTGCTTCTACTCTGTTAGAAGACCAGACATGGCTGGGGAGAGCTTTTTGTCCTCTGTATAGATAGGATTAAGCTCGGCCTCTAGTAACATAGACCCCCAGACACGGCAATGTTTGCCTCTCTCTCACACCCTAAGCCCCAGCCAGTCATTCCAGGGCTGGCATGGCTCCCTCCTGCCTGGCACCCTGGATGCCTCGTTCAGTCCCTCGCATGGGGTGGAGTCACAGCAATGCCTATGAAATGTCTGAAACTGGTGCTAATGGTAGGACATTTAAAAATTCTTGGTAAGAACCAGACAGATTTCCCAAGGGGTGGACATATTCTCGTGTTTTCAATAATATTTGAAGATGGTTGTTTCTGTCCATTAGTCCTGGCCATTGTGTTTTTCTCTGCCCATTTGACATGCAAACCCAGTCACTTAATACACTTTGATTTGTGTTTTTATTACCTAGGAGGGTGAACATTTGTTTATGACTTTGTTTCCTCTTTTACAAATGCTTTTGTCCCCTTCCTCATACTTTCCTTATACATTTGTAAACTATTTATTTATTTTAGTGGGAGGTAAAATAGCAAGGTTTATTAGGGCAGGGACATCCGTAAGGATGGATGGGCACCTCTCCAGACAGGGCCTGAGAGACTGGGCGCGGGGAGGAAGGAGCGAGGTTACATGGTTGGGTGGAGAGATTACACCTGGCCAGACCAGGCGGGCAGCTCAGCAGAGAGGCAGAGGGCTGAGCGCCTGTAAACTATTTAATATTGATAAAAATATATTCTTGTCATTCACTACATGCATTTTGCATGTATATTCTTCATTGGCTTGTGCATATCCTCAGGGGTATGTGCAGCTGTGTGTGTAATTCATGTGTTCTGACGTCCAGGGTGGGCATGGGGCAGTGAAAAGCAGTTCTGACTGGTGCATTAGACATCCTGGCTTTGGATCTCAGCTTGGCTCTTGGCAAGTTGAGGGGTAGACCCTCATTCAAATTATTCAACCTCCCCAAGTTTTTTTTTAAAGATTTATTTAGTTATTTATTTGAAAGAGTACACAGAGAGAGAAGGAGAGGCAGAGAGAGAGAGAGAGAGGTCTTCTATCTCCTGGTTCACTCCCCAGTTGGCAACAACGGCTGGAGCTATGCAAATCTGAAGCCAGGAGCCAGGAGCTTCTTCCGGGTCTCCCACGTGGGTGCAGGGGCTCAAGGATTTGGGCCATCTTCCTCTGCTTTCCCAGGCCATATCAAAAAGCAGGATTGGAAGTGGAGAAGCCGGGATGTGAACCGGCACCCATATGGGACGCCAGCACTGCAGGTGGCAGCTTTACCTGCTACACCACAGTGCCAGGCCCCCTTCGCAAGCTTTGTATTCTTTACGTGACTTTGTACAGATGCTCCTCAATTTATGATAGGGTCCCAATTGTAAATTGAAAACATTGTAAGTTAGAAGAACATTTAAGAAACCTCACCTGTGGAACAGTGTAGCTTAGCAACACAGGGCACGGTGGAGTTGGGCGTTTCTCCTCCTGATCATGGGACTAACAGAGCTCTGTTCCCTGCTGCCGCTCAGCAAGTGATCCAGGAGAGGATCCTAGAGCCTACTGTGCTAGCCTGGGGAGAATATGGTTTCTGTTGAGCGCAGGTTGCTGTTGTATCATCCTAAAGGCAAACAAAAATCTTAAGTAGAAAAAAAGATCATGGCCAGTGCCGGGGCTCACTTGGCTAATCCTCCACCTGCGGCGCCGGCACCCCGGGGTTCTAGTCCCGGTTGGGGTGCCAGTTCTGTCCTGGTTGCTCCTCTTCCAGGCCAGCTCTCTGCTGTGGCCAGGAAGGCAGTGGAGGATGGCCCAAGTGCTTGGGCCCTGCACCCGCATGGGAGACCAGGAGGAAGCACCTGGCTCCTGGCTTCGGATCGGCGAAGTGCGTTGGCCGTAGCAGCCATTTTGGGGGTGAATCAACGGAAGGAGACCTTTCTCTCTGTCTCTCTCTCTCACTGTCTAACTCTGCCTGTCAAAAAAAAAAAAAAAAAAAAAAGAAAAAAGAAAAAAGAAAAAAGATGATAAGTTGGGGGACTGTCTGTACAGTCAAATTTATTGTTCTGGCCTAATATGTGAGTTCACCTGTTACACATCAGGGTTTAAAAACCTCTTGGCCATTTGAAAGCTTGATAAATATTGACTTGTTTTTCATAGAGATTGTCTAAGGTCAGAATTTTATTCATTATTTAATTGGCTTTTGAGCCTGAGTGCTTATATATGCTGACACTTGCAGAAGCCAGAGATCTGTGTGGACCTGCAAAGTCTGGGGAAAAGTTGGTGCCGGCCCTGGAGCCTCTGCTCTTGTGAAGGGGCGGACACTAATTGGAAGCAGGTGACCATTCCTCCTTAGGCTGAGAGGAGTGGTTGAACAGAGCAAAGTCGGGGCAGGTCTGCCTGAGTGCTGTGGGGTACCAGTCCCACAGAGTGCTAAAATGGTACGGGGCATGCAATAGGCCAGAAAATCTGTGTTTGCAGAATGCCTTGGAGGGAGAGTATGACATGACATGGCCCAGGGCTGGAAGTAATGCTTGAATAAGCTGCCTAGAGTAGGGACTCTGAGACCCCAGCTCCACCTGAAGATCATGTCCTCTGAGGGGCAGGAGCCTCATTAACTCTGGCGTTTGGTGTTGGTGAGTGATGCATGCAAACCGAACTGCCAGAGGGAACAGTTGCCATGGTCTTTCCTTTGGCTCTTGTCCTATAGTGCTTGGTCCCTATCCCTATATTTTTAAAAATATTTATTGAAAGTCAGAGTTATATAAAGAGAGGGACACACACACACACACACACACATATATATATATATATATATATATAGAGAGAGAGAGAGAGAGAGAGAGAGATCTTCCATCCATTGGTTTATTCCCCAGATGGCTGGGCTGGGCCAGGCCAAAGCAGGAGCCAAGAGCTTCATCCAGGTCTACCACATGGGTGCAGGGGTCCAGGCACTTGGGCCATCCTGCGCTGCTTTCCCAGGCCATTAGCAGGGAGCTGTCTTGGAAGTGAAGTAGCAGGGACTTGACCTAGCACCCGTATGGGCTGCTGGCAATATAGGCAGTGGTTTTACCTGCTACACCAAAACGCTGGCCCCTCTGTCTCTGTTTGAACACTAAGATTTAAAGAATGGCTGTTTGTTAGAAGTGACAGATCCATAAGTGGTCACAAATGTCCAAAAGTCTAAGTGTCTTGGTGGCCCCACCTCATAGAATCTGCTCTGAGGACAGATTTCTGGTTATCAAACACAGACGCTGTTTTCTGCATCCCAGGAGATCCAGATTCTGACCTGTGGCACCTGAATTAGGGGTTCAGGAGGACCCCAGCTTTCTAGAGTAAAAGTCTTTACATCAGGCTTTTGTCAGACCTGGGCATTATGGACTGGACCTTTGGGCTTTTTGTCCCAAGCTTGGGCATCCTCACTACTTGTCCAATGCTAGCGCGGACCTATTCAAGCAGGATTCCCAGCTCATTCCTCACATAACAATGGTTGACCTTGATTCTGACCAGCCACAGCCCAGGGTCATTGTCTTGGCTGGCAGGCCTCTTCCTGGCAGCACAGGCTGGAGTTTCCCCTCCCTGGGCAGTGAGGAAGGGTATCTGTGGATGATGGACCTTGGCGCTCCTCCCAGGTGTCAAAAGAGCAGTTGAGCTGCAGATTCAAGGACCTGCCTGTGGCCCTGCCCACAGAAACCAGACTGAAGGTCCCAGGGCCAAAGGGCTCAGCAAACTAGAAGCCTGTCTGCTCCTGGGGGCTAAAGAAATGAGCCCTGTGGGTGGGCTTTCAGATGGGAAAGCTGGAAGCCTAGAAAGACCAATGGCCTGAGAAAGTCTGAGTGTATGATGACAGCAGCCATTCAGAAGGACTTGATTGATTTGAGAGAATGGGACATGGGGAGGAGAGGCCATCAGCCAAGGGCAGCACAGCCCTCCTGGCCTTGGCTATTTGTCATCTGAGGACAGCAGCTATTCTGCTCAGAATAACTGAGTGGCTGGCCACTCAGTAACCACTATGGGCTTGAGCTGCCTGTTGTGCAGTGAGGACAATGAGATCTGCAGGCCCCACACTAGATCTGCAAGGTGTCTCAAATGATAAAGTAGGTCCTAGTTGTGATAAGGAAGTAGAATTGTGGGTAATGTGTAGTGTCTCTGCAGTTAATTTTAAAAGTTGAGATAATGAGTGGAAATCTCTTTGTTGTTTATTTTTATTTTATTTGAAAGACAGACAGACCATTCTTTGTAACATCTCTGGCAGTGCTGTTCCCTCCTCTATGCCCCTATAGGGATCTCTGTCCTTCTGCCATGATGCTAATTACGCAATGTTTTCTTGAGGACTCAGAGGCTCAGGCTTTGGCTCTGGGTAGCCCTGGGTTTGAGCCTGTATGGATAAGCTTTTGCTGATGAATCTTGGGCTGCTGGTGTAACTTCTCTAAAATTCTGTGATTGCCTCTGTAACATTTGGATAGTGATGCCTGTGCTTACTGGAAACCTCTTCTGTGCTAGGCATGATACTATATTTTGGGGGTTTTATATTCTAGTGTGTAAGACCCACAATAGCAAAATAACATACAGTCAGGAACCTTAGTGATTGGAGTGAGGGAAATAAATCAGATGTGTGAGTTTTCCATTGCTGCAGCAGCAAATTAGCATAAATAATTTTTTTTAAGATTTATTTTATTTGTTTGACAGAGTTACAGAGAGAGGTAGAGACAGAGAGAGAGGTCTTCCATCTGCTGGTTAACTCCCCAGATGGCTGCAAGGAAGGAGCTGCGCTGATCTGAAGCCAGGAGCCAGGAACTTCTTCTGGGTCTCCCACATGGGTGCAGGGGCCCAGGGATTTGGCCTTCCTCTAGTGCTATCCCAGGCCATAGTGAGAGCTGGATCAGAAGAGGAGCAGCTGGGACTAGAACCGGCACCTATATGGGATGCTGGTGCTTCAGGTCAGGACTTTAACCTGCTGTGCCACAGCGCTGGCCCCCAAATAGTGTTTATTTAAAGATTTATTTTATTTATTTGAAAAGCAGAGTTACAGAGAGGCAGAGGCAGAGAGAGAGAGAGAGAGAGAGAGAGAGGTCTTCCATCTGGTAGTTCACTCCCCAAATGGTCACAATGGCTGGAGCTGGGCTTATCTGAAGCCAGGAGCCAGGAGCTTCTTCTGGGTCTCCCACATTCGTGCAGGAGCCCAAGGACTTGGGCCATCTTCTACTGCTTTCCCAAGCCATAGCAGAGATGTGGATCGGAAGTGGAGCAGCTGGGACTCGAACAGGTGCCCATATGGGATGCCAACACTGCAGCTGGCAGCTTTATCCACTATGCCACAGTGCTGGCCCTACAAACAGTGTTTTAAAACAACACAAATTTATTAGCCTGCAGTTCTGAGTGTTGGCATTCTCAGCAGGCTAAAGTCAAGGTGTCTGTAAGCTGGAATTTCTCTCTGGAACCTTGAGGGGAGAACCACGGTCTTGCCTTCCCCACCTTCTAGCATCTGCCCACATTTCTTAGCTAGTGGCCCCTTTCATTTTCAGAACCAGCAGTCATGTCATTGTGGTTTTTTTGTAGACTGTGGTTATACTGAGTCTACTTGGACAACCAGGACCATCTCCCCATCTCAAGGTGTTTATGTGAGTCATACTCCCAACATCCCCTTTTCCAGGGAAAGTGGCATGTTCACGAATTCCAGGGATTGGAAGATCTTTGGGAGGGAGGTAGTCATTCTCTGCCTGCCACATTGAGTGGTTGGATGGAGAAGCACTCATGTGTTTAGGGGACAGAGTGGTCATAGAGGGGTGTCTGTGGAGTAGCATGTGGGCTGGGACATGAAGGAGACAGGCTGGTCAGCCTGTGGATAACTGGGGGAAGAGGAAGGCATATTTGAGGAACAGTAAGACCAGTGCGGCTGCAGTAGGAAGCAGCTCCAACCCCTGAGAATCAGTTTGACAAGAACCAGTTTGCTGAAATGATCATCAAGTTGCTAAAAACCTGTGTTAGTAGTAGAAAGCTGAAACATGCTGGTACCACATTGTAAACAACTTTTATAAAATTAAGAGGCATATTATTGAGAGTGGCTTTAAGTTTATATAAAAATGAAACAAAGATACGGATTTTCCACATGCTCTTCCCCATTCTTTTATTATTAAAATCTGCATTAGTAGGATTGCTTTGTTATAGTTGATGCACCAATGTAGATACATTGTTATCTGAAGTTCAAACTTGGGGCTGACATGGTGACATCAGCATCCTATACTGGAGTGTTGGCTCAAATCCTGGCTGCTCTGCTTCTGATCCAGCTCTCTGCTAGTGTGCCTGGGAAGGCAGCAGATGCTGAACGAAGTCCTTGGGTTCCTGCCAATCCATGTGGGAGATCTAGATGGAATTCTGGGCTTCTGGCTTCAGCCTGGACCAAATCTGGCTGTTGCAGTCATTTGGGGGAGTGAACCTGCAGACAGATTTCTCTCTGACTCTCCCTTTCCTTCCCTCTGTTGTCCTGTCTTTCAAGTAAGTAAATAAATAAATCTTTAAAGCTCATGGTTTACATTAGAGTTCCTTTGTGTTCCATGGGTTTTGACCAATGAATAATCACATATCCCCCATGATAGCTTCATACACAAGAGCTTCACTGAAAGCTCATGGGCTCCACCTGTTCATCCATTCCTCCCTCCTCCTGAACCCAGGGCAGCCACTGATCTTTTTACTCTCTCTACAATTGTACCTTTTCCTGAATGCCAGGTAGTTGAAATCATCAGGGTATAGCCTTTTCCAACTGGCTTCTTTCTCTTAGAAATATGCACTTGAGTGGCTGGCGCTGTGGTTTAGTGGGTAAAGCCACTGCCTGCAGTGCCAGCATCACATCCAGCATCCCATATGGGCGCTGGTTTGAGTCCCAGCTGCTCCACTTCCAATCCAGCTCTCTGCTATGGCTTGAGAAAGCAGTAGAAGATGGCACTTGCCTGGGAGACCCAGAAGAAACTCCTGGCTCCTGGCTTCAGATTGGTGCAGCTCCGGCCATTTTGGCCATCTGGGGAATGAACCAGCAGATGGAAGACCTCTCTCTCTCTCTCTCTCTCTCTGCCTCTCTGTAACTCTGCCTTTAAAATAAATAAATAAACCTTTAAAGAACAAACAAAAAAAGAAATATGCATTTGAGATCCACTTCTCCTCTGTCTTCCTGTAATATGACAATTCAGTATTTCTTATTGCAGAATAATACCCTATGGTATGCATATATCACAGTTTATTTATCCATTCACCTATCAAAGGACATCTTGATTGCTTCCAACTTTTGGCATCATGAATAGAGTCCCTGTAAACCTTCAAGTGCCAGTTTGCATAGGCATAACTTTCAACCCAAGTTGGTTGTAATTTAGACCTGGCTTGTCAAATTAAATGTGGTTTTTATGTGTTTTTCACATCTGAGATGCCTGATTACTCCTCTGTGCTCAGAACTCATGCTCCTTGGGTCAAGTAGGATAAGAAATCAGCCAGTGAGTGAAAGAAATAAAGCTGTGGCCTGAGGAGTGTGAAATGGAAGAAATACTCATACATTCTATGACTTCCTTTTTTTTTTTTTAAAGACTTATTTATTTGAAAGCCAGAGTTACACAGAGAGAGTAGAGAGAGAGAGAGAGAGAGAGAGAGAAAGATCTTCCATCCGATGGTTTACTCCCCAATTGGCCGCAATGGCTGGAGCTGCGCCGATCTGAAGCCAGGAGCCAGGAGCTTCTTTCAGGTCTCCCACACGGGTGCAGGGGCCCAAGGCCTTGGGCCATCTTCTACTGCTTTCCCAGGCCAGAGCAGAGAGCTGGATCGGAAGTGGAGCAGCCGGGTCTTGAACGGGCGCCCATATGGGATGCCGGTGCTTCAGGCCAGGGCATTAACCCACTGCGCCACAGCGCCAACCCCTATGACTTCCTTCTAATACCATGATATTTAAGACATGCTTAAGTGTAAAATGTGAGTATGTAAAATATTCTCATTCCTGAAGTACAGAAAAACCAAAATACACTCACCTTGGGCTGGCAATGGTGAAATGGCTGTGGTGAAACTAAAAAAAAACTAAATCTAAAACTTAAATGTGTGTATTTAAGAAAGTTTTCATTTCGTAGGGTGGGGATTTGCTGCAGCACTTAGGATACCACTTGGGACACCCACATCCCCTTGGAATTCCCGGGTTTGAGCCCCGCCTCTGTTTCCGATCCAGCATCCTGTCAATGTGCACCCTGAGAGGCATCAGAGCATGCCTCAGTGCTTGAGTCGCTGTCACCCATGTGAGAGAGCAAGATTGAGGTCTGTCATGACAAGAGCCTCAGGTGATCACTGACGTCATCAGTAAGAGTGTCAATTGTTAAATCAGCAGCGAGAGTCACTGTGCTGGTCCCCATGGAGGACCTCTGGCCTTAATGTGTTCTACTATGAGAATTAACTGTAAAACTTGTCTTCAAACAGTACTTTATATTTGGTGTCTGTGTGGGTGCAAACTGTTGAAATCTTTACTTAGTATAGAGTTGGTCTTCTGTATATAAAGATAATTAAAAATGAATCTTTATGAAGAATGGGATGGGAGAAGGAGTAGGAGGTGGGACGGGAGTGAGGGTGGGAGGGTGGGTATAGGGAGAACTGCTATATTCCTGAAGCTGTACCTATGAAATTTGTATTTATTAAATAAAAGCTTTCTTAAAAAAAAAAAAAAAAGATTGAGTTCAAGGCTCCTGGCTTGGGCCTCACCCAACCCTGGCTGTTATGGGCATTTGGAAAGAGAACCAGTGAATGGGAGATCTTTGTCTCTGTTTCCCTCTCTGTCTCCCTGCCTTTTTTTTTTTTTTTTTTTAAAGATTTATTTATTTGAAAGTCAGAGTTACACAGGGAGAGAAGGAGAGGCAGAGATAGAGATAGAGATAGAGATAGAGATAGAGATAGAGATAGAGATAGATAGATAGATAGAGAGAGGTCTTCTATCTCCTGGTTCACTCCCCAATTGGCAACAACGGCTGGAGCTATGCAAATCTGAAGCCAGCAGCCAGGAGCTTCTTCCAGGTCTCCCACATGGGTGCAGGGGCCCAAGGACTTGGGCCATCTTCCTCTGCTTTCCCAGGCCATAGCAGAGAGCGGGATCAGAAGTGGAGCAGCCGGGACTTGAACTGGCGCCCATATGGGATGCCAGCACTGCAGGTGGCAGCTTTACCCGCTACACCACAGTGCCGGCCCCCTCCCTGACTTTAAAATAAAATGAAAATAAAGGAATAAATAAAATTTTTAAAAATTTATTTTATATACTTGAGAGAAAGTGAAGGAGGAAGAGAGGAGGGTGGAAGGGAGGGATGAGAAAGAGGGAAGGAGAGAGAGAGAGAGAGAGGGAAAGAGAGAGAGAGAGAGAGGAGAGACTCCCATCAATTGGTTCACACCCCAGATGCCTGGCCTGTAACAGCCGGAGCTGGACCAGGTTAAAGATGGGACCTGGGAACACAACCCAGGTCTCCCACATGGGCAGCAGGGCCCTAAGCACTGGAGCCATCATCTGCTGCTTCCCAGCGTCTGCATTAGTAGGAAACTGTAACTGGAAGCAGAGCTGCTACTCAAACCCCTGCACTCTGCTCCAGGATACAGGCATTCCAAGCCATCTCTATCCTCCATGCTGAATATTTTGCCTTTTAGCCAAATTTAAGTTAAAATGTTGGGAAAAATTCTCCAAGTACATCAGAATTGTTGTCAGTTTTATAGAGTCAATAGGAATGAGTAGAGACAAGACCTATTTCAGAGGGCAGGGAAGGCTGATTTCCTGCCACCTGGAGGGTGAACAGCTCCTGGAACAAACAGCAGGTTACTGGGTGAAATTCTCAGAACCAAAGTGAATCAGCCTGGTGTGCAAACTTGGAAGTGAATGCATTTACTTGAACATTCCTGGTTGATTAGCATTTTTTGCATTTATGTATTTCGGTTAATGTTGAGTATAAGGACTTTGATCAACTTGTAATTAAGCCTGAGTTTATTAATTAGTAAAAAGATGCAAATTAGTTGCATGTTTGCTCTCTCAGATGTCCTCTTGCTCTGATACCCTAGCACTCTGAGACTAGAACATTGTGGAAAAGTAGCTAGACTCCTTGGTTAACTAGAATGTTTAGGAAATGGTACGTTCTGATTAATTGTACCCTCTGATCAATTGCCAATTACCTTGACTCATTGCTGGCTTAAATTTGCTAGAAATTATAAATCCACCTTTGCCTGGAGAAATCCATGCCCAAATAATGTAAGAATAAAAGAAAAAATTAAAAAAATTTTTGATGATTCTTCCAACTATGCATTGAGGTTTCAGGAATAAAGATGGATAACATGGAATAAAGGCACTAAGCCCAGATTTTTAACTTAGAAAAAGCTCCCACCTCCCAGTTACGTTAAATATTTTCTACTAACTTGCAATTTCTTGTGATTAAACAGTGAAGTTGAAAGGGTGATGCAGTGGGTTCAGTTACCGCATGGGCTGCCCATAGCCCATGTAATACCTGAGGTTGAGTCCTGCTTCCATTTCTTTCCATCTTTCTTCCTTTAAAAATATTTATTTATTTATTTGAAAGACAGAGTTACAGAGAGGCAGGGGCAGAGAGACAGAGAGAGACAGAGAGAGAGAGAGAGAGAAAGAGGAAGAGGAAGAGGAAGAGGAAGAGAAAGAGAAAGAGAAAGAGAAAGAGAAAGAGAAAGAGAAAGAGAAAGAGAAAGAGAAAGAGAAAGAGAGAGTCTTTCATTTGCTGGTTCACTCTTCAAATGGCTGTAATGGCCGGAGCTGGGCTGATCCGAAGCCAGGAGCCAGCAGCTTCTTCCAGGTCTCCCATGAGGGTGCAGGGGCCCAAGGTCTTGGGCCATCTTCTACTGCCAATGTGGCTTGGAGGCATCAAAGGATGGTCCAAGTACCTGTGGTCCTGCCATCCATGTGGGAGACCTAGATGAAGTGCCTGGCTCCTGGCTTTGGCCTGGCACAGCCCTACCTACTGAGGGCATTTGGGAAGTGAATTAGTAGATGGAAGATCTCCTTCTCCATCACTCTGTCTTTCAAATAAATAAAAAATCAGATTTTGAGCTAAAATATTGAAGTCCAGGTTTCCCAGCTTGCAGCTGTGATGTGCGTCCCAGTCATTCCTTCTGCAGGGATGTGGTCTTCAGTTATAACCGTGTCCCAAGATTCCAAGATTTGGTCCCTTTTGCTTATCCTGTTTAAACATAAGGGTAGTTGATAGAGAGCAAAGACCTCCAAAATGGTACTGTGGGGGGGTGTGACTTGGAGGGGGTCAAAGCTGCTCGGGATTTTCATAGACTGGGCTCTGACCCTGCACGAGGGTGAGTAGAACACAAGTCCGCTGGTGCAGCCCCTTTGTACATTCTGCTGGATCTGACCTACTTTGGGTTTCTGGCAGCCAGTTCTTTGCTTGCTTTTGGCAGTAGAGGCAGCACATTAGTTGTTTGAGCTGGCCAGCTTTCTTGGCCTGGTGTCTGGACTGCTGGGGTTTGGTGTCTGAACTTGTTTGGTTCCCCTGGGCCCCACCTCTGTGGACCTGGTTCCAGTTTGGACTGTAGCTGTTTCTCGGCACTCACCTGCCTCCTCAGCCCAGGGCAATGTCTTGAACTTGAAAATAATTAATTAATCAATGAGAGAGAGAGAGAGAGAGAGAGAGAGAGAGAATCTTTCATCCACTGGTTCCTTTCTAAATGCCCTCCGCAGCCAGGCTGAAGCCAGGAGTCTAGAACTCAGTTTGGTACTTGAACCATCACCTGCTGCCTCCCAGGGTATGCACCAGCAGGAAGCTGGAAATGGAAGCAGAGCTGGGATTTGAGCCTGGTCACTTTGTTAGGGGCTATAGGCATCTCAAGTCTCAGGCTAATTGCTGTTCCAAATGCCTGCTCCCAACCGCACCCCTGGGAGCAGAACTTTGGGGTCTGTATTTCGGGGCTCATCACTGCTCTTACCCTGTGTTATGTGTGATCCTACTCACAGATCTTCGGCAGATTTTTGATCGCTGGAGAAGTCTTAGTGTTAACATTAGTAGTGCTCTCCAGGGAAGTTTAATGATTCTTATGAAATAAAACACCCACTTTCAATCCTCCAATTTTCTCTCTCAGTGAATTTGTAATTACATTTTACAAGTCCCTGAAGGTATTTTTTTTTTTTTTTAATTTTGAGCCTGTTGAAGTTTAAAGGGGTAATGTGGAACCTTTAGTTAACTTTCCACACATTGGAATCTATAAACTCTTATACCTTCTATGTGAAATTTACAGGGATAATAGTATTTTACAAAACCATGATCTCACTATACATAGCATCGATTAATCTCTGTTTAGTGAAGTGTGAAGTTGCTTCTAGTTTTCTGATCAGTCTTTGTTCAAGGAATCTGAACAGTTCAGAAAGAGAGTATGCTGATACTAAATGTCCTGACTCGTGTCTGCAGTTACATGTAACTTGCACAATTTTCTTAACAAATCGAGATCGTTTGTTATTGGCTCATATATACCACCTTCGGTTTTCTCCCAACAATATGAGTGTCTTTTTATGCTTGTATGTATAATTCTGCTTTATTATGTTCAGTCTGCTCAGTCTCCCACTGTACCTAATTTACTGAAGCAATCTATTGCTGGATATCTAGGGTATTTCCAGTTCTTTGTAGTTATGATACTATAAAGAACACCATACCATTCTCCACTAGATGAACCCTACTCAAACTTCCCCATAATGTCCTTAATAGACAAAGAGGAAAACACTTCCAGTTTAAGATTTCTGCACTGGGTTTTGTCTCCTGTGATCTGGGATGGTTCCCCAGTCTTTCTGTGCCGTTGATGATTTGGACATTTGTGAAGAACACAGGACAGCTATTTTGTAGAATGTTCTTCAGTTTGAGTGTGCCTGTTTCCTTGTGATTAGACTCAGGCAGCGAGGTTTGACAGGAATAGCACAGAGGCGAGGCACTCTTGGGGCCAGGAGGCACGTGCTGTTTGTGCTGTTGCTGGTGGCCTTAACCTTGATCCTTTGCTCGAGGTGCTTGTGTTGGTTTCCTGTTGCTGATGAAACAGGGTAATGAGGCCATCAGAAATCCAAGATGGGTTTCATTTGGCTTACAGCCCTTCCTCCACCTTCAAATCAGCAGTGCAATATCTTCAAATCTCTCTCGTTGACCTCTGTACCTGTTGTTACACCTCCTGCTCTGACTCCTTGTAAGGACCTTGTCAGGATTACATAGGACCCTCCAGGATAATCCAGAATAATCTCCCCATCTCAAGATCCATAATCACACCTGAAAAGTCTTTTAGGCCAGGTATAGAAACATATTCACAGGTTCCAGGGACCAGAATTGGATTTTATTACATCCATGAGGGGCTGTCACTGTGGCGTAGCAGGTAAAGTGTCTGCCTGCAGTGCTGGTATCCCATATGAGAGCCAATTAGAGTCCTGGCTGCTCCACTTTTGATCCATCTCCCTGCTAATGGCCTGGGAAAGCAGCAGAAGATGCACTTTTGATCCATCTCCCTGCTAATGGCCTGGGAAAGCAGCGGAAGATGGCCCAAGTCCTTGGGCCTCTGTACCCATGTGGGAGACCTGTGCTCCTGACTTTGCATTGACCCAGCTCCAGCCGTTGTAGCCACTGGGGAGTGAACCAGCGGATGGAAGACCTCTCTCTCTATCTCCCACCTGCCCCCCACACCTTCTAATTCTGCCTTTTAAATAAATGCATAAATCTTTTAAAAAAGAGATCCGTGAGTTTTAGCATCTATTGACTGACTCAATTATGATTAATCTTGATTGCTAAATCGTGATTAAAATTTTCCCAAAGTTTCCTTGTGCCCCTTTGAAATCTCTACCACCTCATCATCTCCTTTCCAGTCAATCACTCATCTGCTTCCTGTCACTGCAGATTAGTGCATTTTCTAGAATTTGTATAGTTGAACACAGTGCTTTTTTTTTGGGGGGGGGCTGGCTTCTTTCACTTGTGCTTATTTTGAAATCCATCCATATTGCTGTGTGTATTAACAGCTTACTCCTTTGTATTACTAAGTAATGTCCGTTTCATGGATGTATCACAGTTTCTTCATCATTGACCTGTTGATGGATAGTTGGGCTGTTTCCAGTAATTTGCTGTTACAAATAAAGCTGCTATAAACATTCCTGGTAAGTCTTTATAGGTGATTTTTTTAAAAAAATGGTTTATTTTACTTGAAATTTAGAGTTACAGAAAGAAAGAGGCAGAGGCAGAGAGCCAGAGAGGTCTTCCCAGCTGCTGGTTCGCTCCCCAAATGGCCTCAATGGCCAGAGCTGGGCCAGTAGGAAGCCAGGAGCCAGGAGCTTCTTCCAGATCTCCCACATGGGTTCAGGGGCCCAAGGATTTGGGCCATCTTCCACTGTTTCCCAGGTGCATTAGCAGGGAGATGGATCAAAAATGGAGCAGCCGGGACTTGAACTGGTGCCCATATGGGATGCTTGAATCATAGGCAGTGGCTTTACCTGCTACACCACAGTGCCAGCCCCTGTATGGTGATTTTCTAATGCCATTTACATAATAAAGGTGACATTTGATTCTTATTTTATTCAATAGATTATACAGTTACCATCAGTATTAATCTTGGTACTCAAATTTCCTAGATTTGGACAGTGGGGAGCTCCTTTAAACTGGGTCCTACTTGATGAATCCCCATCATTCTCTGGGCACGTTCTTGTTTTCTAGCGCAAGATGCTACAGGCTTCCTAGAGAATGTCCCTGCATGGGCCTGGAGTCTGCTATTTCTCCAAAGAGAAGTGTTTGTTTTTAAATATCTTAGGGGCTGTTTTCTTTTTTTGTACTTTATTTATTTATTTGAAAGACTGAGTTACAGAGAGAGGTGGAGACAGAGAGGGAGGTCTTCCATCTGCTGCTGGTTCACTCCCCAGATGGCCACAACGGCTGGAGCTGCGCCGATTGGAAGCCAGGAGCCAGGGTCTTCCACGTGGTTGCAGGGGCCCAAGGACTTGGGCCATCTTCCACTGCCCTCCCAGGCCACAGCAGAGAGCTGGATGGGAAGAGGAACAGCCAGGATTAGAACCGACACCCATAAGGGATGCTGGCTCTTCAGGCAAGGGCCTTAACCTGCCGTGCCTCATTGCCAGCCCCATGGACTGTTTTCATTCACCTGTTCTTCAATATGGACTTTATAATGAACTTAAATTTTTAAAGAAATCCCATTCTGACTTGGATTGAAATTATTTTAGCTTCCTAAATCTATTTGGGCAGAATTTAATCTTTTTTTCCAATGTCATATTTTTCCTGTCTTGGGTTAGGAGTTGTTTCTAGGATGTATTGAGACGTGTATCTGTGTTCTCTGGTGAGTTATAGTTTTGCTTCGAAAAGAATTAGTCCTAGATATTTTATAGCTTTTGTCCGCAGTATGAATAGGGCATCCGTATTTTAAAATGGTTATTGTTAGCATGCCAGAAAGCTTTTGCTTCTCTGTGTATTTTGGTCTGCTCCCAAGGTCTCTCTTGCTTATCTCTGGTTCTCTAAGCAGACACTGGTACTGCCAGTCTCAGATGGCTCTGCTTCTGTCTGCAGTGACAAGTTGGGAGAGGCATTACTCTCGAAGAGGGACCATTTCCAGGGCCTCAGAGCTCTGCTGATCCCTCCTTCTTTTTTCCGTAAATTTTTGTGGCAAAAGCTTCGAAGACTGCTAGGGCCGGTGCCCCGGTGCCCCGCTGGTCTTCTCGCCCATGTGAGGAGCCAGTTGCCGGGTGGAGTCCTCAGCAGCTGCGGCTTTGGCACACATGTTGGAACCAGCTGCTCTGCTTCCACCGGGTGTGGGGCAGGGCACTGGCGGGGTTCCCAGTGTCCTCTCAACACCCTGCCTGTTTCCCTGTGGCTCTCGGGTTTCAGCCCCTGCCGACTGGCAGAGGAGGGCTTCGGTGCTAGGATTTTGTTGGGCAACTTTGCCTACTTTCTTCTTTGTTTTGACTGAGTTGGAACATTGTCTTCTGTCTACTCCCATCTGCTCTTGTGCTACAGAAATCCCTACTAATCTCCCCTTTTCTCACTGGGCCTTCCCTATTTCCTGTCGTTTGCGGGTCATTTGTTATGTTAGTGTGACTTGAGAACACGTGGGTGATAAACAAGAGCTGATTTGCCACTCAGGGATAGAGGGAAGGAGAAAGACTTCAGGTTATACCAGTCATGGAAGGATGTTACAGAAAGTTTAGGAAACAGAGGGACGTACTAAGAAGAGAATTACTTTCAATTTTTGGTATACATCCTTCTAGGCTTTTCTACCTTGTTTTATTAATAGAAATATTATTACTGTTATTATTTTGAGAGGCTGAGAGACAGAGTGAGAGGTAGACAAAGAGCTCCAATCCATGGATTCACTTCCTAAATGCCTGCAACAGCTGGGGTTGGGCCAGGCTGAAACTAGAATGCAATCCCGGTCTCCCCACCGGTGGTAGGGACCCAGGTACTTGAACCATCATGGCTGCTTCCCAGGGATGCGGTAACAGGAAGCTGGAATTATGAATGGAGTGGTGATGTGAACCCAAGCACTCTGACACGGGATGCAGGGATCCCAAGCGGTGTCTGGACTGCCAGGCCAGAACACCTGCCCCTCTACTGTGTTCTTACATTCCACAGTTGCTTTCTTAGGTTCCACGTGAGGCTTCCTTTTAAACTGACCAGGTGATTTGAGAGGAGGACATTTAGGCACGTGAAAATGTCAAGTGTGGATCCTGGGCAGACAGAGTTGGGGATGCTTGAGGGCTGTAGGGGGTGAGGTAGGCAGACAGTGGGTGTGTAGAATAATAGTAGAGGAGGAACAGGGTGGGAATTCATTATTGCCCTCACGATCTACTGCTATTGTTAAGAGAAGATGAAGGACACCATTGAACCTTTATAGTGACTTTGACCTTGGGCTTAGGAGAGCTGACAAGAAGTTTTCATGTCTTTTGCTGAAGCACCTCTGACACCTCTCCAGCTGCTTTCTTGAGGATACCTGCATCTTTGAATAGTTAACATTTATTTTACAGTTAGTTTATTTTATAGTTAACATTTATTTTATAGGCTACGCTTACTTTATAGTTATTTGCTTTCAATGAAAAATTCACATGGTCTGAACACATACTCCCTTTTAATTACATGGTTTGTCTTGAAATATTCAAATGTGTCTCCCTTAATTTCTTTAGTTTGCAGAGCACTTGACAATCTCAAGGAACATTATCCATTTTCATCCTCCCAGTAGACCTCAGGTTACAGCCTAGGAAATTAACACCAAGGGAAACCGAGCTGGCGGTTCGAAGTCACATAGCCGGTGGACTGTTGAATTGAGACTCAAATTCGAGTGTGGCATTAAGTATGGGTGCTCTCCATTTAGAACTGCAAGGAAATAGATTAACTGCCAAAAAGTTAAAGATAGGTCTTGTCCTCAAGTAAGAGAAGCTGTGTGGTCAAGTGGTTTAAAGATACAAACTTCCGGGGCAGGAGGTTGGTGTAGCGGTTGAGGCACCACTGGGGATGCTTGCATGCCATATTACATTCCCTGGGTTGGGGTCCCGACTCTGCTTCTCATCCAGCTTCCTGCTAATGCACACCCCAGGAGACAGCAGGAGTTGACTCAAGTAAATGGGTCCCTGCCACCACATGGGAGACCCGGATTGAGTTCCAGTATCCCAGCTTCTGCCTGGCTCAGCTCTTGCAGGCATTTGGAGAGTGACCCAGTGGATAGACGATTTCTCAGCCTTTCAAATTAAATTAATTAATTCATTAAAACATTTTTATAAAGGATGCAGACTATAGCCTATTTCATAATACAGATTTTTGAAAAGATTGATTTATTATTTGAAAGTCAGAATTACCGAGAGAGAGGAAGAGAGATCAATTATCCATCTGTTGGTTCACTCTCCAAGATGGCCAGGGCTGGCCCAGGCTGAAGTCAGGAATCAGGAGTTTCATCCAAGTCTCTCACAAGGGTGGCAGGGGCCCCAAACACTTGAGCCATCTTCTGCTGCTTTTTCCAGGCCATTAGCAGGGAGGTGGATCAGAAGTGGAGCAGCCAGGACAGGAACCAGCGTCCGTTTGGGATGCCGGCATTGCAGGTGGTGGCTTTACCTGCTATGCTACAATGTGACATTGTAAGGATGAAACAAGATATTACACCTGAAATACTCAGTGGTCTTCGGCACACAGCAAATACTCATTGTATATTAGATATGCTTATTAATTAAACAATAATTAATCCATATTTGCAATGACTGATCCATTTGATTTTACCTTTTGGGCGGTAAATAGGTAGGAAAGAAAGCTCAAGGTTGAAAAGGAAGTAAAACAAGCGCCTTGGTCTTTATCCCAGGTCTGTTGCTACAACGCTTAATAAATAACAGAGATTTGGCTACTCTCCTTAGTTGACAGTTAAAACCTTTCACGGTGGTTGGAGGCAGCGATGGGAAAACTTTGCTTCCCAGGGTCTCATTTTCTCTGCCTGTGAAGCATGGAGATTGCTCTGTCCTCACTGTGTTCATGGGGCATCCTGGGGTCCCTCCATACAAAGAAAGTACAGCCCACTTAGGAACCCTAGTCCCGGGTGTTAAACAAACATAGCCTCTGTGTGCAATGCAAAGTAACTGGCCTCCTCCCCATTCCGGTGGGGGCTCTCTGGACGTGCGAGAGGGACCCAGGTCACTTCGTGTGTTTTACTCAAAGCTGTAGGTTTTAAAATGAAATGCGAACTTTGGGGGCGTCTTCTCCGCACTTTTCCTGACAGGCATTCTCTCGCCGGGCTCTGCTGTGTTCTAGTGTCTCTTGTAAGTCCCTCTAGGCAGGGATCGTGATTGTTCTTTTGTGTTTGTGTTTCCTAGGACAGCCGTTCTTCAGTTGCAACCCAGCCATTGGAAAGGGTTATAAAAGGCTGGTGTTTTCTCTGCCTCACCGCTGGTTCGCAATCAGCAGATCTAGGGTGGGACTGAGGGCTGTGCGCGTTTAACGAGTGCCTGGGTGATTCCGGCCAGGTGGTCTTTGGAGCCCTGTCTGGTGCGTTTGTGGGCAGCAGCCCTCCCGATAAGGCCGGGCGTGAGACGCAGCGCAGGCCCAGACGCGAGGTTGCTCAGGGGGCAGCGCCTGTTACCCCGGTGGCGGCTTTGGAGCTGCGGGTGCTGTTTGCGGCTCCTCGGCACCACGTGATGGGGAGGAGAGACGGAAAAGCAGCAGCGGGCAGGTTGTCAGAGGCCCCTGCAGCGCGTGCTGCTCAGGGTGCGCAGGAAGGCGGGGTGGGGTGTAGATGCCGCAGTCAAGCAGACCTGCGCACTCCCGAGCTGGGCTGGGGTTGCTGCGGGCCAGAGAAGTCACCGTCCGCCACGCGGCCTGGGCAGACCTCCTGCTCTGCCCCCACCCCCCCCCATCCTGAATGTCTGTTGGCTTGTTTGCATCACTGATTTATTATTCTTTGGCTTGCACATCTGGTCGATGTGGCACACATGTGCTCACTGCTGGCTCTGGCTATGTTTTTTTTTTCTTTTTTCTTTTTTTTGGTCTTAAAAATTTGTGTCTTCGTGGCAAAAGTAGCAATCCATTGACTACAACCCGAAAGCCATTTACCGTTTTTTTGGGATCCCAGCATTGTCAAACCTTTCATTCAGGGTCTCAGGTAGGTTGCCCAGCTGCGTGCCTCTGCTCTCTGACGGCCGCGTAACAGCCCCCACTCTGGCTGCTGCCTTGTGTTTTCCTCCCCACCTGGCCCCTTTGCCTCTCTGAGTCTTTGCCTCACCAGGACCCCAAGGCCAGACTTATGGTCAAGGCTTAGCTTCCCCTGTTCCTCCTGGTGCCGGACCTCCCCCCACCCCCACCTGTCATTCTGCTGAATCTTAAACTTTATTATTATTATTATTTTTGCCCTTTTTAAAAAGTGTAATGCCGTAAGATGAAATACCCAGAGCACTGGGTTTTGAAAGCTGCAGGAAACCTCCACAGAGATGGAGGTGTTTACGGAATATGGGCCACTTAGGCGGTGCCTTTCCATCATCCTGGAAGGTTCTCTCGCGGCCTTTCCCATTCCACCTCCACCTTCTGCTCTGCCTCCCACACCAGCACTTTTCTTTCTTTTACCGGAGACTTGTCTTGGCTGACCTAGCACTTCGCATAAGTGGAAGCACAGTAAATCCCTTTGGTGCCTAGCATCCTGCACTTGGAATAATGCCCCTGAGATTCATCCTGCCGATTCAGCAGGTTGTTCCTTTTTGTTGTTGAGTAGTACTCCACTTCGTGAATGTAACCCATGCGTTGTTTATCCGCTCGTCTGTTGGACTTTCACGTTGTCCCCGGGAGTTGACTCCTCTGCGTCAATCTCCCACGACTGTTGTTGTAGGAGTCTTTTTGTGATGTGTGTTTTCATTTCATGTGGGTAAACGCTTAGGGGTAGAACTTTGGGTTACAGGGAATGTGTGTATTCAGCTATTTGAGACATGGCCAAACCATTTTTCAAAATGATTGCACCATTTTACTGTTCCATCAGCAACATACACGCCAGTTCTGGGAGTTCACATCCTTGCTTTGTTCAGGATTGACTGCTGAGTTTAGCCATTCTGGCGGGCTTCAGGGTGTCACTGTGACTTTAATTGAAACTTCTTTGATGCTTGTGATGTTGGGGAACTTTTTGCTCAAAGGAATCTCTTTTACAAAGGGCGTTTCTGTGAAGTTCAAGTTATTCTGCCCAGTTTTTCCTGGGTTGCTTGTCTTTTCATTATTAATTTGTTAGAGTTATGTATGCATTCTGGATATAAGTCCTGTGATGTAGGTTTTGTAATTACTTTCTTCTAGTCTCTGGCTTGCCATTTAATTTTATTTTAAAGATATATTTACTTATTTGAAAGACAAAGTATCAGAGAGAGAGAGAGAGAGAGAGAGAGAGGGAGAGAGAGAACGAGCACTCTTCCATTTGCTGGTTCATTCTTTAAATGACTGAAGTAGCCAGGGCTGGGCCAGGTGGAAGCCAGGAGCCAGGAACTCCATCTGACTCTTCCAGATGAGTGGCAGGGCCGCTTGCGTTTGCTGAGGACAATGGAGTTATGAGTTTCCACGCTGACTACCGATGGCAGGTCTGTGGTGCCTCCTCCATGTCATGTTGGATGGCGTGTGCCATCCTCTTTCCTGCTCTGATTCCTGACAGCTTACCACTCCTGCTCCCTGAGCAGCACGGGCAGGAATGTCCAGGTGAAGTCCTCCAGCGCCTTGGTTTTGGGCACTCCTTGTTTTCTTGTGGGGATTTCTTTTCTTGATTGCCTCTGTAGCCCAGCCACGAAACTGAAACAGCACTTTTTTTTTTTTTTAAGACTGATTTATTTATTTGAAAGAGTTACACAGAGAGAAAAGGAGAGGCAGAGAGAGAGAGAGAGAGAGAGAGACAGATCTTCCGTCTGCTGGTTCACTCCCCAATTGGCTGCAACAGCTGGAGCTGTGCTGATCTGAAGCCTGGAGCCAGGAGCTTCTCCCCAGTCTCCCACGTGGGTGCAGGGGCCCAAGAACTTGGGCCATCTTCTACTGCTTTCCCAGGCCATAGCAGAGGGCTGCGCTGGAAGTGGAGCATCTGGGATTGCCAGCACTGCAGGCGGTGGCTTTACTCACTATGTCACAGCGCCGCCCCCCTCCCCTTCTGCCTTTTTTAAGGCTAATGTTTTGGTTTATGTTTTTCCGTCCAAGAAATATCTGCACCCTAAATTAAGAAAAGGGAACAAACCTTCCCAAATGAGCATCAGGGAAGCCAAATATCTTTGGGAAGAACCAGGGCTTCTGTCTACAAGCCAGCTTTGACATTGGCTCATTCATTCATTCACCTACTCACTCTCAAGTCTTTTTCTTTGTTCTCTTCTGGGACATCTGGCTGGGGACACAATAGGCATCTTCCTTCTACAGAATTTTACTGCAGGCCTTGAGTGTGCGTAATATGAAGACAGAGCTTTTGGGAGATACGGGTGAGGCCCAAGGCTTGGATGAAATCATAGGCACCTGCAGTAGAGTTGGGACAGAAAGGCTATTTGTGCAGGAGACGCCAAGCAACAAATTTAGATGCTGGGTGCTTGGAGAACCCAGAGACTGGAGCATTATGGGTGCTCTGAGGAGACTGGCAGACGCCTTGGCCTTGGGGGACTGGATGTACATTCAGGAGGGGATAAGGTAGACACTACCTTAGAGAGGCATTGCTGAGCCTGCATCTCAGGGGGCAATGAGAGGCCTACCTGGCCGAGTCAGAGGGGTGTACACAGAGGGGACAGGTGGCTGCACGAGGCTCAGATGGCAGCTGTTTCTTTGGGAACCTTATCCAGGTGCCTCTCATTCCTTGGCTACTTCCTTCCTGTTGTATGCACCCTTGGTTTTGTCATTTTACAGCTGCTTCCACAGCTGCATGCGTTCTTCTTCTCTTTATGGTAGCATGTGTCTGGGAGGTGCAGTGAAACAGCAACAACCCCTAGCTGACCTCCTGCCTCGCTGCCCGGTCTACCCCCAACCCTTGGGGCTGCCGTCTGTGCTCTTCGCGGTCTGATGCCATGTTGTCTTTTCCACCAGAGTGGGGACATCCTCAGCACCATCGGCTATGACAGCATCATCCAACATCTGAACAATGGCCGCAAGAACTGTAAAGAATTTGAAGAATTTTTGAAGGAAAGGTAGGGTGCTCTCTGCTCTCTGGACAGGGTGGCCAAGATGCCACTGCAAAACAAGGAATGGTTACTGATATTTGCTTGCGCTTAATGCTTCTGTAGACTCCGCTATGGGTTATTGAATGACACTCAAGAAGTAAAAGATGTACCTGTTTTAAAGTTCAAAGAGGGGCAGGTAGAGAGGGATCTCCTGTCTTCTGGTTTGCTCCCCAAATACCCACGATGGACTGGGCTGAGCTGGGCAAGGTTGAAGCCAGAAGGAACTCAGAAACTCAATCCAGGCCTACCAGGTGTACTAAGTACTCAAGTACTTGAGCCACTACTTGCTGTTTCCCAGTGTGCACATTAGCAGGAAGCTAGAATCAGGAGTGAAGCCGAGACTTGAACCAGGCCTCTGATATGGGATGCAGGCATCCTGATCACATCTTAACTGCTGTGCCAAATGCCTGCCCCTGTCCAGAAGTTCTCAGAAACCAGTTTGAGAGCCGGCGCCGTGGCTCAATAGGCTAATCCTCCACCTTGCGGCGCCGGCACACCGGGTTCTAGTCCCGGTTGGGGCGCCGGATTCTGTCCCGGTTGCCCCTCTTCCAGGCCAGCTCTCTGCTATGGCCAGGGAGTGCAGTGGAGGATGGCCCAGGTGCTTGGGCCCTGCACCCCATGGGAGACCAGGAAAAAAAGCACCTGGATCCTGGCTCCTGCCATCGGATCAGCGCGGTGCACCGGCTGCAGCGGCGGCCATTGGAGGGTGAACCAACGGCAAAAAGGAAGACCTTTCTCTCTCTGTCTGTCTCTCTCACTGTCCACTCTGCCTGTCAAAAAAAAAAAAAAAAAAAGAAACCAGTTTGAGAGAGATTTATGAATGAAACAGCAAGCAAAATATAGTGAGTAAGCAAAATATACCAAGAAGTACAGCATGAATAACAGTGAAAGACCGTATGGAGGGGGACAAGGGCAAACAGAGGATGGGAGTAATTGCTTCACAGAGGCAGAAATCGCTGCGAAGGTGCATTTGACAGGTGACAGTGTGTCTGGATGTCTGGGGGGGCAGTGATATTGGAGGTGGGGATGAGCATGGCCCAAGTGGTAGGAGGGTGACAGAGCCGCAGGAAAGATGTGAGCAGGTCATGTTCCCATTGAGGCTCTAGAGGAAATGTGCTTCCTGTCTTCCTTTTATAATTTATTTTTTATTTATTTGAAACGTAGAATTACAGAGAAGGGGAGAGAGAGAAAGAGAGAGAGAGAAAGCTTTCATTTTCTGGTTCATTCTTCAAAGCCAGAAGCCTGGGGCCGGTGCTGTGGTATAGCTGGTAAAGCTGCTGCCTGCAGTGCTGGCATCCCATATTGGGTCCAGTTTGAGACCTGGCTGCTCCACTTCTGAGCCAGCTCTCTGCTATGGTCTGGAAAAGCAGCAGAAGATGGCCCAGGTCGTTGGGCCCCTGCACCTGCAAATGGCCGCCATGGCCGGAACTACGTTGATCTGAAGCCAGGAGCCAGGTGCTTCCTCCTGGTCTCCCACGCGGGTGCAGGGCCCAAGCACCTGGGCCATCTTCCACTGCCCTCCCGGGCCACAGCAGAGAGCTGGAGTGGAAGAGGAGCAACCGGGACTAGAACCTGGCACCCATATGGGATGCCGGCACAGGTGGAAGATTAACCTAGTGAGCCACGGCGCCGGCCCCCACATTGTCTTTTTATAAAGATATCAGTTACATTGGATTCAGAGCTCCAACACTCCAGTACACTCATTTTAATTCAGTTACAATAGCAGGGACCTTATTTCCAAAGAAGGTCTTATTCTGAGAAATTAGGGGTTGAGATATTTATTTATTTGAGAGACAGAGTTACAGAGAGGCAGAGGGAGGGAGGGAGGGAGGGACGGAGGGAGAGAGAAAGGTGTCTTCCATTTGGTGGTTCACTCCCCAAATGGCCACAACAGCTGGAGCTGAGCAAATCTGAAGCCAGGAGCCAGGAACTTCTTCTGGGTCTCCCATGTAGGTGCAGGAGCCCAAGCACTTGGGCCATCTTATACTGCTTTCCTAGGCCATAGCAGAGAGCTGGATTGGAAATAGAGCAGCCAGGACTCGAAGCAGTGCTCACATGGGATGATGGCACTGCAGGTGGTGGCTTTACTCTCTATGCCACAGTGCCAGCCCCATAAATGTCTTTAAAAAAAAAAAAAAAAGGCCTGCGCCATGGCTCACTAGGCTAATCCTCCGCCTAGCGGCGCCGGCACACCGGGTTCTAGTCCCGGTCGGGGCGCCGGATTCTGTCCCAGTTGCTCCTCTTCCAGGCCAGCTCTCTGCTGTGGCCAGGGAGTGCAGTGGAGGATGGCCCAAGTGCTTGGGCCCTGCACCCCATGGGAGACCAGGAAAAGCACCTGGCTCCTGGCTCCTGCCATCGGATCAGCGCGGTGCGCCAGCCGCAGCGCGCCGGCCGCGGCGGCCATTGGAGGGTGAACCAACGGCAAAGGAAGACCTTTCTCTCTGTCTGTCTCTCTCACTGTCCACTCTGTCTGTCAAAAAAAAAAAAAAAAAAAAAAAGATTCCCTCTGCTCCAACAAACAAGGAAAGTATCATTCATTTGAAGATTTGATTGGCACATACAGTAAAAATGAGCAAGACAGCAGGAGCTATAGTGAAAGCATTTCGTCTTCTGTGCTGGTTCTGATTTGAGGGCTGCCCGGGCCCTGGACTTAGGACCATCCTAAGGCTGCTCTCGGGCCTGGTGGAAAGGGCCATATCTGGTGATATTTGACAGGGTTGTTGAAGGGGAAATGGCTCGGAGATTATTCCTAGTCTAGGGGAGAGGTCAAAGGGACCAGGCCTTTTCAAGGAGGGGTTGGTGAGGGAAGTGTGACCAGCTGAGCACTCAGAGGAGTGGTGCCCCGTCCATGTTTCCCAGCCTGTTCTGTCCATTTGCTGTGGCCCTGGTACATGGCAGGAAGCTGAAGGCCTGGTTTCCATCTGTCTCCCTTCCCAGATTCTGAGCTCCACCGGGCAGCTCTCATATCACGGTCATCTCTGTGTTCTTAGCACTGAATATGATGCCTGGCAGATCACAGATGTCCAGTGAATGACACACTGATGAGCACATGAGAGGGGAAATTTGAATGGGTGGCAGGAGGATGGCCTAGGTAAACACTCCCCGTATTCAAGGGTGATTTCTGGGAAGCCCTAGTCCCAGCGATTTCTTCATTGGCTGTGGCCCTCGCACCCACTGCTCCCCAGCAGTGCGAATGCCCTCTCGATCTCCTTCCTTCTTCTCCTGCCTTCAGGAGGATGACGGCGTAGTTTCACTTCTGTGAAAGTGCCTTCCTTTTTCCAAAGAGCACGCCATTGTGTCTGCTAGAAATCTCTACATAACTGAACAGGATTCTTGCTCAATCTGTAGTTCTGAGCATGCTAACAGAATCAGAAAGACACAAAGGAGCACTCACTTGCATGGCTCCAGAGCAAATAGACAGGGCTGCCCACAGGGCCAGCAGCATGATGGAGCCAAGTGACACACAGCCACGCAAAAGTGCACCTTGCCAAGGAAGGACGGGGAAAGAACTTTTAGTGTCTGCATCCTCTTAATTTGTTCTTCTCTTTTTTTTCAAGATTTATTTATTTATTTGAAAGACAGAGTTACAGAGAGGCAGAGGGAGGGAAGGAGGGAAGGAGAGAGAGAGAGAGAGAGAGAGATCTTCCATCTGCTGGTTCACTCCCCAGATGGCCACAATGGCCAAAGCTGCATTGATCTGAAGCCAGGAGCCGGGAGTCAGGAGCTTCCTCTGGGTTTCCCACATGGATAAGGGGCCCAAGGACTTGGGCCATCTTCCACTGCTTTCCCAAGCAACAGCTGAGAGCTGGATCGGAAGTGGAGCAACTGGGCCTTGAACCAGCGCCCATATGGGATGCTGGCACTGCAGGCAGTGGCTTTACCTGCTGCACCACAGCACAGGCCACTAATTATTTTCATACATGTAAGTTTTTAAATTTCTTTGAAAGGCAGAGAGACAGAGACAAAGAGGCAGACAGAGGTCTGGTTCACATCCCAAATGCCTGCTGGGCCAGGTCAAAGCCAGGAGTCCAGAACTCCATCCAGGTCTTCTAATGGGTGGTAGGGACCCAAGTACTTGAGCTATCTATCTCCTGCTGCCTCCCAGAGTGTGCATCAGCAGGAAACTGGTTCAGAAGGAGCAGAGAGTTGAACCCAGGCCCTCCGGTATGCACCAAACACTCACCCTTCATAAGCATCTCTTTTATTATTATTATTTTTTATTTTTTTAATGTCAGGAGACTCTTTTAGGAAACAATTTGTCCTATGGAAAAGAAAAAAATGTAAAATGCATTGATCCCTTCAGATTTTCTTTAGCTTTCTTTTTCTTTATTTCTTTTTTTTTTTTTAAAGATTTATTTATTTACTTGAAAGTCAGAATTATGCAGAGAAAGGAGAGACAGAGAGAGATCTTCCATCCACTGGTTCATTCCCCAGATAGCCACAATGGCTGGAGCTATGCCAATCCGAAGCCAGGAACCAGGAGCTTCTTCTGGGTCTCCCACGCAGGTGCAGGGGCTTAAGGACTTGGGCCATTCTCTACTGCTTTCCCAGGCCAGAGCAGAGAGTTGGATCGGAAGTGGAGCAGTTGGATTTTGAACCAGCACCCATAAGGGATGCCGGTGCTACAGGCAGTGGCTTTGCCCACTACACCACAGCGCAAGCCCCCTTTAGCTTCCTTGTTTTCTGGGAAAGTCAAATAAAATCAGGTTTAATTCTCCATTTTCAAAAAGCATGTGGTTTTATGGTCTAATTCTTTTAAAGTTATTGGTTGTATCTTTTTATCCATCCTATCTGCATACCTGCATAAAGAACTATCTATCCCAGGGACAGGCATTTGTCCTAGTCATTGGATGCGATTGGGACAGCCACATCCCATATGGTACTGCCTGGGCTGGAGTTGCGGCTTTGCTTACAATTCCAGCGTCTTGCTCTAATGCATTTCAAAGGAGGTAGCACATAGTGGTTCAGGTAGTTGGATCCCTGCCACCCACATGGGAGACCTGGCTGAGTTCCTGACTCCTGGCTTCCACCTGGCCCAGCCGCAGCTGTTTTGGGTTTATGGGGAATGAATCAGTGATTAGGAGATCTGTCTGTCTCTATCACAGTCTTTATACTTCTCAGGTAGATAGATAGATAAATAAATAATTTAAAAAATAAATGTCCATTACAATCATCACCAAATGTTTGTACTAATTTGTTGGTGGAATTTGGATGCTTTGCTACTTCCCTCTCTGTTCTTTTTGTTTGTTATTTTTATACATAATGAATGTGTATTATTTTAATAAAATAAAGTCATTATTTGAAAAAGGCAAATGAACGACTGTGAGAGACTTTGTAACATGTGTAAGACTAAATAATATATTCAGAGTACCTAAAGAACTTGGAGGGACCAGCATCATGGTGCAGTAAGTTAAGCCACCCCATGCCACACCTGCATCCCATGAATTTGAGTTTGAGTTCTGGCTACCCTGCTTCCAAGCCAGCTTCCTGCTAATGTACCTGGGAAGTCGGTAGAAGAAGGTCCAAGTACCAGGGCCTCTGCTACCCATGTGGGAGACCAGGATGCAATTCCAGGCTCCTGGCTTCAGCCTGGCCTAGCCCTGCCTGTTTTGGTCATTTGGGGTATGAACCAGCAGATGGAAAAATCTCTTTCTCTCTCTGTCTCTCCCTCTCTGTCACTCAGCCTTTCAAATAAATAAAATAACTCTTTTTTTAAAAAGAACTTCTGGGCTGAAGCTATGGCATAGGTAAAGCCGCTGCCTGCAGTACTGGTAATTTGGGCACCAATTTGGGGCCTGGCTGCTCTACTTTTGACCCAGCTCCCTGCTAATGTACCTGGGAAGGCAGTGGAGGATGGCCCAAGTGCTTGGGTCCCTGCACTCATGTGGGGGACCCAGAAGAAGCTCCTGGCTCCTGGCTCCCGGCTCCCGGCTTCAGTCTGTCCAGCTCCAGCTGTTGAGGTCATTTGAAAGGATCATTCTCTCTGCCTTTCCCTCTCCCTCTCCCTCTCAGTATGCCTTTCAAATAAATAAATCAATCTTAAAGAAAAAAGAACTTCTACTAAATAATAGGAAAAAAAGCAGAATCTTCAGTTAAAAAATTGCACATAACTTACAGTAGAAGAATTAAGAAAAGCCCAATAAATGTATAAAATAATGTACAATCACAGTAGCAATCTTGGAAATGCAAAGTGAAATGAGAGCTCTTTCTTACGCCTTCCCCAGACTGGTAGCATAAAAAAAAGGAGTAATATCTATTTTGTGGGTGAGGGCTCCTGGGAATGGGAGCTCTTATATACTTTTGGTGGAAGTGCAAATTGAGAAAGTTTTGTTCAGAGGGCAACTTGGCATGACTTTTCAAAACTTAAAATGCACTTGCCTCTGATACAGTAATTCCACTTTCTCTGAACTCTTAGACAAGCACTCAGAGGCATGCCGAAAGTGTTCCTTTAGCTTTTCTTCTGGTGGAGGGGAAAACCTGGAAATAAATGAGGTGAGAATTCTGTACTACTATGTTATGAACATGATGGACTTGTGTGTACTGATAAGGAAAGTGCCAGATGCCACCCTATCAGGTGAAAAGAAGACCAGCAAATAATACAATGGTCTCGATTGTAAAAACATCTAAAGGTGCCGGCGCCGTGGCTCACTAGGCTAATCCTCCACCTAGCAGCACCGGCACACCAGGTTCTAATCCCGGTCGGGGCGCCGGATTCTTTCCCGGTTGCCCCTCTTCCAGGCCAGCTCTCTGCTGCAGCCTGGGAAGGCAGTGGAGGATGGCCCAAGTGCTTGGGCCCTGCACCCCATGGGGCCCAGGAGAAGTACCTGGCTCCTGCCTTCGGATCAGCGGGGTGTGCCAGCCGCAGCGTGCCAGCCGTGGCGGCCATTGGAGGGTGAACCAACGGCAAAAAAGGAAGACCTTTCTCTCTGTCTCTCTCTCTCTCACTATCCACTCTGCCTGTCCAAAAAAAAAAAAAAAAAAAAAAAAAAAACTAAAGGTATGTATAAGTGATTAGTGCAATATGAGTACAGGTGTGGAAATGCGAAGAAAAACACCTGGGAAGATTCAGCTCATGCTGTGGCTACCTGCAGAGAGGTGGGGTGGGAGGAGAGCATGAAGGGGGACTTTCGGGGTTCAACTCTGTCTGGGTCTCCCGCATGGGTGGCAGAGTCCCAGACACTTGGGCCATCCTGGGTTGCTTTCCTGGGCATGCCAGCAGCACAGACAGCAGCTTAACCCACTGTGACACAAGATTGGCCCCAGAAGGAGTTAAGAATAACTGCTTCACAGAAGTGAAGGCATGCCAACTACAGACGGCCTACACTGACATCCCCCTTCTCTGCTATCGTTGAATTGTATATTTGAGTTGACTGTGAATGAGGAACTGTAGCAGTGGTAAGAGGGCCCTCTTCGAGAGGATGGAAGAAATGGGGACCTCTGGGGTACAGTTTTTAATAGAAATAACTCTTAATTCACTGTTTAAAAATGCTCAGTTTTGCTGTGGTATCCATGCTAGGGACTTCTAGCTAGAGAAGACCACATTGGGGAGGAAGGCCACTGGTCTTTCTAGTCCCTGTTCCATAGAGTTTCTGGTCCCAGTTCCATAGAGTTTTGTGTTTTAGAGAATGGTGCTGTATCCAAGCTTGTACTGACAAAGATGCAGTTTTGCCTTCAAGGGCAGTGGTGTGCAATATGCATTCCATGGCTAAGAGTCAGCTCTAAGACATCCCCATGACTTTCTCTTCTGTCCCCCAGGGCAGCGATCGAGGAGAAGTATGGCAAAGACCTGCTCAACCTCTCCAGGAAGAAGCCGTGTGGCCAGTCTGAGATCCAGTAGGTACCGTGTTTCTTTCTGCTTCTGCAGAGTTACCAGTAGGTTCAAGTGTGTTCACAGTGGAGAAAGATTGAGACTAGCAGGAGAAAGGCTGGAAGGGACAATGCAGGCACAAACCATCATTAAGATTTTTTAAAATTGTCCTCGAAGTCTTTTTATGGGTATTTGTTTTCATCGGTAGGATCGTATTATATATAATTTTATACTGGAAATTTAATAAAAGGACTTATCATCATATATTTAAAAATAATATTTTAAATAAAATAATTAGAAAATATGTGAGATTATGCATGTATATGTTTATGGTTTGTGATACTTATGAGAGTGTCTTTGCACCATTTTGTAGTTCTCAGCACCTAAATTGCCATAATGATTTATTCTTCAGTCATTCATTGACTACTCTGAGGATACAGAGATGAGCTGGGCACAATGCCTGCTTTAGCACCACACTCCCTCATATATATAGGGCTGGCTTCATGGCCATTATACAGGAACCTACACTCAGAAGGGCTTTGTAATTGGTCTAATGCTCTGTGGTCACCATTCAGAGAGTCTTAATAATTTATAAACAATGGATCCCACATTTCCATTTTGTGGTGTGCCTCACAGATTATGTAGCTGGTCCTACTCACATGGAAATCTCTAGATTTCTTCCCCAACAAAAGCTTGTTGAGGGAGGCTTGAGAGAATAGGTCAGGCCTCTCTCTGCAGGTGTGATCACATGGCATACTTGGTCACTGCTCTGGCTGCGCTGCATATACCTGCAGGGACGCACTGGGGGTCTGTGTCCCCTCCGCCTCAGGGGTCCTGATGAGGGTGGACGGGACATTGCCCTTCCTCTTTTCGTGCTTGTAAAACACACACATAGCTTTCTATAAGGAAGGAAGGAAGGAAGGAAGGAAGGAAGGAAGGAAGGAAGGAAGGAAGGAAAGAAGGAAGGAGAGAGGGAGGGAGGGAGGGAGGAAGGAAGGAAGGAAGGAAGGAAGAAGGAAGGAAGGAAGGAAGGAAGGAAGGAAGGAAGGAAGGAAGGAAGATGGAAGTGTGAACCTAAACACACACACACACACGTCCATGCACACATGCATGACACACACACACACATGCACACACGCACACTCATCCCAGAATTGGACTATTGAGAAGGAGGAAGATATTGAGAGATATGTCAAATATTAATGGTTTTGTAAGCCTAAAAAAACTTGTTACACTCTCAGATGTAGGACATTAGTACAAGGAGAGGTTTTTTTTTATTCATTGATAAATCGTACTTTATTTTTATGGTTTTAAGTGCTATTTTAAAAAATATTTATTTATTTATTTGAAAGGCAGAGTTACAGAGAGGCAGAGGCAGAAAGATAGAAAGAGAGAGAGAGAGGTGTCTTGCATCTGTTGGTTCACTCCCCAGATGGCCGCAATGGCTGAAGCTATACCCATCTGAAGCTGGAGACAGGAACTTCTAGGTCTCCCATGTGGGTGCAGGGGCTCAAGGACCTGGGCCATCCCCCACTGCTTTCCCAGGCCATAGCAGAGAGCTGGATTGGAAGTGGAGCAGCTGGGTCTCGAACCAGCGCCCATATGAGATGTCGGCGCTGCAGGCAGCGGCTTTTACCTGCTAGGCCACAGCGCTGGCCCCTTAAGTGCCAATTTAAAAAACACATAAAAGTGAAAAGACAAGCATAATGCACAGCTACACACCCGTCCCCAGGATTTTACCGTTCTTTACTTAGTCACGTGGACGTTGTGATTATTTCTCTGTCACCTAGGTTTTCAGTTATTAACAAGTTAAATGCTTTACATGTAGACCTGGAATCAGCTATTTCTCCAAGTAATATCTGTTTCAGTGATTAATTGTATTTCAGGACTAAACTCCGTTCCAGTGTTGATTATTGTCATGGAGGTGTCAATGTTTCTAGGTCCTTAAGGGGTCAGATTTTAAAAGTGTGAGTTCATATTGATAATTTAACTGCATAGGATTCTACCTAACCTTAATTTTATGTTCTTATTTCTTTACTTTTATACTGAAAATCTGACAATATTATCATAATTAGTTGCTTTATATGACAATACATATTAAAGTGCTTCAAAAACAATATCAGTATTTCTACTAATAATATATTTTCTGAAGTTAGTTTTAGATTTTAAGGATTGTTGTCTTTTTCCTCTTTTGTTTCTTTTTAATGTAAGATATTTGTATATCCAAAGATTAAAACTGATTTAACTTAGATAAGTTTTACTGTTGTTCAAAAAGTGTTTAGACCATTTTATGAAAGATTAGTGGGTCAGTTGACCAAAAAACTTGATTTAAAAATTAAGTATATTTGGAAATCTATTCAAAAACTCTTGTGGTGATGTGATTTTCCATAGTCATACTCTCTCCACCACATCCTGGGGATGATATTTAGCTGAATCAATCTGCTCAGAAATGGTATTTCTTATATTCTTACACATTTGACATTTGACTTACAACACAGAGCGAATCCAACACCGTTCCCTTGTGCTCCTTGGTAAAGCCAGGCAGTTTTCTTCTAAGTGCATGCCTCCGACAGGAAAAAGCCACAGGGTTTGAGAACTGGAACTGCATTTCCAAGGCTGATGTGAGAAGCTATTTAGGTGACTGTGGATGAATGGGAAGGCATCTGTAATCACAAGCCAGACTGCCTGCAGACTGGAACTCCAAATTGCCAAATTGCAATGTAGTGGTCTGACCAATCCTAAGTGAAAACTTTAAAGTGGCCTGGGAGGTAAGGTCTCTACTTATGTGGCAGCTGTGAACACAGATCCTTTCTACAGAAACACAGTGAACTTGTAATGCACACACACACACACACACACGTTACCGCAATAAGAGTTAGCAGAAGTAATAATAGCAGAAATAGACATGCAAAAATTTTGGATGCTAGAATTAACAGGTTCAAAAAGCAAGTATGTGTAATATGATTCAAGAAAATAAAAGTGACGTTAAAGCATGAGCCAGTGACTTTTGGAAGTGCCAAGAATTTTGAAGGAGAACCAGAACTTATACAAAGAAATATAGCATAGTTAAATTAAAAAGTCAGTACATGCATTAAGCAACATATGGAACATAATTAGGGAATTAGAAAAACAGAAATGAAGAAATCACTGGGGGCTGGCATGAAGGAGAAGTTAGTCAATGCTTAGAAAATTTCATTTAGGACAAACAAGTTCAAGTTCTGAGTATGAGTGCAACATGGTTGCTACAGTTGATAACAATATATTAGATTCCTTTTTTTTAAAGACTCAATTTGTTTATTTGAAAGGCAGAGTCACAGAGAGGCAGAGGGGGAGAGAGAAAGACAGAAGGAGAGAGAGAGAGAGAGATAGGTCTTCCATCTGCTTGTTCATTCCCCAGATGGCTGCAATGGCTGGAGCTGGGCTGACTTGAAGCCAGGAGCCAGGAGCTTCTTCCAGGTCTCCCACGAGGGTGCAGGGGCCCAAGGATTTGGGCCATCTTCTACTGCTTTCTCAGGCCTTGAACTGGTGCCCATATAGGATGCCGGCGCTTCAGGCCAGGGCGTTAACCCACTGCGCCACAGCGCTGGCCTCTGGTTGCTGTACTTTAAAGAATGACTGATATCCTTATGATAAAGGCCCATAACTATTACATGTGTTATCATGGGGAAAAGGAAGCACAAAGAGTGGTGGCGCTTTGGCCTACCCCAGTGCGCAGTGAACAGTTGCTTAGAATTGCCTGGAATCGAGGAAACTCCCCTGAAGAAGTCCTAGTCTTCCCATAGTTTTAATAGTTTTGTGATTACTTCACAGTTTTCTCTGTTTAAGATAAGATGCAGATGGAGAAAAGCATGCAAAGGCATTATAGTAAAACTGTGCAATTTCCAGAGCTGAAATCAAATCTGTGCTTGTGTTTTAGCACCCTGAAGCGGGCCCTGGAAGTCTTCAAGCAGCGTAAGTGATTTTTTTTTTTTTTTAAGTATTTGTTACTCTTGGCAAGCTTTATGTCTGTCCTCCAAAGTGCATTTTAATTGGAACAGCAATTTCATAATGGGTGAAAGAAAGTTAGAGCAACTCCTAAGGTGAGAAACACTCTCAGGGTTGAAATGAGCTGGAGAACCCTCTACTGCACATCGCGATGTGCGTGTGATGTAGAGCAGCGCATCTCATGCAGGGGTGAGCACCCAATCACTGGAGAGCCTGTTGTTAACACAGACTCCTGGACCCAGGCCCTGAGTTGCTGATTAGGAAGTCAGGTGGGGGCGTGGCTGAGATTTCCCATGCCTTGCAAGTTCCCAAGTGATGCTGCCATCGATCCAGGAACCGTGGTGAGAATGACCATCTCCAAGAATTGTCTGTACTGTTTAGTTCTAACTCAGACCTAGTCACTCGAACGGCCAACCCCAGTCCACCTACCTCAGCCAGGCTTGCTACCAGCCTCACCCTTTGTATGTTCTTAGGCCAGCACTGGTTTCCTCCTCCCAGAGCCATCTCCCAGTGCAGGGCTTCAGACACAGGGACAGTGTAGTGAGGGTCTTGCCATCTCTCCCAAAGTGCCAGACATTTTTGTCCAGGAGAAATCCTAGTTACAACAAGCATCAAAGGAAACACTCTTGGTTTTCTCCCCTCCTGCTCTGGCTTGTGGCTATCCCACTCACTTGCAACCGCTTTCTCCAAGGACACCGATGACCTCTGTGCCATTGGGTCCCGTGAGTACTCTCGGGCCTCATCTGCCTTGACTATTGGGCGCTGTGAGCGCTCCTTCCTTCTTGACGCTCTCACCCTTTCTGACGCCCTTGGCGTCTTCCTGCTTCTCCGGCTGCTCTGCTGTCGCTTTCTTTGTCCCTTTCTGTCGAGCTCCTTGGTGTGGCAGGTCCTCAGGACACGGCCCCAGCCCTTATGCTTGTCCCTGCATCAGCTACTGCCCTTACTCAGAGGACGTGCGGATGTGTATCTTCAGTGCAGAGCACTGAGCTTACATCCTGGTATCTACCTCATGGTTCTTCTTGGATGTTTCTAAGGCACCTTAAGTACAAGAAGTTTGCAAGGAATTCATAATCTTCAGGCCGATTACCTAAGGCAGTTTGAGATCTTTTTTCTTAGAACCACATCCTACTGTTTCCTTAAGAATTCTTATTCATTTTTCTCTTCTCTGAAGGCCAGGATACTTATCCTAAAATAATGGGGCTCCCTCT
Source organism: Oryctolagus cuniculus (assembly GCF_051225735.1). Classification (NCBI taxonomy): domain Eukaryota; kingdom Metazoa; phylum Chordata; class Mammalia; order Lagomorpha; family Leporidae; genus Oryctolagus; species Oryctolagus cuniculus. The sequence continues at coordinate 31,639,666 of NC_142876.1, forward strand.
GCATCCTTCTTCAGCCCTTTGAGAAGAAACTCCAATGGGAGGAGGTTCTTGTGTGTTTTGGTGTACTTTTTAATTTTGAATGGGTGTTTTAATTTTATCACGCTTCTTGAGAGTAGTAAGGTTTGATTCAGAAAAGAAAGAGAGGGTGTTTGGGGTAGTGCTAAGTTGCTGCTTGGGATGCCTGCATCCCATATTGGACCACCTGGGTTCCAGTCCTGGCTCCACTTCCAATTCCAGCTCCCTGCTAATGTGCACCCTGGAAGGTGGCAGGTGATGGCTCAAATACTTGGTTCCCTGCCACTCACGTGGGAGATGCAGATTGAGTTTTCAGGCTCCTGGTTTTGGTCTGGCCCAGTCCTGGCTGTTGCAGATGTTTGGGGGGAGTGAACCAGATGATGAAAGGTCTTTCCTTGTCTCTCTGCCTTTCAAATAAAAAACAAACATAATAGATAAAATGTTTTTAAAAATTCAAGGGTTGAAAAAAAGAGAAAGGAAACGGAAAGCCTTCAGAAACACCAAGGTCAAAATGGTCGGGGCTCAGCTCTGCAGAGGCAAAGTTCTGTTTCCCTACATCACTCTCCTTCCTGTTGTGGTTATCTTTGCTGCTCTTGGGTGGCTGATTATTGACTTGGCCTCTTGTTTGGAGGTCACGTGGAAGATACAAGTCTTGGTGCCCTCAACAGTCTTTCTTCTCAAGTTTTATTTCTGAATTATGGTCTTTTTTTTTTTTAAGATTTGTTTATTTGAAAGTCAGAGTTTCAGAGAGGTAGAGGTAGAGGTAGAGGTAGAGGTAGAGGTAGAGGTAGAGGTAGAGAGAGAGGTAGAGAGAGAGGAGAGAGAGGAGTCTATCCACTGGTTCACTCCCCCAATTGACCACAATGGCAGGAGCTGCACCAATATGAAGCCAGGAGCCAGGAGCTTCTTCCTGGTCTCCCACGTGGGTGCAGGGGCCCAGGGACTTAGGCCATCTTCTACTGCTTTCTCAGCTCATAGCAGACAGCTGGACTGGAAGTGGAACAGCCGGGACTAGAACTGGCACCCATATGGGATGCTGGCACCGCAGGCAGAGGATTAACTTACTGTGCCACAGCGCCGGCCCCCAGAGCATATGTTTTTAAATGAAGCAATCATATGTCCGTTCTGACTTTTTTCTAAGCATTTATAATTCTTTCTTATAATTGCACACATCAAAAGACTCCAGTGGGCCGGCGCCGCGGCTCACTAGGCTAATCCTCTGCCTTGTGGCGCCGGCACACCGGGTTCTAGTCCCAGTCGGGGCACTGGGGTTCTGTCCCGGTTGCCCCTCTTCCAGGCCAGCTCTCTGCTGTGGCCAGGGAGTGCAGTGGAGGATGGCCCAAGTACTTGGGCCCTGCACCCCATGGGAGACCAGGAGAAGTACCTGGCTCCTGCCATAGGATCAGCGTGGTGCGCTGGCCACGGCGGCCATTGGAGGGTGAACCAACGGCAAAGGAAGACCTTTCTCTCTGTCTCTCTCTCTCTCTCAAAAAAAAAAAAAAAAAAAAGACTTGAGTGAATTCTTACAAGACCCCACTATGCCTATTTCTCTATAATTTGCTTTTTTACTTAACAATGTATCAGACAGCTTTCCATTTTAGTTAGATAGCTCTGTCTTATTCTTTTATGTCTAAAATGTTCAATTTCACAAAATGCCAGATTTTCTCCTCCTGGAAGGGTTGTGCTGTTTCCTCCTCTGACCCCCCCAGCCCAGCAGTGCTGTTTCCCCCATGCTACTAATATCAAGAATTTTCACGCTTTAAAAATTTTACCAAACTGCAAAGTTTGAGTTTTTAAGTTTTTTTTTTCTTTAATTTGTGTTAAGGCTGAATAAAGGTTTATTGGCTATTTAGCCATGCTTTTTGAATTTTATGTTAACTGATTTGTTAAATACTGAAATATGTCTGCTTCTTTTGCTTTGTGAAAGCTGTTTTAATAAAGTCATTTGCTCCTTGTTACGTAAATTGCAAGTATTTTTCCATTTGTCATGTATTTTCTAGCCTTTTGCAGGGTTATTTTGACACACACACAAAAAAGTTTAACATTTTTTCTTAGATCAGCTTTGTCAGTCTTTTCTAGCTTTAATGCCATACTTCAACTTGGTTTCTTAGAACAAGTAAAATAAAGAGTCTATTTTTTTTCTATTACAAAGGCAAGCTATGGTTATTGTAAAGATCTTAGAAAATGAGGGACAAAAATCATCAATGATCTATTTACTTTGAGATAACTATCAATAGCCAAAAGTTTGATGTATAACCTTTCTTATAAATGTTCAAGATCATGAGATTTTAGAAAAGAAAAGAATTTTGGAGGGCATCTTAAGAGAATGAAGAATCCAATTTGATAGATTTAGTAGTTGTTTTAGTAATGTCTCCTAGGGGGAAGCTGCATGAGCAGGAACCTTGGGTTTTCTCCCCGGGCCTGAGCATTTACTGGATTGCTAACAGGTAAAACAGGAGGTCAAGCTATACATTTTCTTTTCTTTCTTTCTTTTTTTTTTTTTTTTTTTTTTTTTTTTTGACAGGCAGAGTTAGACAGTGAGAAAGAGAGACAGAGAGAAAGGTCTTCCTTCCGTTGGTTCACCCCCCAAATGGCCACCACAGCTGGCGCGCTGCACCGATCTGAAGCCAGGAGACAGGTGCTTCCTCCTGGTCTCCCATGCAGATGCAGGGCCCAAGTACTTGGGCCATCCTCCACTGCCCTCCCGGGCCACAGCAGAGAGCTGGACTGGAAGAGGAGGAACCGGGACAGAACCCCGGTGCCCCGACTGGGACTAGAACCCAGTGTGCCGGCGCTGCAAGGCAGAGGATTAGCCTAGTGAGCCGCGGCACCGGCCCCGAGCTATACATTTTCTTGCCTTGGTTTTCTTGACCAGGCCAATGCTGAGCACATGGAGGGATTCAGTAAATCCTGGTGGCCAGGGATGGTGATACAGGCTCTAACACTTGCCCCTGTACTGTGCACACACAGCAGACTCCCCCACATCCACATGTTCTACATCCAATCTGTGAGTCAAAAATATTCAGGGAAAGTAATTGTGTCGGTATTGACAATGCGTGGACTTATTTTTTAAAAAAGGTTTATTTATTTATTTATTTGAAAGTCAGACTTTCAGGAAGACAGGGAGAGATGGAGAGAGAGATCTTCCTTCCATCTGCTGGTTCACTCTCCAGATGGCTGCAATGGCCAGGGCTTAGTCAGGAAGAAACCAGGAGCCAGGAGTTTCCCCTAGGTCTCCCACCTGGGTGGCAGGGGCCCACAGACTTTTGCCGTCTTCTGCTGATTTTTCTAGCCCATTAGTAGAGGGATCTGGCTAGGAACTGGAGCAGCTGGTACTCAAACTGGCCTGTATGGGATGCTTGTACTGCAAGTGGCAGCTTTATCCATTATGCCACAATACTGGCCCCTTGTATACAGACTTTTTTTCTTGTTTTCATTCCCTAAATGACACAATTATTTACATAGTATTTGCAATATATTGGTTTTAAAAAGTAATTGAAAGATCCAGTCCGGTGGCATAGTAGGTTAAGCCTCTGCCTACAGCACTGGCATCTCATATGGGTGCTGACTTTAGTCTGGCCTCTCCTCTTCCAATCCAGCTCTCTGCTATGGCCTGGGAAAGCAGTGGGGGATGGCCCAAGTGCTTGGGCCCCTGCCCTCATGTGGGAAACCCTGGAGAATCTTCTGGCTCCTGGCTTCAGATCTGCCCAGCTCTGGCTGTTGTGGCCATTTGGGGAGTGAACAAGTGGATGGAAGACCTTTCTCTCTGTCTCTCCCTCAGTCTATAATTATGCCTCTCAAATAATAAATCAAATCTTTAAAAAAAGTAATTGAGAGATGATATAAAGCACATGGGAGTACTGCTTAGGTTCTTTGCAAATAGTATGCTATTTTGTATAAGGGACTTGAATGTGCATGGAGTTTGGTATCTGTAGTGGGTCCTGGAACCCATCTCCTGTGGACACAGAGAGACAGCTGTATGTATTTTTTTTCTATGGCTTTGTATTTGTGAATCACGACATCTGTAGACCCTGATTATTTTAAATTCTTTTTGCAGAAGTAGACAACGTGGCACAATGTCACATTCAGCTTGCACAGACTCTAAGAGAAGAGGCCAGGAAGATGGAAGAATTTAGGGAAAAGCAAAAGCTACAACGGAAAAAGGTTGGGTTTGCCTGTGTGTGAAGACCTCTCCTTTGCTCCCGCAGAAAACCCCGGGCTTGGCTGCTCATTCAGCTCCCTGGCAGGGTTCCACCTGGTGCAGCCACGCCCTTGTCTAACCTGAGAAGTTGTCATCCTGTGGGGACTCAGTCCAGGCCGTTAGGCTCTGCACCATTTCTGCACCTGCAGCCAGGCGTCCTTTGAAAATTTTTGAGGGTTCAAGGGTCCAGCTTGCATTCCTCTTCTTTTCCAATCTACTACCACATTTCAAATTACAACTGGGAAGGGGACCACTTTAGTGCGGTCCAGCAGGGCCCAGCTGGCAGGCTCCCAGGCCACACTCCTCCTCCTGAGCAGGGCAGTAAGGGAGGGCTGAAGACCTGGGGGAGACTCAATCTCCTGAAGATCAGAATGTAGTCAGACCACCTTCTTTCACAAATAGCGACACTGAGGCGTTGGGAAATCCAAGTCCTTTTTGTCTTCAAAGCAGCCATGTATATGTAGACTCTTTTTCATTGATGGGATTCGTTCCAACCAACTACGTGGAAGGAGAGAGATAGCGAGGAGTATGTTCTCAAGTGTTAATAAAACTGGCAAGTATTGGGGAAGCTCTAAGGTTTATATTTAAGTGTTTCTTAGGCTGGACCAGCCACTATTCAGACTCCTTTCTCTTCATTCCTGAAGACTTAGATGTTCAGGTTGATCCTACAGCTCAGTAGGGCCCTTACAGGATTTCTTTGTATATTTCATTTGCAAGCCGGAACTCTGGCCTCACGGAGGCCAGACATCTAATGTGACATGTGAAGATTTGCACTCCCATCTCCTGGGACGCCTCTGTGTGCCCAGGCCTCTTGCACCCTTCCTGGCGGCCCCTTGGAAACCCTTCCCTTGTTCGTCCTGACCCTTCCCCATCTATCTCCAGGGTTGTGTCTGCAGTGTGTACCCAATGAGCGACCAGGTTAGTGCTGATCCACCCTCGCTTCAGTCTCAGCAACTTGGCTTTTGGTTCGAAGTTGGAGTCTGGGTCCAGCTAGTGTCTTGGAGGCCACTGGCACCTGGAGCAGATGTGGCATCTTAAAGCCTCCTGCTTTACCTCTCCTGTTAGTTCCTGAGCTGCTCTTAGCATACGACTCTCTCTGCCCATCTCACAGCCTCACTCACGAAGCAGAATGCCTCGGACAGCCGGAGGCATTGTCACCAAGAGGAGAGGAGCCCTTTCCTCCTGTCTCTGAGTGCCCTGGCCCTTTTGAGGGCGAGTTTGTTCACTTTGCAAGGCCTTTGGAGCTTCTGCATAATAAGTCACACAGACCAATTCTTGCGGTTGGAAGAATACCCCCTGAATTCTGTTGAGCTGGTAGAGTACCTAGGTCCAGCCTGAAGCTCTCATCCAAGTTCCCCGTCTTCTGTGTGCCCTCCCTGCAGGAAGATATCTTCTGCGCCTTCTTTGGGAAGTCCGTGGTTTCTTAACACATTTGTAATTTTTTGTGTCACAATGGACTCGGATTTCGCCACTTCCGTATTTGGATACTTGAGAAAAATCTCTCTCCTAGATAGAAAATGTGTTAGTGCCAACTTCTCATTTCGTACTGGCCATGCCATACATGTTTCAGTTTTTCACTTTTTGGAAATGAAGCCATTTCCACTTATCAAGGAAGGCCATTGGCTGTCTGAGTAGCTGGAACGGGGGCAGTGCGGGTGGAAGAGCCGGTCAGAAGTATTGTGGTGTGTTCACTCATACAACTAATGTTTCCTGAGATGGACATGTTTCAAAGTGCACAGGGTCACCCTTTCTCACTAAGTATATAGAGTGGCTGGGTGGACTGATGTGACACAGTCATGGTGACCAAGCATGACGCGCCTCAGATGATAGGGGAAGGAAGAGTCTAGGGCTGTAACATCCATGCTATCTGTGCTTCGTAAAGGCTTTGGGTCACACACGTCTCCCTAGGACCTGAGACAGTGAACATGCAGTGGGGACCCACAACCTCATCTGTGAGACTGGGGAAGGCTTCCTGCAGGAAGTGACATGGAAGCTAAGACCAGCAGAGTGAAAGGCTGTGTAGGAGCTGGACGGTGGTGAGGTTGTCAGGCCTGCAGGGCCTGTCTCAGGAGCCCTGACATGGGAGACTGGGAGATTCCTTCCCCAGCCCAGAAATGCCCTTGCATGGCAAAGAACTCATTAGTCACCTTATTCGCTGCTGCTGGCCACCTCCGGGGTTACGAAGAGAGACACTTCCAGTTTTCAGAACAGTTTGAGTGTGGGTAGACAGAAAAGTGGACCACAAAGCAGCCATTTCTATAATTGACCTCAGGGTCCTTTGGGCCATTTGCAAATCTTTCCTTTCTTTCCCCCTCCCTCTTGTATCCCTCCGCCCTATAGCAGGGATCATTGTGTTTTCACACTCCCTTAATGCTATCAAATTCCCCCTGATTTCGTCTGAATAGAAAGTCTCAGAGTCCTATAAGAACAACTTCTCCAAGGGGACCTGGAAGAGAGGCTTTGATTCGCTGAGCGCCATGAGTAGCTCACCGTGTAAGTCAGCATGGACCCGAGGAGACTTAAATCAAGGTGGTGTAGCAGGCAGAGCTGGGCCTGGCATCTGAAGCCCGAGTGGCCTTGAGCAAAGCATGTCACCTCGTGGGTCCCAGGAGGCCCACTTCTCAGTTTTGAAGAAGTTTAAAATTTTGACTTCTAGATTCCTGCCAAATTCAAATGCCAGGGATCCCTGAAGGCAGGGGGAGGAAGGACAGGAAGTAAAAGGGTTTGGCTAGTGGTAGAATTTGGCTGCCACCTGACAGGTGCTTGTGGCAGGTGTTATGTAGAATTTAGAGATAAGGAAGGGTCACGAAATAGAAAACCCTAGCAGTTCCCAACTGGAAGAGTGGCAGTGAGTGTGTTTGGACTAGGAAGGACCATGGAATAGACCAACATTGCTAACTGAGCTACTCTGGGAAAATCAGGAACCACTGTTAAAGAAATAAACCCAGCTCTTCCTCCTGGCTGAGGGAGCCAGTTGCTCCTGTGAGCCACAGCTTCTTGCCTCTGATGGCAAGGGCTGCCCCGCATCTTTCTGCATGGGGCTCATTTGGAGCTCTGTCTGTCCTGTGTCTACCCTGCCCTCACCATTAGCAAGTAAATGACCAGCTCCTGGTACCTCACTTTCACCTGGACTAGAAGATGACTTGAAAAATCCGTCCAACCACACTTGGTAGCAAAAGCTCCAATTTTTGTGTATCCAGAATTTCATTGTCAGCATAATTAGAGCACTTTTGCACAAAGCCAATGCCAGGTCTCATTTTGAACTGTTGTATCTCTCCGTCTTTCACACTGGTTTTACGGAGCTATCATAAGGCTGATGGTGGTGTAGAGCTGTGGTTAGGAACAAAGGCACCGGAGTAAGCCTCCTAGGTTCAAATTTCAAATTACTTCCCAAGCCTGTTACTTTGGGTGAGTTAACTTCGGAAAATGGAGATGATATTACTCAAACAGTTTTTGGGATATGTGAGAACTGTTTAGCACACAAATGCTTGGTAAATGCAAGCCACTGTGATTATGTCTGAGAGGTACATTTTTACTATTAGAACCATGTGACTAATAAAAATATTCACATCGGAGTCACAGCAAAGGAATTGCTCCCAAGGAAACCCAACAGGGGCATTCATCTTGCCTGGATAAGGTAAGGGGGGCAGAGCAGCCTCTCTTAGCTGTCCTAGAAATGTGTCTGCCCTTCTCACCACCCAGGCACCTGGCTGGTTGAGGGTGTATCATTGATGGACCACTCAAGTGAATGGCAAAAATCCCTATTTTAACTACTGCAGACATAAGCTTACAGAACAAAGAGCTCTTTGAAAATATAAATGGAATTTTTGAACAAATGTTGAAATTCTGTTTTTTAAACCAGAGTTCCTTGATTGCAGGTTTATTGACGTGATCAGTGAGTTTCCATGGTGTCTGACCACACAGTCTGCTCAAGTTCAAAGATAGGCACCATCACTCATCCTCCACAAGACCTTGGGCAAATTGTTCAGTCTCTTTGTTCTGCAATTTCCTTATTTGTGAAATAGGGGTATAAATAACATATCTGCTTCCTGAATAGTGTAAAGACTACACAGATAACCAGATTGAATGATAGTCCTCAAGATAAGCCAGTATTGATGATAATTTCTATTTTTCACTAATAGAGCTTGTATTCTTTTCACAGACCGAGGTTATAATGGATGCTGTCCATAAACAAAAGAGCTTACAATTCAAGAAAACCATGGATGTGAGTCACACATTATTGCTATGGTTTCTTCTTCATATTTTTTTTTTGTAATAGTGACATTTTCTGAAATCTTGTGTTGTGTATGAGCTTATTCCCCCTCAAGTACTTTTCAACAATTTTATTATATATTAATGCAATGTTTTAGGGAAAACAAGCCTTAATGGTTTGGTGTTCCTTGTTTTTTTTTTTTTATTTATTTATTTTTTTTTGATAGGCAGAGTGGACAGTGAGAGAGAGAGACAGAGAGAAAGGTCTTCCTTTTGCAGTTGGTTCACCCTCCAATGGCCGCCGCGGCTGGTGCGCTGCGGCCAGTGCGCTGCGGCTGGCGTACCGTGCTGATCCAATGGCAGGAGCCAGGTACTTATCCTGGTCTCCCATGAGGTGCAGGGCCCAAGCACTTGGGTCATCCTCCACTGCACTCCCTGGCCACAGCAGAGAGCTGGCCTGGAAGAGGGGCAACTGGGACAGAATCCAGTGCCCCGACCGGGACTAGAACCCGGTGTGCCGGCGCCGCAAGGCGGAGGATTAGCCTAGTGAGCCGCGGCACCGGCCTGATATTCCTTTTTTTAAGGCCTTCGAAAGATTGGAGATGAAACTAGATACTTGAAAACAAAGATTTCATCTTTCTGGTAACCTAGAAAATTACAGCAAATTAATTTAAATATTTTAGGCCAAGACACAGAAGCACTTATGCAAGGGCACTTCCAAAGGTTCATAGAAAATGGAATTAAAAAACAAGTTTATTTTGATGCAAAAAATTTTTGAAGTCCCCGAAGTCCTACTACTTATTTTCCGGAAGCCTTTTGAAGACCTCATATATACATGTATTTGCCATCTTATCCATTTTTAAGTGTTCAGTTCAGTGGTATTAATTACATTCATAATTTTTTAAAAAAAGATTTATTTATTTATTTATTTGAAAGGCAGAGTAACAAATAGGCAGAGGCAGAGAGAGAAAGAGAGAGGTCTTCCATCTACTGGTTCACTCCCCAGATGGTCACAACAGCTGGAGCTGGGCTTATCCATAGCCAGGAGACAGGAGCTTCCTCCTGATCTCCCATGTGGATGCAGGGGTCCAAGGACTTGGGCCATCTTCCACTGCTTTCCCTGGCTATAGCAGAGAGCTGGATTGGAAGTGGAGCAGCTGGGACTAGAACTAGTGCCTGTATGGGATGCAGGCTCTGCAGGTGGTGCCTTTAACTGCTACACCACAGTGCCGGCCCCCATTTATAATGTTTTGTAACCATCACCACATCTTTCTCCATATCTACTTTCATTTTACAAAACTTAAGACTCATTGACCAGAAACTCCTATACCCATTGAACAATAACTCATTGGTGGTGATCTCCAAGTTCCAGGTACCACCTACTTTCAGCTTCAGTTGCATTCTTAAGGGATGTTTTCAGTAGATACAGGATTGTGTGTTGACAGTTCTTTTCTTCAGCACCTGCTGCTTCCTCATGGTCTCCATGGTTTCTTTCTCTCTCTTTTTTAATTTATTTGACAGATAGAGTTAGACAGTGAGAGAGAGAGACCCTCTTTCTCTCTGTTGGTTCACCCCCCAAATGGCCACTATGGCTGGAACTACGCTGATCCTAAGCCAGGAGCCAGGTACTTTCTCCTGGTCTCCCATGCGGGTGCAGGGGCCCAAGCACTTGGGCCATCCTCCACTGCCCTCCCGGGCCACAGCAGAGAGCTGGCCTGGAAGAGGAGCAACTGGGACTAGAACCCAGCACCCGTATGGGGCGGGCAGGCAGGATTAACCAAGTGAGCCACGGCACCGGCCCCTCCATGGTTTCTTAAAATTTTTTTTTAAAATAATTTTATTTGAGGAGGTGGAGTGTGGAAAGAACGAGAGCAAGCGAGCACTTTCATTTTCTGGTTCACTTCCCAAATGCCTGCAATTAGGCCAAGCAGATGCTGGGAGCTGGAGATGCAATCTGGGTCTCCCACATGTGTAGCAGGACCTCAACTGCTTGAGTCATTCATTATTGGTGCCTCCTAGAGTTTGCATTAGTAGGTAGCTGTAGTCAAGAACAGAACCTGTGCTAGAATCCAGGTAATCTGACTGATGTGAGACACAGGTATGTTAACTGCTGGGCTAAATGCTCACTCCATCTCCATGGTTTCTTTTTCTTTTCTTTTCTTTCCTTTTTTTTTTTTTTTTTTTTTTTTTTGACAGGCAGAGTGGACAGTGAGAGAGAGAGACAGAGAGAAAGGTCTTCCTTTTGCCGTTGGTTCACCCTTAAATGGCCGCTGCGGCTGGTGCACTGTGGTGGGCACACCACACTGATCTGAAAGCAGGAGCCAGGTACTTATCCTGGTCTCCCATGGGGTGCAGGGCCCAAGTACCTGGGCCATCCTCCACTGCACTCCCGGGCCACAGCAGAGAGCTGGCCTGGAAGAGGGGCAACTGGGACAGAATCCGGCGCCCTGACCGGGACTAGAACCCAGTGTGCTGGCGCCACAAGGCGGAGGATTAGCCTAGTGAGCCGCGGCGCTGGCCACATCTCCATGGTTTCTAACAAAATGCATACGGTCATTCAAATTGGTTTCCCTTTTAGGTAAGATGCTATTTCTCTGTATTTTAAGATATTTTCGGAGCCGGCGCTGTGGCATAGCTTGTAAACCTGCCGCCTGCAGTACCAGCATCCCATATGGGTGCTGGTTGAAGTTCTGGCTGCTCCACTTCCATTCCAGCTCTCTGTTATGCCCTGGGAAAGCAGTAGAGGATGGCCCAAGTCCTTGGGCCCCTGCACCAATGTGGGAGACCTGGAAGAAGCACCTGGCTCCTGGCTTCAGATTGGCCCAGCTCTGGCCATTGTGGCCCTTTGGGGAGTGAACCAGCTGATGGAAGACCTCTCTTTCTCTCTCTCTCTGCCTCTCTATAACTCTGCCTTTCAAACAAATAAATACATCTTAAAAAAAAAAAAAGAGAGAGAAAAAAAGGTATTTTCTTTGCTCTCCGTTTTCAGAAGTTCAGTGACGTCTTGGCATGAATTTCCTAATAGTTTTATCTTGTTTGGAGTTTAATCAGTCTCTTGACTCTAACTTTATGTTTCTTCCAAGCTTGGAGACTTTTCAGCCATTATTTCTTCAAGTGCTTTTTCAGCACATCTTCCTTCTCCTCTCCTAAGATTCCCAGGCCATGAATGTGAGATCTGTGTGTGTAGGCCAAAGGTCTCTGAGGCTCTGTTCATTCTTTAGCCTATTTTTCCTCTTTACTGTTTCATATTAGGTAATTTCTATTATTTATCTTCCAGTGCACTCATTTTTACATCTCAACTATTCTTTTGTTAAGCCCATTCATTTGAGTTTTTTAGCTATTGTATTTTTCAGTTCTAAAATTTTCATTAGGTGTATATATATATATATATATAGCTGAGCTTTTCCATATCTTTGCCAATTCTCTTATTGTTTTCATTTGTTTTTCAAGTGTTTTTGCAGTTGCTTGCTTAATATCTTTATAATGGCTGCTTTGAAACTTTTGTCAGGGATTGGGAATTTGGTGCAGTGGTTAAGAAGCTACTTAGAACACCTGTATCCCAAATCAGAGTTTCTGGGTTTGAGTCCCAGTTCCACTTCTGATCCAACTTCCTGTTAACACAAACCCAGGTAGGCAGCAGGTGCTCAAGTACTGGGGTCCTTGCCACTCATTTGGAAGACCCAGAGTGAGACCCAGTCTCACTGCTTTTGGCCTTGCCCATCTCCAGTTGTTCTGGGTATTTGGGTAGTGAACCAACAGATGGATAATCCCCTACTCCGTCTCAGCCTTTCAATTCATTAACTAATTAAAAAAATAAAATCTTTGTCAGATAATTTTAATATATCTATCATCTTGGTGTTGGCATCTGTTTTTTTTTTTTTTTTTCTCATTCAGTTTGATATCTTTCTGGTTCTTGGCGTGTTGAGTAATAGTTTGTTTTGGACATTTTGGGTACTAGGTTGCAAGACTCTGGATCTTATTTAAGTATTCTGTTTGAGTTGGGTTTTCTTTTTTTTTTAAAACATTTATTTATTTTATTTAAAAGGCAGAGTTAGAGAGGCAGAGGGAGAGAGAGAGAAAAAATGAGAGAGAGGAGGCGAGGTCTCCTGTCCACTTGTTCACTCCCAGATGGCCGCAATGGCTGGAGCTGTGCCGATCCAAAGCCAGGAGCCAAGAGCTTCTTCCAGGTCTCCTCCGTGGGTGCAGGGGCCCAAAGGCTTGGGCCATCTTCTGCTATCCCAGGCTGCAGCAGAGAGCTGGATCGGAAGTGGAGAAGCCAGGACTCTAACGGGTGCCCATATGGGATGCCAGCACTGCAGGCAGCAGCTTTACCAGCTTTGCCATGGCGCCACCCCCCAGCTGGGTTCTTTTAACACCACTCCAGCAGGGGATATGGGGGACTGCCTCACTGCCATGTTGGGGTAAAAGTCCAGGCCCCCCACCCGGCCCCTTTCCATCACCGCCCCTTACTCTCCACTAATACCTCAGAGAGGATCTGAACATAGGAGTACTAGAAGGTGGTTAAAGTTCTGACTTTTAATTAAATCTCTGACACCATCCCCACAGGGAGGGTCACCTCATTACTGCCAGGTGGGGTGGGAGTCCAGGGTCCCACATGATTCCCACTGGCACTGACAGTGGGAGCTGTGTTAACTTCTGACGACAATGAAAGTCCAGAGTCCCTGTTTGTCCTGCTCTGATGGCATTGAGGCAGGGGAGTTGGGTGCCTCCTTACAGCCTGGGGCTGGAGAAGTTCAGATTTATTTACTTATTTGAAAGGCAGAGTTACAGAGAGGCAGAGGCAGAAAGATAGAGAGAGAGGTGTCTTCCATCTGCTGGTTCCCTCCCCAGATGGCCACAATGGCTGGAGCTGTACCGATCTGAAGCCAGAAGCCAGCAGCTTCCTTCGGGTCTCCCATGTGGGTGCAGGGACCCAAGGACTTGGGCCATCTTCTACTGCTATCCCAGGCCATAGCAGAGAGCTGGATAGGAAGTGGAGCATCCGGGACTTGAACTGGTGCCCATATAGGATACTGGCACTGCAGGTGGAGGCTTTACCCACTATGCCACAGCACCGGCACCTGTATCTTTTCATCTCTTAAAAATGTTGAACCGCATGGCTGGCGCCACGGCTCACTAGGCTAATCCTCCGCTTGCGGCGCTGGCACAATGGGTTCTAGTCCCGGTCAGGGTGCCGGATTCTGTCCCGGTTGCTCCTCTTCCAGTCCAGCTCTCTGCTGTGGCCCAGGAAGGCAGTGGAGGATGGTCCAGGTCCTTGGGCCCTGCGCCCAGATGGGAGACCAGAAGAAGCACCTGGCTCCAGGCTTCGGATCAGTGCGGTGTGCTGGCCACAGCACGCCGGCTGCAGCAGCCACTGAGGGGTGAACCAACAGAAAAGGAAGACCTTTCTCTCTGTCTCTCTCTCACTGTCCACTCTGCCTGTCAAAAAAAAAATGTTGACCCACTTGATACAGAGAAATGTCCCCAATACTGTATTGTTTAAAAAGAATTGTTACGTGACTCTTGTTGCATAAATATTTTATTTTCTTGCAATTATGAAAAATTGAAAACTTATGCTTCTGTGGATGTATTACATAGAGAATTTGTAAGCTTGTTTACTGAAAGGCTAGCCCTAACCAAATTGTAGGAGATCTGAAAAAGGTAGGAAACAGAAATATTTGATGAGCCCAAACCACCTTTGTACCTTTCTCTCTGTCTCTTCCTCTCTGTAACTCCACATCTCAAATAAATAAAATCTTTTAAAATAATAAGGCTTTCAGGCCGGCACCGCGGCTCAATAGGCTAATCCTCCGCCTAGCGGCGCCGGCACACCGGGTTCTAGTCCTGGTTGGGGCGCCGGATTCTGTCCCGGTTGCCCCTCTTCCAGGCCAGCCCTCTGCTGTGGCCAGGGAGTGCAGTGGAGGATGGCCCAGGTGCTTGGGCCCTGCACCCCATGGGAGAACAGGAAAAGCACCTGGCTCCTGGCTCCTGCCATCGGATCAGCGTGGTGCGCCGGCCGCAGTGCGCCGGCCGCGGCGGCCATTGGAGGGTGAACCAACGGCAAAGGAAGACCTTTCTCTCTGTCTCTCTCTCTCTCACTGTCCACTCTGCCTGTCAAAAAAAAAAAAAAAAAATAAGGCTTTCACCCCTTTATTATTATTAATTTAAATTTACTGGTTTAGTGGGTTTGAATTTCATTTATAAACATAATTTTACTTACAGATTTTAATAACTATAGAAATACAATTTGCATCTACGTTTCTCATTCTTATGTGATAATAAATATATATTTTTATGTATTTATATGTAAAATCCCTGCTTTACACATGAGGAAAACAAAGCGTAAAGAGGCTAAGCAATTTGTGGGAGAACATGTAGACTATGGTGGGACTGGGATTCCAACCTATGCCAGGGTCCAGCATTTGATCTCTGGTTCACAGGCGGCCTCAAAAAAGACAGCTGAACAAGGACTTGGGGTGGCGGCGGCATCTTCATTCTTGGTCAAACAGTTTTTTTTTTTTTTTAAATCATTTTAACCAGTTCACAGCTAGCTATGTTTGATCACGTTAAGTTTTTGCTTCAATTGTTGAAACAGAAAATTATTTCCTGACCTACTGATGATTATGGGTTGTCAACTGTCTCCATAGTGATGGTGGCATGGGGCAGACCATGGCTGTTAAATTGTGTAATACAGAATTCTTCAAGTCAAAAGGAACATGGCTATATTTAAGCAAAAGAAATGAGGCCATTAGTGCCCTGTGGGGTACATTGTAATATTGAGGCATAATTAGAATTGGAGTGAATAGGTACCAATTTATTGCACACAAATTCTGAGGATTATGAATGTTATGCAAATGTTGGATCACACATTTTAGAGTAACATAAATATTTAGATTTTGCCTATTTCAAATTCCATGTTTTATTGTGTCAATTTTTAAAATATTTATTTGAAAGACAGTGCCTATCTGCTGGCTTACTCTGTAAAAGCCTGCAGCATTCGGGATTAGGCCAGACCAAAGCTGGGGGCCAGGAACTCGATCCAGGTGTCCCAAGCGAGCGGCAGGGACTGAAGTACTTGAGCTGTCATCCGCTGCCTCCCAGGGTGCGCATTAGCAGGAAACTGGAAGTAGGAGCAGAGCTGGGACTTGAACTCAGGCACTCTGATGTGAGATGCAGGTGTCCCACGTGGTGTCTTGACTACTGAGCCAAACACCCACTCTTCAATCATTTTTTTTTCTTAAAGCTCAACTTCTTTGCGTTGTCAAACAGGAGTTATTACTTCCCTGTGTAGGTTGCTGTTACATGCTTCATTTGGGACAGGGCTAGGAGAGATTTCGGGTAAGAAAGAGCAGGTGTGCTCTGAGAGCCTGGGGCTGGTGGCGATCTCGGTGCTGGGTGTGATAGGCTAGGGTGGCTGTCTTTTAGGCAGTGCTCACCTGTTTCTGTCCTCTGTTCATCACAAAAGGCAAAGAGGAATTACGAGCAGAAGTGCCGTGACAAGGATGAGGCGGAGCAGGCTGTCCACCGGAGTGCCAACCTGGTAAACCCAAAGCAACAAGAAAAGGTACGGAGCAGGGCTGCCAACCCGACAACGCAGAGGTTCACATGTGTCAGGCTAAAGCCAACCAGGAGTCTTAATAGAAAGTGAACCTGTCCTCGGAGGCCCTGGCAGTATCTTCCCCCAGGCTGGGAGGGTCCCCTGAACCAGAAACACACTTATCATATGTCTGGGGTTTGGGGAAGAGCCGGGGAGGCATGGCCATGGTGGTGGAGGTGGGAGGAGGTTGTGATATTTTTCATCTTCCTTTAAGACTCAGCTCCAATACTCTGTTGTCTCTTGCTTGGGCAGATGGCTCATTTAATTTGTAAAACCTGCATATACCCCAGAGGGCAAGGGTAGCTCTTTAGGAAAACCTAGGGAGAAGTACTTTATGGATATTTCCCAATGGTGGTAAGATTTGAGGCCAAGCTGAATGGTTTGCTCCCAGGGGAAATGTAGGTAGGACTTGGACTAGACCTTGTTTCTCCACAGTCATTGTACTTACATTGGTTTTGTCTACCAATCTCTGGCTTAACATTCCCAATGTCTTTTTTTTTTTTTTTTTTTTTTTTTTGTCCTCACAGCTTTTTGTGAAACTGGCAACTTCAAAGACGGCAGTGGAAGACTCAGGTGAGGGGGCTGCTCCCACCCATGGGGGTGGGTGGGTGGTGGGATTTACATTATCCTAAATGTGTCTCTGAGAAAGGCAGTTTTATATACCTTACAATACAGAATACAGGGATAAACGGTGGGGTTAACAAGGTATGGGAAGGCAGGAAGGAAGGAATGGAGGAGTGGAGGGAGGCATCTCAGAATCCTGGAAACAGGAGGAAGCAGATGAGGAGGCGCAGTCTGGAGCGGCTTCCTGCTCGGGTCTTGCTGCCTTACCTGAAAGTGAATGGTGGTGGGGGAGTCGTGTGGTAGGGGCTCTGTACTCAGCGGCTCCCTCTGACTGACGGGGACGTCTGCATCAAAGCCCCTTTTGGCTCTGTTAGCCTTTATCTGCTGTGAAGGCAGCAGCCAAGTTGAAGGCCTTTCGGTCACTGAAATCTAAGCCCCAAGCCAGGTGTTTGCAAAGGCTACTGATTCCCAGAATAGCCTCCAGCAAACAAGCCTCTGGCCACCTTGCTCCCTTGAGGAGTCTCTAAATCCAATACTAATGTAACTTGGCGTCCCCAGGCGAATCTCTTTCCTGCATCCTTTGCTGGAGACTTTTCTTGAAAATGGAAAATGCTGGGAGCTACTGAGGTGGAATTTGGCAAAGAACTTCCTCTGCTTTCACTTCTTCCTTGAGCCATTTCTTGCTCAAGGCTTGGTTCAATGTTTAAGTGAAAGTGTTACCCACATTTGCTTATTTCGTAAAGATATTATGCGGTGAGATGCAGTTATGTCCTTCCAGTGTTCAGACCTCTTGTGGCCTTGTGAGCTCACCACAGCTCTGACGCATTTCACTGGAGATGAGAGATGAGCGTGGGGTGGAGTGGGGTGGGGTGGGGTGGGGTGCATCCGCGAGTTCCCCTCCTACTGGTTTCTGAACCTATGCCCCTCTCTCCCACTGCAGACAAAGCATACATGCTGCACATCAACACGCTGGATAAGGTCCGAGAGGAGTGGCAGAGCGAGCACATCAAGGCCTGCGAGGTACAGGAGAGCGGAAGCTGCCTGGGGCCTGGAGAGTGTAGTCTTTTTTAAAATTTGATTTATTTATTTTTATTTGAAATGCAGAGTTTCAGAGAGGCAAAGGCAGAGAGAGAGAGAGAGAGAGAGAGAGAGAGAGAAAGTCTTCCATCCTCTGGTTCACTCCCCAGATGGCTGTAATGGCCAGAGCTGGGCCGATCTGAAGCCAGGAGCCAGGAGCTTCCTCCAGGTCCCCCACACAGGTGCAGGGGCCCAAGGACCTGGACCATCCTCCACTGATTTCCCAGGCCATGGCAGAGAGCTGGATTGGAAGTGGAGCAGCTGGGACTGAAAACCGGTGGCCTCTGGGATGCCAGCACCGCAGGCAATGGCTTTACCTGCTATGCCACAGTGCCAGACCCGAGAGTGTAGTGTTGTAGAAATGCTCTCATTCACTTTTATTGCACCTCAATTCTCATAGAATGGGGGCAAATTAGAAATCAAGAATTTAAAATATTATTTCATTTGCTTTGAAAGGGAGAGAAGGAGACAGAAGCAGAGACAGAGAGAGATCTTCCTTCCAGATTCACTCCCCAGATGCCCACAGCTGTTAGAGCTGGGCCACGCTAAAGCCAGGAGGCTGGAACTCATCTGGGTCTCCCACAAGGGTGAAGTGCCTGTGCCATCACCTGCTGCCTTTCAGGGTATGCATTAGCAGGATGGGGAAATCAGAAGTGGGTGCAGGACTTGAACCCAGACACTCCAATGAGAGATGTGGGTGTCCCAAGTGACATGTTAACCACCGTGCCAAAAGTCGGCCTCAGAAGTCAGGAATTTAAGTAAAAAGTGAAGGAACTGGAATAACTTATCCATCAACCTGAATAACAGAAAACAATCAGAACGACTCTCCAAAGAAGAATGTATTTATTTGGGAATGGCAGAGCAGTACAGTGTGCACGCCCTAGTCAACTGTGGGTGTTTTTAATGAGAATGAGGAAAGTGGAAATTTTTAGAGGTAAGCATGAGGAGGAGGATGTCAGATATTTTGAAATAATAATCTTTTGCCACAATGATTCATAACTCAGTGGTCGTTAGTTCAAGGTTAAACAGAGAGTTGCTAGGCAGATGTCCTTGGAGAAGTGCTTTTTGGTTGCATTGGGCTCTGTGTATGTAGCTCCGTCAGGGTCCCCTGTCATAGTTGTCGCAGGCAATAATGTATAAGAATCCTTTCTTTATAATGCTCTGAGTTTATTTTTATAAACTTATTTTTCTTAAATTATTTTATTCATTTGAAAGGCAGAGAGAGAGGAGAGATCTCTCATCCGCTGGTTCACTCTTCAAATATCCGCAACAGCCAGGGCAGGGCTGGGCCAGGCCAAAGCCAGGAATGGGAAGCTCAATCCAGGTCTTCCAGTGGGTAGCCAGGACCTGGGTACTTGAGCCATCATCTGCTGCCTCTCAGGGTTCACATTATTAGGAAGCTGGAACAGGGAACTGAGCTAGGACTTGAACCCAGACACTCTGATGCAGGATGTGGGTGTCTTAAGTGGCATCTTAACCACTGCCCCGACCACCTGCGCCGTGTTTGTTTGTTAGTGCTGCCGCTAGCGACTCCATCTGGATCCTGACAATGTTTATACCTTTCACATAGTAAACCTCATCTTTCTGCTTCCTCCCCATCCTGACTGTGCTGTCCAGTACTCTTCAAAGCTTTCATCCAGTGTTTGGTCAGCGCAGGAATGAACCAGGTGAATCAGTTAGTGGTTGATTAACTGTAGTAATTACCTTTTGAGAGTCTTGCCTGCACTTTCTAGGTTCTAAAGGGTGTGCATATAACAGGTGAGTAGGTTTTGGAAGCTCTTTTTTTTTTTTTTTGATATTTATTGAAAGACAGACAGAGAGGGAGAGAGAGAGGTCTTCCATCAGCTGGTTCACTCCCCAAATGCCAGCAACAGCCAGGACTGGGACAGGCTGAAGCCAGGAGCCAGGAACTTCATCCTAGTTTCCTATATGGGTGGCAGGGGCCCAATACTAGGACCATCTACTGCTACTGTCCCAGGTGCATTAGCAGGGAGCTGGATTAGAAGCAGAGCAGCCATGACTCAAACTGGTGCTCATATAGGATGCAGGCGTTGCAAGCAGTGGCTTGATTTGCTGTGTCACTACATCAGACCTCTTTTTTTTTTTTTTTAACTCTTCACACCTAAGATTTTATCAGCATCTCCTTTCATTTGCAGCACATGATGTTACAATTTCCAAGAGAAAATAAAAGACATAACCTACAAATGTCTTCAAGTTTCTGTCACTCTGTCAATACCTCTCACCAGAGGTTCTCAAAGGGAGGTCCCGGGATGCATCAGTGTCCTCTGAGGATGGCACTCTCAGACAGATCCTAGACCCAATGAGTGAGAACGTCTGGCAGGAGGCCCAGAAGTACCTGTGGTAGTTAGTCCTGCCGGTCACTCGGATGGGACTTCAAGTATGGGAACCACTGCTTCACAGCTCCCCCCACCTTTTCTCCTGTGAGTAGAAAAGGGACCACTCCCAGCCCCATCAGGATCCTATTCTACCCAGCTGGCCTTGCCCTTGAGCACAGCTGTCTTCACTGCGAACTGCTGTTATCTTGTACAGATCGGTGCGTCTCCCCGCTTTAAACCACCCAGCTCTTGCTTCCTATCTGCTCCCCTCTATTCTCCTTCCAACTACACTTTTTGAAGAAACTGTCTCAAGTCCTCGTGCTCCCTACTGCTTCCTCTGGGGTTTGCTCCCCTGCCGCTAATCTCTTGGCTGGCACCTAGGGGCCTTTGCAGTTCTACTCTTAATTTGACTTTTCTCTACTATCTGAATCCATGGGTCATTGTCTTCCTAAAACGCTCTTCTCTGCTTTGCTTTGTGAATGCCAGACTCTCATGGAAAAGCTTAGAGCAAGGCCATTTTTGTAGATACCTACTCGAGGTTCTTTGACTTCTTTGCAATGGAAATTGACAAGAGGCCAATGTGCAACCCAGACAGAAGTTACAGCAGGCTTATGCTTGAGCACAAGGGAAACAGCGGGATGCGAAGAGGGTCCTCAGTGAGGGGAACTGGACAGGCATTTTCACTTGGTGTAGTTCCCCCTTGGCACTTGGCACCTCTGTGTGTACTTGTCCCCCTTAGTACATAATGCTTTGGTCTGCACTCGGCTTGGTACTGTGCACAGGTTAGTTCCTTTCTTGGCACATGGATTACTCAAAATGGTGCTGTTGCTCACTAGCACATCCCCAGGAAGGTTATACCTTGGTTGTTTTGAGCTATTATGGGCATGCACATGGCCTGGGGGAGTTTCTACAAGGTGGTCGAGGGTCTTTTGTGGTTAGGATGTGAACTCTAGCCTCTCATTGGTTTGGAGCTTAGTGGAGAGACCTGTGGTGGGAAATGGATACATGTTGGGTCAGGAATGTCTTGATTTTGTGAGTCCTGTTTTAATTCTGTCTCAATATCATATGCATTTTGTGGATACATGTTTAGAATAAAAGCCTTCATGGGAATGATAATATTTAGGATAATGGTTATTCTGGGGAAGGAGGAAGGTGATGTAGATTGTGAAGTCGCTCAGGGGGCTTTAACAGAATGCGAAGCAAACTTGGGCAGTTTTTGAGCTAGGTGGTTGGTATGTAGGTATTTATTATATGTCTCTCTCTGATTCCATGTGAAGTATTCTGTAGTGAAACTAGTAGTATGGAGATACTAAAATATTTATAAGTGAAATAGTGCATTCACTACAAAATACCCCAGGGAGTAGGATAAATGGTCATGAGTTGATAAATGGTAAGCTGTTGATGGATACAGATAAATTTATTATATTATTCTCTCTACTCTTGTATATGCTTGAAAATTTATATTATAAAAAGTTTTAAAATGTAATAGCTGTGATAGTAAATGTTTAAAAAATATGCTAACATATAGCATCCACTGTTGAATAGACTTTCATCCATTTTGTAGATTGGCTTGACTTTTTCAGAAGTTGCTTTTAACTTTTTTATTAAGGGAAACTTTAAACATGTACTAAGACCAAAGGGAAGTGTAAGGGCCTCCGTGTCCTAATCCTAATTGAGCAGTTTCAATAGTTATGACCACCTTGCCAGACAAATTCATTCATCACGGGGCAGGAGGGCGAGTTTTGGCTCTGGGGCCACCCAGATGGAGATGTTTATTAGACAGCTGGAAATGTGAGCTGGAACTCGGGGCAGAACACTGGTGTCTGGGATCACTGTTCCTTCTTACCTGCAGAAGTCTATCCAGTCCTGTTTGGGTTGATACCATGTTAGAATCTATTTGCATTCCTTTTCCTGGTCAGAGTTCATGAGTGTCCTCGGTGGTGCTGGGAGGGGGCACCCTATTGGACAAGAAGCTTACAGATAACTGGGGATGACACTGCTTAAGTCACAGCCAGTGTCAATGAATGGCTCCTTTTTCTGCACATAGATGTATATATAGTTGCTCTTCTGCAGGTGTTTGAAGCTCAAGAATGTGAACGAATAAATTTTTTCCGGAATGCACTGTGGTTACATGTGAATCAGCTGTCAAAACAATGTGTCACCAGCGATGATGTAAGTAGGAGCATCCACAGAGTACTGTGGCTGTGCCTGTTGGATCCATTAGAGGGAAAACATAGAGATTTATGAGTTCATACCCCCCCAATCCATTTGAGATCCAGAGAGGTAAAGTGACTTGTCCATGGCCACACAGTGAGTTGATAGAATACCCAGATAGGGGCCGGCACCGTGGCTCACTTGGTTAGTCCTCCACCTGCAGTGCCGGCATCCCATATGGGAACTGGGTTCTAGTCCCGGTTGCTCCTCTTCCAGTCTAGCTCTCTGCTGTGGCCCGGGAGGGCAGTGGAGGATGGCCCAGGTGCTTGGGCCCTTGCGCCCATGTGGGAGACCAGGAAGAGGCACCTGGCTCCTGGCTTTGGATCGGCACAGTGCCGGCTGTAGCAGCCATTTGGGGGTGTGAACCAATGGAAGGAAGACCTTTCTCTCTGTCTCTCTCTCTCTCTCTCTCACACACACACACTAACTCTTCCTGTCAAATAAAAAAATTTTTTTTTTAAATACCCAGATAAATATGTAACTTGCCTGAATCCTGGTCCATTTTACTACCATGATTTTTTAGAAATTCAGCGTTAGGGATGGAGAGCAGAGGAGGGAACCCAAACACAATGTATGGACAATGTACAGAAGATAGAAGTGTTACAGCATGATTTTGAGTCCTGAGCCTGCTGTAGTCTGGAATGGGTCACTCCAAGATAGCACCAACTACCAGCAGACTGACCCATACTCAGGCTTGTGGTCATTCGGGTTCACTCCAGGGCTCAAAATTTGCTGCAGCAACTTTCACAGAGCTGTTGTCTGGGTTTAACTTGTACATAGCAACAGTAATCAGGTCCTCAGACTGCAGAGACACCAAATCAAGTATCAGCCTTCTTTGCTAAGGAACAGCCACCTAGACCCAGACAGGACATTCACATTAGCAAACAGTTCAGCACCCAGCAAGCCCATAGAAGTGAATGGAAGAAACTTGCTTCAAGTTAGGTGATTGTCTTGGCATTTGTGGGGGACCTTGGTCTTGTGTCACAGGACTTGGTGTGTATGTTTTGGTTCCTTCAGTATATTTTTCTAATTTCTCAGCCAATGTTTTTGTCTTGCCACTGAGACATATTTCCCATCATCTTTAAAAAAAATTAGCATCATATAGGCGTTAAAGAAAAGCCTTTGTATGAGCTTGGGACTTAGGAACGTCTTATTTTTCTTTCCAAAATAACAAAATTTGGAAGAGAATCAGCCATTTATCAAACCTTTCTTTAAAAAAAAAGATTTATTTTATTTATTTGAAAGAGTTACAGAGAGAGGTAGAGACAGAGAGAGAGGTCTTCCATCTGCTGGTTCACTCCTCAGATGGCCGCAATGGCCGGAGCTGTGCTGATCCGAAGCCAGGAGCCAGGAGCTTCCTCTGGGTCTCCCATGTGGGTGCAGGGGCCCAGGGACTTTGTGCCATCTGCCACTGCTTTCCCAGGCCATAGCAGAGAGCCGGATCGGAAGAGGAGCAGCTGGGACTAGAACCAGCGCCCATATGGGATGCCGGTGCTTTAGACCAGGACTTTAAGCCGCTGTGCCACAGTGCCGGCCCCTATCAAACCTTTCTTAGTGAGCCGTGCCACATTTGTCATCGACATGCCTCTGCTTGCTGATCTGTCTTCTCTTTGGTAGATGTATGAACAAGTCCGGAAGAGCTTAGAACTGTGCAGCATTGAGAAAGACATCGAGTGCTTTGTGAATCAGCGCAGAACTGGACAGACCCCACCAGGTGAATGAGGTTGCGGGGTGGGGAGAGGTGCCGAAGCAGCTCTGCTAGCATTTCTTGGCCGAGCTCATTGAAGATGTAAGACACTGCCTCGTAACGTTTTGTTTCTTGATGGTTCTCCCAGCACCCATCATGTATGAGAACTTCTACTCCCCGAAGAATGCAGTCGCTCCGGGAAAGGCTACCGGGCCCAATATAGCAAGGTAATACCGACTGCCCTTCACATGAGGAGAGACTTTTCACAAGCATGTTCACTATTAATTTTATAAGACATTTTAAAATTGGTGGTTGATAAATAAAAATGCATTTATTCCTTGTGTGTGAGATATGAGAATTGGAACATTTCTACCACTGCCTTTGCTGAGTGACATTGCTAGCTTTTTGGAAATGGCACTTCTAGGAAAAATGTGAAATGGATTTTATTAGTCATAGTTCAAGGAAGACTGGCTCGTGCATGGTGGGATCATCACCACTCATTCGTGAATCCTGCACCCTTCTTCCAGCCTGTGGAAAGTGGGAGTCAGCCAGCTGTCCCCTTAGGATCAAATCTGATGGACCTGTTTTTGTAGGTCTTTGAATTAAGAAGATTTATGTTTCTAAGTGGTTAAAAAACTCAAAAGGATGCTATTTCGTGACATGTGGATATGACCTAAAATTCAGATTTTAGTGTTTGTAAATCAAGTTTTATTAGAACATGGCCACCTCGGTGGCTTCTGCTTGTGTATGGCTAACTTTTGTGTGGGAGTTGAGTGATCACGAGAGAGACAGTATGCAGGCAGCAGAGCCTGAGTCATTTACTATTGGGCGTATTGTAGGAAAAGTTTGCTACCCTCATATAAAGGACTCGGAGAGGAGAGAATTTCTCTTTCACATGCAGTCAGCTGGAAGCTTAAGCTGTTGAATTTTCAGTCCAGTTTCAGTAAAGATGGCAGGTTTGGGAGGGATCACATGATCATAAGCTGAGAATGCTGGAGCCGGTGCTGCAGTGTAGTAAGCTGAGCCACAACCTGCGGCGTCAGCATCCTATGTAAACACCGAGTTGTGTTCCAGCTGCTCCTCTTCCAATTCAGCTCCCTGATTATGGCCTGGGAAAGCAGTAGAAGATGGCCCACGTGCTTGGGCCCCTGCACCCACATGGGAGATCTTGAAGTAGCTCCTGGCTCCTTGCTTCCGGTTGGCCCAGCTCTGGCCGTTGCTGTCATTTTGGGAGTGAACCAGTGGGTGGAAGGGCTTTCTCTCTGTCTCCTCCTCTGTCTGTAACTCTACCTCTCAAAAAAAGAAAAAGAAAAATGTCAGGCCCTGTTCAAATCCATTAATATGAGTAAGCTTACTTAGCTCTCAAAATGAGGGAGGAACTTCAAAATGTTTTTGGAAAAATGGAATTGAAAGAGAAATTTGGGGACAGGCAGTTATTCTGTGGTTAAGATGTCCATGTCCCATGCTGCAGTTCTTGGGTTTGATTCCTGCCCCAGCTCCTGCCTTGGGCTTCTCACAACGCAAACATAGGGAGGCAGTGGTGACTGCCTTCCTGCCACCCTCACGGGAGACCTAACTTGTGCTGTGAGCTCCTGGCTCCAGCCCTGGCCCAGCCCTGGTGGTTGTGAGCGTTTGGACAGTGAGCCTGTGGATGTGAGCTCTTTCTTTTTCACTTTCTGTGTTTTTCTGTCTTTCTGCATCTCAAATAGGTACATAAATAAGTTTTTAAAAATAAAAGATTATTTTGGTGGAAAATCTTGAAATCCATGTATGCTTTTTCATAATATGTATTCTCCATGAACTTTTTATTTGAAAGGCAGAGCCACAGAGAGAGAGCGAGAGAGGGAGAGAGAGGGAGAGAGATCTTCAATCTGCTGGTTCACTCTCCAAATGGCCACAACAGCTGGGGCTGGGCCAGGCCGAAGCCAGGAGCACAGGGGCCCAAGGACCCCAGCTATTCTCCGCTGCCTTCCCAGGCACATCACCAGGGAGCTGGATCAGAAGTGGAGCAGCTGGGATTTGAACTTGGGCTCATATGGGATGCCTGCTGGCACCACTTAACCCACTGTGCCACAATGCCAGCTTCTCTGTGAACTTCTTGAAGAGCTCATATTTTCCCATTTTACACACGAAGATGGGTGTGCTCAGAGCTTAGGAAATCTTGCCCCCATGGATGAGAGCTTAACCCTGCCAGTCTAGGCGATGAGAGCAGGGCTCTGTGCTCCTGCCCACCGTGCACCCTGGCTCTCAACACCAGGCTCAACCTGCAGTGTGGATTTCTGGATAATTTGCTTCAGCTGTGCTTTTCTGGACCCTCCAGCACAGAAACCAGATCTGGTTAGAGTATGGCATGCTAGTAGCATGAACTTGATTGTTATAAAAATAACAAGAATGCGTGTGAACATCTTTGGTTTTCCTTTCTTACAGGAGAGGACCTCTCCCGATTCCTAAAAGTTTACCAGGTAGGCTGCCAAGAAAGGCCTTTTGACATTCCTGTGTCAGGTTGTTTTTGAAGGTTAAATAGCTAAGAGTTGAAGTAAGGGAAAAGAAAAGAGTAAACAGAATTAAATCCCCAGTGGAAGGAGCCTGTGTTAGAACCTTACTGTCACACCATTTATCACAGAGTGAACTTTTGTTATTGGTGACCTGTTTTGTAGTTATCAAAGAGTCAGTTCTGGAAGTGACAGAGAAACTTATTTGAAGGCAAATTGCCCAAGAAACTGGTCTACCTTGGGTCATGAGAATGGTATAAATTGCACTACCCATCATGGGGTCATTCACCAGTCCCACTGGTCTCTTCTTCCTCTGAACTCCCATGGTACCTCTGGGAGAACCACGCATCTGAGCTGTTTTGTTAGTTGTATTTCCGAGATGGTCATGAGATCTTTCAGGGCCCTTTGTCATTTCCTGTGTTGGATTGCAAACACCTAACACAGTACTGGGCACATATCAGGTTCTCAACAAATATGAATGATTTGAGTGTAAAGAAGATATATGATTTGTAGTCATGGCTATCATGTATAGTTTTTTTTTTTTTACCATGTATAGTTTTTGTTGTTGGATATGTTTTCTTGTTACAAAAGGGCAGTCATCTCAGTCTTCTAGTGGAGTGCCTTAGTTTGAAAAGGGCCAAGATTGGGGCCAGAGTTATAGTGTATTGGTTGCCAGTTCGAGTCCTGGCTGCTCCTCTTCTGACCCAGCTCCCTGCTAATGCACCTGGGAAAGCAGTGGAGGATGGCCCAACTCCTTGGGCCCCTGCACCCATGTGGGAGCCCCGGAATAAGCTCTTGGTTTTGGCCTGGCCTAGTCCCAGGTGTTTTGGCTGATTGGGGAGTAAACCAGTGGGTGGAAGATCTCTCTCTCTCTCTGCCTCTATTTCCATGTAACTCTACCTTTCAAATAAATAAATCTTAAAGAAAAGAAAAAGGCTAAGATCTTATGGTGAAAAATAGTAGCTTCATGTTTTCCTGTTTTCCATCCTTTGCAGATGACCCTGATTACTCTGTGGTTTCTGACTACAGCTTGATCTATCAGTGACATTGAAGGTAAGAGCTGTTAATGTTCACATAGACTCGCCAGTGTGTCTTTGAAGCATCTCTATGACACCACTACAAACAAGCAAGGCCGCACGTGAGGCCGGCACACTGGTGGCTGTGGGCCTCCTTGAGGCTGACCTCTCCTGAATGGAAGCAACTGGAAACCACTCCATACCTATTTGAATGAGGGCGTTTCCCTTCCTTAATTCTTCTACAATTATTAGTTAGCTGCTCTTGTTAAGCTCTTCTGTGGCTATTACACACCTATACTTGAAGTATCTCACAAACAAAGCACATGGATTCTTCCCTGTTTAAATCAGTTGACCTTTAGTGTTCTACCCCAGCCCCCAAAATTGGAGAAGTCAAGCAAAAAAAAAAAAAGTCAGTACTAACAATCAGACTCACTATGGCATCACAGGATCAGCCTGTAGCAGATTAGTACTGCTCTGAGCGTGCATGCTGCGAGGATTCTTGGAAGGGAGCTGAACACTGCTAAGCCAGTCATGGCTGCAGGAATGGCCACGTGGCAACATGTTCTCTGGTATTCAGGTGCTTCAGCTTGCCCCAAGTCAAAACCAGTCTTCACAGTCCCAGAGGAGTGCCTGAGAAGCCAAAGTTGACACTCCTTGCATTTGTCAGCTTTTTGTTACTTTAACTGAAATACCTGAGAAGAGCTTCTTAGAAGGAAGAAGGTATACTTTGGCCCACAGTTCTGGAGGTTCACAGTCCAAGATCAGGTGGTTCTATTTGTCTAGCATCTGAGGAGGGCAGAGTGCATGCAGAGGGAGGATCACGTGCAGAGGCAGGAAGCAGAGAGAGACAGAGGAAGTTCGCTCTTCTCCAGGTCTGTGTGTCTCTATTTAGCCCTCATGATTCCATCATGGGAGCTCCTCCTACCCCAGGAACCAACCAATGTAGTTACTTTCCAAGGCTCCACCTTCAGATACCAATATCAATTCAATTCCATCCTTAATCCAGTAACATAGGATTCTGGGGATTGAGACGTCACCATGTGGACCTTTGGGGAACCCTCAAATTATTTTCCAAGCCATAACACTCTTCATGAAGTAGTTTTTTTGTTTGTTTGTTTTTTTTGTTTTTGTTTTTGTTTTTTTTTGGACAGGCAGAGTTAAACAGTGAGAGAGAGACAGAGAGAAAGGTCTTCCTTTTCTGTTGGAGCCAGGTGCTTCCTCCTGGTCTCCCATGGGGTGGAGGGCCCAAGCACTTGGGCCATCCTCCACTGCCTTCCCGGGCCACAGCAGAGAGCTGGACTGGAAGAGGAGCAACTGGGACAGAATCCGGCGCCCCAACTGGGACTAGAACCTGGGGTGCCAGCGCCACAGGTGGAGGATTAGCCTAGTGAGCCACGGCGCCGGCCTAAAGTAGAGTTCTTGTAACTCAAGTGGTCTTGAGGTTTAACTCCATAGGCCTATATGCACAAAAAAGTCTGAAAGGCTACATTCTGAAATAGGTAATACTTTCTTCTTTCTGACGGCCCTTTTTCTAATTTGTTTACAGTGAAAATTTATGACTTATTTGACTGAAAATATTTTGAAGAGTTCATCACTGGAGTGGGTGGGTGGAATATAGGACTTCACAAGAGAATTGGAACATCCTCTTTCCCCCTTTTCTGATTTGGTGTTGGTGATCATTTTTGAAGCAGAACAAGTCTGAACAGTGCTCCATGGTGTTCTTTCTATCCACTGAAAAGTGCTTGCACATCAAACGTTGAGTACGTCAAACGTTGCTTACCTTCAATCCTCCAAAAACACCTACTTTGTGACTTATAGCCAATTAGGTATTTAGCACAGACACCTTATTGTCTTAATTAGATAGAAATAACAAGCTAGTATTTATTTACATGTAAACATAAGTCCTTAAATTGCTTAAGAAACACATTTAAAACTCAAGTACCTTTGCTGTGAAATATAAGGAAATTGAAAGATTAAAATATTCCATTCTAGGGTGCTGGTGCTGTGGCATAGCGAGTTAAGCCACTGCCTGCAGTGCTGGCATCCCAAATGGGTGCTGGTTCGAGTCCTGGCTGCTCCACTTCTGATCCAGCTCCCTGCTAACGCACCTGTGAGAGCAACAGAGGATGATCCAAGTGCTTGGGCCCCTGTACCCACATGGGAGACCTGGAAGAGGCTCCTGGCTTTGGCCTGGCCCTGCCTCAGCCATTGCGGCCATTTGGGGAGTGAATCAGGAGATGGAAGATTGTTTCTCTCTCTCTCTCTGTAATTCTGTATTTCAAATAAATAAATCTTTAAAAAAAAAAACCCTTATATTTTCTAATTATATATAATTTTATGACCTACACATAAATTGCAGTCTTTACAAGCAGACGTCTTTTCTTTTTCATTTTGTAAGCCCACCTCCATCTCACTGGGAGGTAAAGTCCTGGGAGGAGGTGGAGCAGAATCTGAGTGATCCAGTGACTTGGGATTCAGAGGTGAAACCTGCCCTCTGGAACAACATGTGGGTGATGGCTATGGACAGAGCATGAGCAGGCCTTCGAGTTTCTTTTTATGTTTTACTTCTTTCTTTCTTGCCTTTACTTGCTTGAGTTGAGCATATATTTTTTAAAAGATTTATTTATTTATTTGAAAGTCAGAGTTACACAGAGAGAGAAGGAGAGGCAGAGAGAGGTCTTCCATCTGCTGATTCGCTCCCCAGTTGGCCACAACAGTTGGAGCTGTGTTGATCCGAAGCCAGGAGCCAGGAGCTCCCTCTGGGTCTCCCAAATGAGTGCAGGGGCCCAGGCCACAGCAGAGAGCTGGATCAGAAGTGGAGCAGCCGGGACTCGAATTGGCACCTGTATGGGATGCTGGCACTGCAGGCAGTGGCTTCACCCTCTACAGCACAGTGCCAGCCCCGAGCATATATTCTAATGGGTTCAAGGAGCAAGAACTCTGACTTCTGAAAGTCTACAAATTTTCTATATGAATGCAAGATGCTAGTGCCACATGTTTACTTGAGTTCAGCCTCTCGAGTTCTGTAATTTTAGGGTCTGTACCAGCTCAAGGAATAGGTGCTTAACATATATGCACATGTATAATTGAATTCAGAGGATTTTTAAGAAAGGAATCTAGTTTAGTTAATAACTTAGTTAAATGCCATGTCATCTAACATTTAAAGTAGTTGGCGGCCAGCGCCGTGGCTCAATAGGCTAATCCTCCGCCTGCAGTGCTGGCACACCGGGTTCTAGTCCCGGTCGGGGCGCCAGATTCTATCCTGGTTGCTCCCCTTCCAGTCCAGCGCTCTGCTGTGGCCCGGGAGTGCAGTGGAGGATGGCCCAAGTGCTTGGGCCCTGCACCCCATGGGAGACCAGGAGAAGCACCTGGCTCCTGGCTTCGGATCAGCGTGGTGCGCCGGCCACAGCACGCTGGCCGTGGCAGCCATTTGAGGGTGAACCAATGGCAAAGGAAGACCTTTCTCTCTGTCTCTCTCTCTCTCACTGTCCACTCTGCCTGTCAAAAAAAAGAAAAAAGAAAAAAATTAAAAAAAAAATAAAGTAGTTGGCATCTTCAGAATGAAGATTTAAACTGGAAGACTTGGGAATTCATGTTGTATTCTGTAGTTGATTTTAGCTGTTATTCTTTGATTCTAACATGTTTATGTAAAGATACATTGCATTTTTGAATTCAAATATGTTTATGAATATGAGTACATGTGTTATTTATCTGCCATAAGGAATGCTATCTTCACGTTCCTCTCTCGCTGTTCATTTGCCTTGGCCGAGCCAGCACACTTAACTCTCCTTGCAGGAGACGCGCTTCAGTCGGGAGTGGGTACGAACATTGAAATGAAATGTCTTTGCTATTCTCTTTCAGAAAACAAACCTTTTTTTCCGGCGAATGCTCCTATGCTTCGGAAAGAGGTCCCCAGAGCAGAAGAATCCATAGCTGAATCTTGCCAACCATGAAGACTTTGCAGTGAACCCTGGTTGCAATTTGTTGATATTTTGTAAATTTATGGTAGGCATTTAGTTCCATTTAAGCTAATAAACTTATGCAGTTTTTATTTTTTATTTTTTATTTTTTTTGGACAAAGTTTACAAATTGCCCCAGACCAAAGAATCGTTTTTTCTCAGTCAGGTACTGCAGTTGTGGGTGAGTGGTTGTCTCCTGGGGAAGCAGGACAGTGGATGGAGTGGTGACCCCCCCACCCCTACCCCGGGAGAGCAGAGGTGGCTGCCGAGGGGCCGAAGGACTCCTTTGCAGTGGGTGGCAGTGCTGCTAGGGGATTTCCACACAGGCTCACACTTCCAGTGGTGCAGGATGGAAATGACCTTGCTTTTTTGGCTGGGAGACTTAGAAGCCGTCTGATTGCACTTTCTATTTCACAGATGAGGAAATGAAGCCCAAAGTGAGAAATCAATTGCCGTACGGGGCTGCCAACTGATTAGGGACAGCCAGAATCAGAGCGTAGCTCATTCCCTTGTCACCACTCTGTCAGCCCCTCCTGAGGTTGCCATGCTCATGCTAAACTTTAGGTTATGCCAAAGATTTTTTTTTTTTTGGCCAGCATTTTTCTAATTCTTATTAGGGCCTCAATGTCAGATGTATTTGTGTATGGATCACTGTGTGTACTGTACTACAGAGAAGTATATTTAATTTAAGCCATAGGTTATAAAATATGCCATTATTTAATATGACATGGAGAAGGTAGGATGGGGGAGTTGCCAATTAACTTGTGACAAACCATTGATGGCCAAGCTCATTCACATGGGAGACACCAAAGCGTGAAGACAAAGAACATTCTGGAATCAATGAAATACAGTGTTTTGACTCTGTTCCCCAAGAGAATTTTGGAGTTACAAAGCCAATCTCCAGTCCTGGTCTTCACAGGAATCTATCCTTTGCTAGATCCTGAAACTTTAAAGTGTCAGTCTTACCTCCTAGCAAATTTTGTTACCACAAACAGCAGCAAGGTTATGTAGCTTTTCTACATCACTGGCAAACCATGAGAAAAGGGTATATTTTCATTCATGACAAGTCAGAATAGCATACTTCCTTACTGAGTATGTTGTTAAGTTCTGTGTCACTGCAACAAACAAACATTTGCCTCTCCTGCTCTGGGCAGCAGTGCTCCCAGAACTGTGCACAAATGGGATCAAAAGAAGGCCGATCAGTTCTCCTCTTTCAAT
Source organism: Oryctolagus cuniculus (assembly GCF_051225735.1). Lineage (NCBI taxonomy): Eukaryota > Metazoa > Chordata > Mammalia > Lagomorpha > Leporidae > Oryctolagus > Oryctolagus cuniculus. The sequence goes on from NC_142876.1 coordinate 31,672,254, forward strand.
GGAAGGTGCTGCTGACTGTAGGAGCTGCTTGTCATGAGGGGGGACTTGCATCAGTTGGATATCCTTTTGGGAAAGTGAAGTTTGCAAAGAGTCATTGACTTCCCCAAACTGGAGGGGCTCAGGAAATGGTCTTTTGTTCTCAGAACAGTCTGTGTTTGGGTAGATTATTTATTATTGGCAATTCCTCAGGGATTTCAGTTTTCTCTCTCCCTTGGTCAGTGCAATTTATGTAAACGTGTTTTATGAATGGAAGATAATATTTTTATTCTGTTGCTCTTTCAGTTTGATATGAAGTAAAATAAAGGTTCTCGATGATTTGGGATTTCTGGTGCATTTTTGGGTTAACCATATCTCTCTCCCAAGCCTTATTTTACACCGTGCTGCATTTGTAGTTGTCAGATACCTCAATGACAAGCTGCTGGTCAGGGAGGCCAAGAGAGGATAGCACCCTATCACTTCCTACCAATTCTTTCCGCTCTCAGCTGCAACGTCACTTCCTGCGGGAGGCACCCTGCTTGCCTCTAGTGTAACTTGATTTTCTCTGCCGTATCATCCCCTGCCCCATTTTCCTCGTCATTACCTAATTATTCTGGAAATTCACGGTGCAAGCTCTGTGTTCCCTTGTAGCCTGTGACCTCCACGAGAGCCGGACCCTTTTTATCTTTTTCCTGCTATATCCCCTGCATCTGACAGACAGTGGTAAATATGAAAGGATTAATGGCCTATAAGAAGACCGCCAGAGAAAGAAAGGAGGAATAGAGTGAAGAAGGAGAGAAATAAGGGAGTGAAACCAATGAATGAGGCACAGGTGTTCAAGTTAGCAGATATGAGCTCACTGTAGACTGTTGGTGCAATGACATTGGAACCACCAGAAGCAGACCCAAGATAGGGGTTTGAGTACTAGGATGTTTTTCCTCAGGGCAGTGGTGGTGAGGGTGGGGAGGTTATTTCCCCCCAGTAAAACTGCCACTGGAGTTGCCCCAAAAGTGGTGACGGGAATCCCCACAATTGCAGCATTCCAAAAGGGGAACACTCAAGGCCAGGGTGATGTAGCAAGCATTGTTCAGGGGATTTTACCAGTAGGGGGCTGGAGCTTGTCCTCGTGGTGGACAGCATGAGAGAGGGATGTTCTCTGTGTGTCCACCGCCAGGGGACAAGGGATGGAGTTTATATGAGAGTCGCAGGAATTTTGACTCCGGGTCAGGGCCAGTTTGGTTCTGGGCACTAATCTCAACGTTATTATCAGGGCCTGGGAATGTTCAAGGCCCTGGCTTGGGGCTCTGTTGAAGTTGATTTCTTCCTGAGAGGATTCGTCCACACAGATCCAGGGAGTTGGGTGAAAGCAAGCCTGAGGTGAGCAGCCCGCAGACTCATTTATTTCAGTTGCTACAGCTGCTTATATAGCCAAGGCAGCCAATCTGGTCAAGGGGCAGTCTATGCCCCAACCAGTCACAGCCTGTTGCCAGGCAGTTTCTAAAGCCATCCAATCACAGCCTGTTGCCAGTAGGCTCTTGTTGCCAGGCAGTTTCTGAAACCATCCAATCATGGCCTGCTGTAAGTCAGGCTCTGTTGTCATGTGGTTTCCTCTGTTGTCATGTGGTTTCCGAAGCCATCCAATCATGACCTGTTGCCAGGCAGTTTCTGTTGTCAGTGGCCATCTTGGCATGACCTCTTCACCTCAGCGGCCATCTTGGCATGACATTTTCACCTCCTCATTCCACCACAGGGCTCCAGCCTGCTGGCCATACCTGCAGCTGGCTGGGTGGCAGAGTGGTCAAGGCTTTCTGTGATTTTTTTCAAGAGTGGGCTTCCAGGGGGTGAACCCAGAAGACATTTGTATGGAAGTGGGCACGTAAGACAGGGAAAGGGAGAAAGGCAAAGAGCACACATGGTCAAGCGAGCTGCACAGTGGACAGCTGGAGCTTACTATACTAGGCCTCCCAGGAAAACTGTGGAAGATGCACGAGGGAGCCGGGGCATCAACTCACTGACTCTGCTAGCCTCTGGTGGAGGAAACTCCTAGGAGATGTTAACTTCCTGGTGTTTCAGGATGGCCTCAAACACTGGCAGAGTGGATGCCAGCCTCTGAGAGTTCCTCAGCTGGTGACCTGGTCCCTGGTGGGTGGAAGTTGGGCCAGTGTTTAAGGAAATGGTAGGGACTGAGGGGGTGTGGCTGGGGCTGTGACAGCAGCTGACACCCGCATGGCTCAGAGCCATCTGTGCCCGCGCTAATTGTTCTGCATCCTAAACCTCTTTCCTCCAGTCCCAGCTTCCGAAGCAAACACACGAAAATGACTATGAAACAGGAAGGTTGGAAGAACAAGCTGCCATCCCTCTTGCTGCAGTTGGTCCCAAGCCCCTAGGTGATGCTCACTCCCCCTCCCCCCACCCTGTTACAGGTGAATCGTGCCACCTTCCAATTTGTATGTTGAAATCCCCACCCCAGCACTTCAGAATGTGACATGTTCAGGGCAGGATCTTTAAAGAAGTCATTAAGGTGAAGTGAGGCCATTGGAGGGAGGCCCTGATCCGTATGCCTGGTGTCCTTACACCAACAGGAAGGCCCCTGAAGGTGTCCGTGCCGAAGGGATGGCCACGTGCAGAGGCAGCAAGAGGGTGGCCATCTCCAAGGCAAGGAGACAGGCCCCAAGGAATGCCAACTCTGCAGGATCTCACCCCCCGGCTCTCAGACTTTCCAGAACCATGGGAGAAGGTCAGCGGCTAAGCCACTCTGGCCACAGTGCTGTGTTCCGGCTGCCCTGGCAAGCTGACACACGTCATCCTGCCCACCTCAAACAGGTCCCGCCTTCATTGGTCAATTAAAGATAAACAGAATAAAATCAAACACATGCCTTCCAGATCCCCCTCACACGCGGCACGTTCTCTGGCTTGTCTAGGTCTCTGGACTAGTGGGCCAACCCAGACTGCCACGCCTGAGGGGTCCCAGTGCCCGGCTGTGAGGCTCCTATCCAACCCTGTTTGCCGAAACGGCCACTTTATGTTTCTCATCAGACGTGGAACCTGAAGAGGCACCCATAAGATTCCTGAGTTCCAGACTATTCCTCCCTCTCCTCGTCTTCCTCACTGGTGACTGCTCCCTGCTGCAGGTCTATTGGCATGAGGAACCCCGAGTGACCCACTGCTGGTCCGCCTTGTAGAGGAGCCCTCTCTCTTTCCCCTGTGGATGCACCCTCTGCCCACCTGCTACATCCAGGACCTCCGGTCCAGCAGAGCCTGAAGTTGACGGGGTGTGAAACACAAATTCCCCCAGTGGGTCCATCGCTGGGAACCATGGTGACAGATGCCACCCTGACCTCTCGGTTCCCAGACCTGTTTTTTCTACCTATTGGAATCATAACCGATATTTGGGACGGGGGGAGGATAGACTGCTGAGTCTATGCCTCCACCTTGGGAGGTCCTGTTCTTGGGCTGATGCCCCCTGCAGAGGCCACCAGGTCAGCAGCCACTAGGGGAGGGAGTCCAGAGCAGACGGGGGAGCCCGTGGGCCTTTGCTCCTGCAGAGCCGCCTTCTGTGTGAAGTTGTTGGATCTGGTGTGTTGGATTAGGGTCCAGCTCATTTTAACTTGACCTCCTCTGTAAGGACCCTGTCTCCAAGTGAGGGCACGTTCTGAGGTAGTGGGGTCTGGACTTGAGCCTGGAATTCCTGGGAGGGTTGGCTGGTGTTTGGTGTAGCAGCTGGGATGCCACTTGGGCCTGCATCCCTTATTGGAGTGCCTGGGTTCTAGTCCTGGCTCCAGCTTCCTGCTCATGTGAACCCTGGGAGGCAGCAGGGATGGCTCTGGAAGCGGGGTTCCTGGCACCTACATGTGGAACAGGTTCTGGTTTTCAAGATTTGCATATGGAATCTAGATTGAGTTCCAGCTCCTGGCTTTGGCCTGGCCAAACCCCAGCTAGATGGGAGCCCCTCCTCCCAACCCCCATCCTGTCCGGCTCTCTCCGCCTTTCAAATAAATAAAATGAAATACATAAAAGTAGGAAAAAAACAACTTTTACAGGGATACATCTGAAACTGCAGTTTGTTTACATGGGCCCTCCCAGCTGTTACTGCTGTCCGATGAAGGCCGCTCTGTCTGGGGAGAGTGGAGTTTCCCTGTCACTGTCACCTGCCAGCAGTGTGGCTGAAGGCAGCTCTGCAGAGGTCAACTGTTGGGATCTCGATTACCCACCCTGAAATGTAGGGTTAAGCTACCGCCTGCAACCCCAGCATCCCATATGAGTGCCAGTTCACATCCCAGTGCTTCACTTCCTATCCAGCTCTCTGCTAATGGCCTGCAAAAACAATGGAAGATGGCCCAAATGTTTGGGCCCCTGCACCCACATGGGAGACTGGAAGAGGCTCCTGGCTCCTGGCTTTGGCCTGGCCCAGTGCTGGCTGCTGTGGCCAACTGGGGAGTGAACCAGAGAATGGAAGATCTCTCTCTCTCTGTAACTCTGACTTTCAAATCTTTTTAAAGATTTACTTTATTATTTGAAAGAGTTACAAATAGAAGGGGAGAGAGAGAGGGAGAGGGAGAGAGAGAGAGAGAGAGAGAGGTCTTCCACCTGCTGGTTCACTCCCCAAATGGCTGCAATGGCCAGATTTGAGCCAATCTGAAGCCAGGAGCTAGGTGCTTCTTCCAGGTCTCCCACATGGGGGCAGGGGCCCAAGGACTTGGACCATCCTTTATGGCTTTCCCAGGCCATAGCAGAGAGCTGGATCAGAAGTGGAACAGCTGGGACTCAGCCGGCAGCCATATGGGATGCGGGTGCTGCAGGCCGGGGCTTTAACCACAGCGCCGGTCGCTCAAATAAGTCTTAAAAAAGGATAGGTGTTGGCCAGTGCCGTGGCTCACTAGGCTAATCCTCCGCCTGCAGCACCAGCACTCCGGGTTCTAGTCCCTGGTTGCTCCTCTTCCAGTCCAGCTCTCTGCTGTGGCCCGGGAGGGCAGTGGAGGATGGTCCAAGTGCTTGGGCCCTGCACCCGCATGGGAGACCAGGAGAAGCACCTGGCTCCTGGCTTCCGATCGGTGCAGCACGCCGGCTATAGCAGCCATTTGGGAGGTGAATCAATGGAAGGAAGACCCGTCTCTCACTGTCTAACTCTCTGCCTGTCAAAAAATGAAAGAAAGAAAGAAACTGAAAAAAAATCTCGAGGTAACATGATATCACAATTATACAGGAGATATTTAGTAGCTAGGAATGATGAATGATTTCCTCGCAGAGTGATTTAGGGGAAGTAATGAATTATTTGTAGAATAAATGACTTCCTGGAAATCATGGGTGAGAGGTTGCACCAATGGAAGAAATTGCCACCAGGTGGCAGCAGAGACCCTGGAAGGCACCAGTCAAGAAAGGTGGCCCAGGGCTCCTTGGAGTTCCCTAGATGTTACTGAACCCCTTAGGGCCCCACTGTTCCAGACACTGGTTGATTTATGAATCACAGTCATGTTACATTTTGGAATGCCGTAAAGTACTATGTGGGTTACAGTCCTTTAATGAATGCTTCATTCTTTTTATCACTTGGTTAGGATTTTTTTTTTCATGAAATTAAAAATATTTTAAATTCTCAGGGCTGGCCCTGTGGCTTAGAAAGTTAAGCCTTTGCCTGCGGTGCCAGCATCCTATATGGGCACCAGTTCCAGTCCCAGCTGCTCCTCTTCCCATCCAGCTCCCTGCTAATGATTCCAAAAAACTGCAGCAGATGACCCAAGTACTTGGGTCCCTTGTACCAACATGGGAGACCCAGAAGAAGCTCCTGGCACGTGGCTTCAACCTGGCCCAGCCCTGGCCATTGTGGCTGTCTGGGAAGTGAACCAGTGGATGGAAGACCTTTCTCTCTCTCTCTCTCCTGCCCTTCTCTCTCTGTATTTCTGTCTGTCAATAAATAAATAAATCTTTAAATATATATATTTTAAATTCTCAAAATTGTAGTGAAAATCTATACAGATCATCAGAGGAAAATTGGCAAATATTTATTAAAATTAAAAATGAGAAATTCCGTTTGGCCAGCAATTTTACTTCTAGGACCTTGTCTGACAGAAATACACAAGTGCAAAAATAAAAAATATGTAAGAATGGTTACTTGTAAGCATTGTTTTTAGCAGTAAAATGTTGGAAATGACTTAATGCCACCAGAATTCTGTTTAAATAAAACAACAGAAAATTTAATTAAGGAAAAATGAGGTAGAGTTGTCTGTGAGAAAATATCTCCAACAGTCAACACGGTGACTATTATGAACAATACAGTTTCTCCTCCTTCTCCTTTCTTCTTTTTTGATAGGCAGAGAGAGAGAGAGAGAGAGAAACTTCATCCACTGACTCGTTCCCCAAATGCCCACAAAGCCTGGGGCTGGGCCAGTGCCAGGAGCTGGGAGTGCAATCCAGGTCTCCCACGTGGCTGGCAGGAATATACTGCATGATTTCTCATCCCTGCCTCCATGCTCTGCATTGACAGGGATTGAGCTGGAGCTGGGAATCAAACCCAGGCACTCACAGATGCAGGATGTGGTTACCTTAAGTGCTAGGCCAAACACCTGCTTCTCCAGTTCTATTTTAAATGAAATATTTCTGCGATTCATCCTGGCCCCAGTCTGTAAGTATAGGATACTGCAGGAACCGGTGCTGTGGTATAGTAGGTAAAGTTGCTGCCTGCAGTGCCGGTATCCCATATGGGCACTGGTTTGAGTCCTGGCCGCTCCTCTTCTGATCCAGCTCTCTGCTGTGGCCTGGGAAAGCAGTAGAAGGTGGCCCAAGTCCCTGGGCCCCTGCACCCGCATGGGAGATTCAGAAGAAGCTCCTGGTTCCTGGCTTCAGATCGGCACAGCTCCGACTGTTACGGCCAGTTGGGGAGTGAACCAGCGGATGGAAGGCCTCTCTCTCTGCTTCTCCTTCTCTCTCTGTGTAACTCTGACTTTCAAATAAAATAAATATATCTTTTAAAAAAAGAATACTGCAAACAAATGTAAGAAACCTGCATTTCAATCTTTGCAAAAACTATTATTTATTTGAAAGATAGAAGAGGGGGAGTGGGAGAGAGAAAAAAAAGAGGGAGGGAGGGAGGGAGGGAGGGAGAGAGAGAGAGAGAGAGAGAGAGAGAGAACGAGCCGGGGATCTGTCCAGGATTCATTCCCTAAATGCCTGCAACAGCTGGGACTGGGCCAGGCTGAAGCCAGAGCCTGGAACTCAATCTGGGTCTTCCATGTGAGTGGCAGGGATCCAAGTACTTGAACCATATTATCTGCTGCCTCCCAGGGTGCACGTTAGCAAGAAGGTGGAACCAGGCAGAACCAAATCCCAGCACTCTTGCATGTGACACAGGCATCCCAGGCAGAGTTGTAACCCTTCTGCCCAATGCCAATCCCTGGCTTTGCATCGTAAAGGTCTGCTTATGCTGCACTACTGCCTTCGTTCACGTCCCAGCTCGCCCTGTAGGCAAATGAGCCGACCTCTTTGAGGCTTAGTTCTTAGTTTACAATGAGAAGAAGAGACGACCAACTCTGCAGGGTTCTTAGGAGGATCATGTGATCAGGGTGTCAGAATTACTCAGCACGGCGTCCAGCAGACAGCAAGAGCTCAGGAAATGTTGGCGGTTGTTACTGCAGTGGCTGCAAACCCTTGGCTACTAATTAGGCCAATGATTAACCCTGCTTGCTGTCAGAGGTAAATTCTTTTGGTGTCTCAGTGAGCAGCATTTGTGTACTGTATATCCTTTCAAAGCAGGAGTCTCAGAAACACCTTCCTGGGTTCAACTTTTATCATCATCTAATTCTTTTGTTTAGACTAATGCTTTACTTCCTGAATGGATTTGGCACTTTTTTAAAGATTTATTTTATTTATTTGAAAGACAGAGTTACAGAGAGAGGTAGAGTCAGAGAGAGAGGTCTTCCATCCGCTGGTTCACTCCCCAAATGACTGCAACGGCCAGAACTGCGCTGATCCAAAGCCAGGACTCAGTAGCCTCCTCCAGGTCTCCCACATGGGTGCAGGGGCCAAGGGCTTGGGCCATCTTCTACTGCTATCCCAGGCCACGGCAGAGAGCTGTATTGGAAGAGGAGCAGCTGGACCAGAACCCATATGGGATGCCGGCGCTCCTGGCCAGGGCTTTAACCTGCTGTGCCACAGCGCGGGGCCGGCATTTTTTCAAAGGCAGAACTTGATCTGCCTGGCCATTGGCCACAGATTCTAAAATCATTCCAGCAGTAAATGCTTCATGGTGGAAGCTCCGGTTGTTTAGCGGGCGCCTCTGCAGCAGGCCTGTCCCACCTCACCTTAGTTGGCTGCCCTTTCCTCTCTAAATGCTCTCCACCTCTACTCACACAGAGCACCATGGCTCTCTGGCGATGGAGGTGACTTTTAGCACACATGGTGGCTGTTAATTCTTGCCCAGGTACAGGCTAGTTCCTTCAAGTTGTTGTCTAAAAATCCTTTCTTTCCATCTTCTAACCTTTCTCCATCCTCCCTGGTTAACCTCTTTTTTTTTATATGAAATTCACCCCGGCCCTTCCCATCTTTCCAAAGTATGCTAGGCCTCTTTTTGCTCATGGGCTGTGATAGATCATGATTTATCTGTGCACCGGGTCTGCTTCCTAACTAACCTGTCAAACACGCACAATGAAGGCTGACCCAGTTTTGCTGACCAAATAGTGGGCAGTACATAAGGTGTTAAAGTCCAAAAAGGTTTTGAGCTGGTGAAGACCAGCCACGGTATTCCAGCCTGGAGAAGCCCTAGCAGGCGTTACAGATCAGACCAGTGGTCTGAAGAGTGTTAGTACTTGTCAGGCAGGCAGTAACTTCACACACACACACACACACATACACACACTCCAGGACACACGGAGTGCATGTACATTCTGAGTAGCTTCATAGTTTTTTTGTTTGTTGTTAAGGCTTTAGGATCAAAACACTTTTTTTTTTTTTTTTAAGATTTGTTTCTTGGGGCCAGCGCTGTGGCACAGTGGGTTAAAGCCCCAGTCTGCAGTGCTGGCATGCCATATGGGCGCCGGTTCTAGTTCTGGCTGCTCCACTTCCGATCCAGCTCTCTGCTATGGCCTGGGAAAGCAGTAGAAGATGGCCCAAGTCCTTGGACCCCTGCACCCACATGGGAGACCTGGAAAAAGCTCCTGGCTCCTGGCTTCGGATTGGCGCAGCTCTGGCTATTGCGGCTATCTGGGGAGAGTGAACCAGAGAAGGAAGACCTTTCTCTCTGTCTCTACCTCTCTCTGTAACTCTTTCAAATAAATAAATCTTTTAAAAAAATTGTTTCTTATTTGAAAGGCAGATTTACAGACTGAGAGAGAGAGAGAGAGAGAGAGAGATCGTCCATCTGCTAGCTCAGTCCACAAATGTCTGCAACAGACAGGGGCCTTGAGCTTCTTCTGGGTCTCTCCCACATCGTCAGCACAAGGGCCGCAAACACTTGGGCCATCTTCAGCTGCTTTTGGTGTTGCAGATGGCGGCCACAACGTGGGTCCCCTGAGCGTGTGATTAATTAACTCACAAACAGGACTCACTGGGTGTAAACATTGTCTGCTGCGTGCTGACCCGCGTTCCAGGGACCTTTGAGATGCGCCAGGGAACACAGCCGAGCACCTGCTGCGAGGCTTTGGCATTCCGGGAGGGCCGCAGACAGGAACACGAAACAGAAAGACAAGTTTCATGCATCCTGTTCCAAGTGCTCAGGAAAAAAGAAATCACAGAGCTGCAAAACGGAGATGCGGCCAAGTTTTTCGCATCTGGAATGTTCTGACGAAGCAGTCTGTAAAACCTATACCAAGACTCCTTTTCGGGTTGCTGTTGTCTGCTTCCCAGCCTGGGAATATATGTAGCACCGACGATTTACAACTGCCCACCGGCCGCCACTGCACCTGCCCCCAGCGTCATGACATTGCCCATGGCGAAAGACGAAGCTTTAGTGCACACCCCGGTGGACATCAAGGTTCTCTCCTGGGTCGCAGCGCAGAGACGCAGGCGAACTGATGGGATGTGGTTATCTAAGGATCCAGGAGGGTTCCCAAGCCGCTCCCCGCCCTCCTTCAAGCCCACGTGGGCGCGGAGTAGGAGCGCCGTAGGCGGGGGGGGGCACCCGTCACCCTGGACAGCCGTAAACCCCATAGGCCCAGCGCGCTCCCCTGAGCCCCGAAGTCCAAGGCTAAGCTCGCTCTGCCGCAGGAGGGCGGAGCCTGGGCTCCAGGAAGGGGCAGGGCCGCCCTCTGCCGCCGCGAACGCGTCTCGGCGCAGTTTGTCCTGCGTTGCGGCCCGTAGCGGCCGGAGATGCCGCCTCTTCTGTGGGAGTGGTGGGGAGTCGGTCATGTGACAGCCGGAGGCCGGAACTGGGCAGGTTGCGTGAAGCGCTGGGTTTTGACCAAAACAAGCGGCGACGGCGCCACTGTAGCGTCTATGGCCGAGGCGGTGAGGCCCCAGCGCCGGGCCAAGGCCAAGGCCAGCCGCACAAAAACCAAGGTGAGGCGTCCCCCCAGACCCCGCCGAAGCCCTGCCGAGTGCGCTCTGCTCCCGCTTTCAGTCGTCGCCCGCTGCAGCCAGCTCTGCTCGCGTCCCGCGAGTCCCGTGCCTCCCCTGCGCCACCTTCCAGGATTGGGTACCTCCAGCCACTGCCCCCGGCCGTGCCGCTGCGTTCCTGCCCCACGCCCGCTGCCAGTCGTTGACAGGCGCCCCTGTTTCCCGCCTCCTCCTTGATTGACTTCGCCGGGCTCTTGGGTTTCTCCCCGGGGTCTGGTTTCCTGCCGGAAGCGGCGTTCTCTCCATCCCCATCGTTGACCCTCTTCGTTTTTCAGTCCCTCCGTGTATAAAGAGGGAGGGTCCTGTCCTCCACGTGGAGACGGTATCCTTTGACGGAGCTTCGTGGATAGCGACAGGTGTAGGCTGGTTTATGGTGGGGCACGAATGTCTAGACATTAACCCAGGACGGGACATAGGTGAATTATCTGGGGTTTCTAGGTTAGCCGGCTTGTAGTTTTAGTGTGTTTTATGTTGATTTGTTTTGTCGTTGGGTGCAGTCTGGATTTGCATGTAGTTCTTGTAGGCTTTTTTGCAGTGAATAGATTAAATGAGGCCCCAAGATGGCCCGATAGAATCTGTCTAGATTAATTTTGTCTCAACCCGAGACAGAATTTACATTAAGGAAATAATAAAGATGGTGTTACAATGAATTTTTCTTAGTAGAAGTGGTCGATGTTCGACAGCCGATGTAACTTAAAAGTGTTCCCATAGTCTGAATTTCCCCTGGAAACAGGGCTTTTACAGGAGGCTGGTTTTCATAAGTACCATATTTAATGAACTGTGAGTGGCTTACGTGGCTCCCTTTCATTATGCCTTTTAAAAATAAGACTTACGGAGTTAGGCACATCAGTGTTCCCAGGTCTGTGAGGAGCTGCTCCGGTGGTCGTTTTGATACCTAATTACAGGAACATTTTTAAGAGAAATACTTTTGCATTAAGTTAGTGTGATAAAGGACTATCCAGGCATAGGAGTAAGAAAAAAAGTCATGAGGTAGCCATGCATGAAATCCCTGAACCTAGAATACACTCGTGCACATAAAAACTCATCATCGCTAAAGAGCAGAATCTTCAGTGGCAATCCCTGGTTCCCCTCTCCCCAAATAAATGATGAAACAGATGCCTAGAGGTCTTAGATGATAGCCCAACGTCACTCAGTTAGCGAGAGAAATCAGGTTAAAGCAAGAAATACCGACTCAATCCAGTAGCTTAATAATGACTTCCTATGTCTATAGAGAAGTATGTGTTTCTATAAATACAATGCCATAATGCTAAAAAACAGTTAAGAGGATTCTTTCTCCACTTACTTAAAGCAGGCTTTTTGAATTAAAAAATGAAAAAGCTGAAACTTTGAAATGCATTATGACAAGGCAACTGCTTATTTTATTGACGAGGTTCAGGCAACTTCCCTGTACAAACATACATTCGTTTATTTTGATCTGTTCGAGTTTGTAAAGAGGTCTTCATGTTGGGGACATTTGGTAAAACCCCAAATCCTCACGTTTCTTACCCTCCAGATCTAATCAGTCACTAAGTCTTGCTAATTGTATTCTAAATATTCTTTTAATTCTGCCCATTTTCCTCTTCCTGCACTACTCTGATCTTCTTCCAAGGAGAATTTCTGCTAAACTGATCTGCTGCCCATTTTCTACACTGGAGCTGGATTGGTATTTTTAAACACAAAGCTGTCTTGATGTTACTCCTCTCGAATCCTTCCCAGGTTTCTCCTAGAGGCTAGAGTCTGAAGCACGGAGTAAGGGTCCCAAGTGATCTGAGCTCAGCCTTTCTCCGTAGCCTCAGTTCTACCACTGCTCGCTCCTTCTTTTTTAAAACAATTTTTAGAAAAACATTTACTTGAAAGATAGTTGCAGAAGAGAAAGAGAAGGAAAGAGAGCGAGCGAACACTTCAGTCTACTGTTTATTCCCCAAATAGCTGCAGTGGCCTGGGCCGGGCCAAGCCTGAGGCAGGAGCCTGGAACTCCATCCAGGTCTTCCACATGGGAGCAGGGACCCAAGTAGTTGGGCCATCGTCTGCTACTTTTCCAGGTGCGTTAGCAGGGAATCAGATGGGGACTGGAGCTGCAGGAATTTGAACTAGTGCTCATATGGGCTGCGGTATCTAACCCGCTGTGCCACGTGCCAGCCCCTCTCCTTCCCTGCTGCCGGGCCTTTGCACATGCTGATTCCTCTACGCTGACGTGACTTCCTGCCCCCTTTCACCTAGGGTTTAACTTGCCCATTCGTGAGGTCTCAGCTCAAGCCATAAAGTTTTCCATCCTCAACCCCTCCAGTAACACTCGGCACATTCTGGGTCCCTCACTTCACTGAGTTAGTTACCTTGGCAGCATTGCGCTTCTCCTGATTGTGAGCTCACCAAGGGATAGGGCTTGTCTTGTTTGATTGTGTTTGTTGAAATGCAGAAATAAGTGCCAGTATTGAAGTGTATTCCCAAACTTTGTCATACCGAAGAATTTGCTCTACTAAGTATGCCCTGACAAGCTTGAGAAAACGAATAGAAAAAGTCCACAACGCCAGCAAGACTCTCATACCTGTCAGTCTAGAAAATTAATTCTTTTAAGGGTAAATAGATGCATTTCTCAGTGTGTACTGTTGAGCGTTAATGACACTTTGCTGCCTGATGCAATTGGGTGACTATTTACTGAGTCTTGCAGTGATTCTGTGGCTTAGTTCAGGAAGTAGCTAGCGTCATGTGCTGTTGCCTGCAGACAGTTTACGTGGCTTCTGGATGTGACCCAGCAGCTGACCTACATTCCTCAGTGTTAATTATCTGATACATGATCTCATGTTGCTGGGCCATGGTGAGGTGTCTAGTGCTTAACACCTAATTTTCATTCTGGTATATTCTTTGAGGACCCTGACTTCCTTAATCCTGGTAAATTATGAGTTAAAAAGAGTAGGTTCCTTTTTTTAAAAAAAAAAGAATTTATTTTATTTGTTTGAAAGACAGTTACAGAGAGAGGTAGAGCCAGAGAGAGAGGTTTTCCATTCCACTGGTTGACTCCCAAGAGACCTCAATGGCCAGAGCTGACCATATGGGATACAGGCACCTCAGATGATAGCTTTACCTGCTGTGCCACAGCACCCCCACCAATCCCTTCTTGTTCGTGGCCTAAATGATTGATTTCCGCCTCTAGTCCCTACCTGCCTTGGTGGTTACTGGAGTGAAGTTGAGGGATGCTGTATGGTATTTAGATGCTTTTGTGCCTCCCAGCATCTGTCTATTAAACGCTCACTGATCCCCCAGCGTGTCCCAGAAACCATTCCTGGCTTGGCTCAGAGAGCGCCCCAGCTAGACCTAGTCCAGGTTCTTGTCTTCCTGCATGTAAGAATGTAACTGGGTAGGGGTGAATAGAAGAACAAGATTTACTGAGAGGCAAAATGATAGTACACTCAGGAGTATGAGAACCCTCAAGAGAGAAAATTGCCCCCCCCCCCCCCCCAAGGCAAGAGTCATCCTTTTAGAGTTAGGGGGGCATTCAGGGCAAGGGCCTGGTTGTTGAAGATCCAAAGGAGACAAAGATTTGGGGTGGGGCTGCAACACAAGTGGTGGTCTCCAGGCGTCATGGCGTGTGGAGCATGATAGAAAGTGAGGCTTAGCTGCATGATGAAGAGTGGGTGTGCCAGGCTTTCAGCCATGTTGAACTGACATGAAAGACCATGGGATTTGGGTGGTGCACATGGCTTGGGTATTAGCAGTTCTTTTTCTTTCTTTCTTTCTTTTTTTTTTTTTTTTAAATCCCTTTCTGACTCCCTGCCTCACCCACATCATGATTGTTCCTTTTTTATTTAGGTGGTTGGGGTAATGCTTATTAAAGGTGGCATTTAAGGAAAGGCATGAAAAAGATGAGGGAGTTGGCCCTGTGGGTACTGGGGAGAAGTGTTCCAGGCAGAAGGATCTAAGGCAGTCCCATGCATGTCCTGCTCTAGGAACTACAAGGAGGCAGGATGGTTAGGGTGGAGTGAGTGAGGGAGAGTAAGAAAGCAAAATAGCACAGGCCAGGTCACGTAGAGGTAATAACTAGCTTTTACTCTCAGTAATATACTGCATAACCTTAGGGTTTTGAAGAAACCCTGGGATTTAATGGGTTGTGGTGCTTTGCTGAGAATGGATAGGGGCCAAGAGTAGAACAGAGACGACCTAAGCGACTGTCGCGAGAGTCCAGGCAAGAGTGATGTGGGTTGCCCCAAAGTTGTGTGAATGAGGGTGGAGAGAAGTGTTTGAAGTTTGAGAGCCAAGAGGATTTGCCAAGATTTGGCAGCGGAATGAGAGAACGCGGTCAAGGAAGACTCCTGCGATGGAGCAGTGGGGAGGCGGGGCAAGTTTTTGGGAGACGATCAGGAGTTCGATTTTGAACGTCTTGATTTTGAAGTGTCCGTTAGACGTTCACATGGAGATGTGGGATAGGGTGAGTTTGTGAATCTAGATTTTGAGAGAGCTTGAAACTGGAGATAAAGATTTGGGAATCATTTACATATAAATGATATTTAGTGCCAGAAATGGAATTAGGTCACTTTGGGGATGAGTATAATTTAAAAAGGGTGACAGGTGAACTCAGGGACAACCCAGTTTTAACAGGTTGAGGAGAAGAGACGGAAGCAGTGAAGGACTGTGGGAAGGACGGGTTGGGATGCACTCCCAGTGTCCTTCACCGAGAGTGTAGTGTCCTAGAAGCTGATTGAAGAAGTGTAGGAAGGAGAAGGGAGAGATCTAGGAAGCAAAATGCTGCTGATACATGCAGTAAGGTTGCTAAGAGCAGCACCAGAGCAGTGACAGCCATGAAGTTGTAGTCATAGCAGAGACCATTGCCCCCGAACCTTCCTACCTGGGTAGCATTCTTGCATCTCCCAGGAAGAGCTGGTGGAACTTCCCAGGGAGCATGTGGTCTGATGTTTATACCAGTGAGTCCTACTCCCATTTTATCTGTTCTGTGCCAGGCATCATGGTAAACGCAGGGATCAGACATGAATGATAAGCAGACCTTGCCTTTAGGGTAATCCAGTGATAAGTATCCTATGAAAGGTATGAAATGGAACCATCCTTGATGAAAAAATGCCTCATCATTATTTTTAAGGAAGGAAAGAAGTTTTAATTTTACTTAGTGAGAGTTCACAGAGAAAGAAAAAGTAATGAAACTTCTCACTTGTTTTTCAGAACTTAAAAATTGCTTAATTTTTAAAAAAAATTATATTTATTTATTTGAGAGACAGTTACCGACAGAGAGGGGGAGACAGAGAGAAAGTTCTTTGATCTGCTAGTTCATTCTCCAAATGACCACAATGGCCACAGCTGAGTTGGTCCAAAGCCAGGGGCCAGGAGCTTCCTCTGGGTCTTCCCCATGGATGCAGGGGCCCAACGACTTGGGCCATCTTCACTGCTTTCCCAGGCCGTTAGCTGAGATCTGGATCAGAAGGAGCAGCTGGGACTCAAACCTGCACCCATGTGGGATGCTGGCACCGCAGGCAGAGACTTAGCTTACTGCGACAGAGTGCCGGCCCCCCAAAATTACTTTTTTAAAAAATGATTGCTTACTTTGTGATGACTTTTTTCTTATTGCTTATTGAATGTATACATATAAGTACATGATGCAAAAATTGACAGCCAAGAAATGAAATGCCCAGAATGCACTTCTATGAACTGTTGTTGATCATTTGTTGTGTTCTTCATTAGGTTTTTTCCTATACCCCAGTCCTCTACATAGTGTGGTTAAGTGTCTTTCTGTGCTTTTCATCAATTCTTCCATTTCTGTGTAATTTCTTGATTATTTTCCCTCCTGTTGAATATTTCTAAAATTGATTCTATACCTCTATGTAACTTATGTGGAGATCAAAAATGAAGAAATATAGATTCTTCTTAATCTTAATTTTTAGTTGTAAGAAATGGGTTAGCATAAAATTATGTAAGCACTAACTTTTGCACATGTGGCTCTATCAATGGAATTGTTTGAGTTGTATTTTGTGGTCTGTAATGATTATATATATATATATACACATATATATACACACACACACATATATAAATATATACGCACACACACACATATATATATATACACAAAATGTCTCCTCCTGAATCTTTATCTTAACTGAAGAAGACAAAGTAATTAAAAGTTGGCTTTTTAGAAAAATTGTAAGTGAAATGGAATTACACATTTTAAGAATAAGAATGGATTCAGACTTTGTTATAAGAATTTTATTTCTCCTGAATTCATTGGATTTGTCCCTCTGCTTTCTGAGAAGCATATAATGACAAACTTCCAAATGTAGAGCATGTGGTAAGTATACATATTTCTTGGCTAGTTCCATAATTTCTTCATCTTAGAATTCCAGTACCTGGGACAGAGTTCAACGTGTAGTTGGTACTCAATTCTTGCGAATTATAGGTCATCATTTTTATCTCAAGAAGCATTTTTTGAACTCAATGGTGAAAATTAGAGGCAGATCAGCTCCAGAGAAGTATAAGTGATAGTCCTTGCTCTCGCAATGCTTGTGGCCTGTTTGGGGAGATAGAGCATAAAGGTAAATAACTGTGGAGGTAGTGCGTGGTGAGGGCCGCGTGACAGGTACCTGTCACAGGAGTTCAGAGGGAAGCTGTCGGGAAAGGTTTGTGCTGGGACAGGATCATCACTGAGTTCTCGAGCCAGTCTTCCATTAAGTGGATGGCCGGGACTGTTTTTGTGGTGTTTAGATTATGATGGTGGTGAGGATGCTGGTGGTGCCTCAGAGGCTGGAGGCTTGGAGACTGTTCAGGACCTGGTTCCCTCCCTGGGGTTTGAGGAAGTGAAGTGAGCCCCGGGAGCCCTCAGCCCTGCTGCTGAGTCCCCGGCGTTGCAAACCCCTGTCTTCCTGTGTGCACCCCCAAGGGCCTGTCCCTACCGCAGGGGTCTGAGGCAGCCAGGCCAGGTCTGCGTCCCTCGCTCTCACAGTTGTGCTTGCTGCACTTGCCCTTCCCGCCTGCCCCTGCCTCCTTTGGCTTGGCCAGTCCATTCTTGAAATCAAAGCAGCAGCTCTTCTCTCCCTTTTCCCCACCCCCAGTTAATTCCTTCTTTGGTCCTAACGTCTCTAACAAAGGCAAAGGTGGAGAGAAGAGAAATCCACCACCTGCAGAGGAAATAAAAGCCTGCACGAAGGCTTTTGTGTTCTTCCTGGAGGGTAAAAAATGTCTCTTCAATTGGTTATTGAACCATTTTAGCTGCTGCTGACAGTAACTCCTGGGAGTCCGGTAGGGTGTAGGCGAGCAAGTTAGGGAGTAGTAGCTGGTGGGAGGAAAGCATTTGAGGCTGCGTGAGCAGTCCTGGCATGGGACGAGGCAGCTTCACGAGGGTGAAGTGGTGAGCGGGACAAAGACAGGTCAAGAGCGTCTTGAGGGGAGGGAGAGCGTTTGGTTTAGTGGTTAGCCACTAGTTGGGAAGCTCCTGTCCCACTTTGCAATGCTCAGGATTAGATTCCTGGCTTCAGCTCCCAATTCCGGTTTCCTGCTAATGTGCACCTTGGGAGGCAGTAGGCGATGGCTCAGGTAGTTGGGTCCCTGTCTTCCACTTCGGAGTTCTGAGCTCGCCTTGGTCATTTTGGATATTTGGAGAGTGGGCCAGCAGATAGGAGCTGACATTTGTCTCAGTAAATACAAGAAAACAACAACAACAAATACTGAGGCCTCATTTTTTAAAAGAAATTAATAAACTACCCAGGGGCTGGGGAAGAAGCCTTGGGATGGCGTGTGGGAGGGGGTGTATGGTGGTTGCCAAGTCAGGATCATGTGGTCCATCCTGATTACCGCCAGCTCCCTGCTTTCTTGGTCTCTCTCCCAGGTAACATCCCAGAGTTTCTTAAAGCTTAGAAAAGAAACCAGTCCACCCCCCCCTCCCCGTTCTCTGTGACACTCTCACTTCCTGCTGCTTTACTTTTGCTTTACTTTTCATTCAGTTCTTACTCAGGAAATTCTTTTAGTCTTTGTTTTTAACCGATTTATTGAGCTATAATTCACAGATGGGAGACCTCAAAAGGAATGAAAAGATCATTTTGGTGCAAAATTTTTTTGAAATTCATGCTTTTTTTTTTTTAATAATACTTCTTTCCCAAGAACTTTTTGAAGACCCTGCACACTATACAGTTGGCCTGGTTAAAGTGTACAGTTCACTGTTGGTACCATTATGGAGTTGTGCAGCCATTGCAACCTGGAATTCCATCGTGGCTGCCTCTTGTTAAATTCATTCTATGGGCAGCGGATGAAGGTTCTAACTGTAGGTCCTCAGACACTATTTGTCTTTTAAAGTACTCACCCTAGTGGATGTGATGTGATTTTTGTGATGTGGTAGCTGATTCTGGCTTTGATTTGCATTTCTCTAGTGGCTAATACATTGAGCATCTTTTCATGTGCCATTTGTGTATCTCTGGAGAAATGTTGAGATCTTTTGCCTATTTTAAAGTTGAATTGTCTATCTTTTATTATTGAGTTGTAAGAGTTCTTGTATATGCTAGATATAAGCCTGTTATATCTGGTTTGAAAATATTTTCTTTAGTTCCCTGGGGCCGTCTTTTCACTTTCTTGGTAGTTTCAAGTGTGTAGCACAAAAAGGTTTACTTTGATGAAGTCCAATTTATTATTTTTCTCCTTTTGTCACTTTTGCTTTTGGTGTCACATCTAAGAAGGCTTTGCCCAAATCAAAGTAGTAGGATTTACTCTTCTGTTTTAGTAGCTTTTCCATAGTCAGTCTATCATCCTTTTGGAGTTTATGTTTGTATATTGAATGAGGCTGCAGTTAGAGGGCTGGTGTCTAAGTTCATTCTTTTTTTTTATTATTTTATTTTATTTTTTTTAATTTTTGACAGGCAGAGTGGACAGTGAGAGAGAGAGAGACAGAGAGAAAGGTCTTCCTTTTGCCGTTGGTTCACCCTCCAATGGCCACCGCGGCCGGCGCGCTGCAGCCGGCGCACTGCGCTGATCCGATGGCAGGAGCCAGGTACTTATCCTGGTCTCCCATGGGGTTTTGCATTAGGGTATCCACTTGTTCCAGCACCATTTGTTGAAAAGGTGATTTCTTTCCCATTGACTTGTCTTGGCACTTTTGTCAAAATTGGTTGACTGTAAATGCTAGGATTTTATTTCTGGATTCTCTGTTCTGTTGGTTAATTTGTCTATCCGTATGATAACACTTTTTTGTCTTTATTATTGCAGCTTTGTAGCAGATTTTGAAAGTGCAATGTGTGACCTTTTTCAACTTTTTCAAGTTTTTTTTTTTTTTTTTTTTTTTGGCTGTTCTGGGTCCCTTATTTTTCCATATGAATTTAAAGATCAGCTTTTCAATTTCTACAAAAAAGGCAACTGGGATTTTGCTAGAGATGGTGTTGTGTTTATTATCTTAAGATTGTGAAAGACATGGAATGTCCTTCCATGTATTTGATCACCTTTAATTTTTTTCAGTTAATGTTTTGTAATTTTAGAGTACAACCTTTATACTTCTTTTGCTTAATTTATCCCTATGTACTTTGTTCTTTTTATGCTAATGTTGATGCAAGTATTCTCGATTTCATTTAATGATTGTTAAACTAACTAAAATTTCACCTCTGCCCTCACCAGCATTCCCACATTTCTCTCACTCTAGCAAACATTTTTCCTCCTAACTATTCCTTTCTGACCTCTCAGTGTAAAAAACCTGTTTATCACAGCGAGTGATTTGTATTAGCTGCGCACTATGTGGCTGGCTTCCGAATCTGATACCCACAGTTCATAGTGTGGATGGAAATACTTTTGGAAGGGTCTCTGGTTCCTTGAATCATTACCATTTGCAGTTTGGCAGCCATGTTCATTTCAGCAAGGTGACCTCAAAATTCCACTTAAGGAATGTTGATCTTTGCTTCTTAACATATGAAGGCCCCACTCTTTTAATCTGTCACTTTTTGTTTGCTGGACATTAGGAGCAGAATAAGGCAAAATCACTGACAACCTTCCTTAAAATATCATAATAAAGAGAAGGTATTTGAGTGATTTCAATCAGATTTTTAGTTTGTTTGAATGTTATTTAAATAATTTTTCCATTTTTTTTTATTATTCAACCCAGCTTTCTTCAGTATCTAGTTTGTGTGTTAATGCTTGAGGTATTTTTTAAATTAAAGATTGATTGATTTATTTGAAAGGCAGAGTTACAGAGAGGAAGAGGGAGGGAGGAAGAGAGAAAGAGAAAGAGAAAGAGAGAGACAGAGAGGTAGAGAGGTAGAAAGGTCTTCCATCTGCTGGTTCACTCCACAAATGGCCACAACAGCTGGGGCTGAGCCATCTGAAGCCCGGAACTAGGAGCTTCTGGGTCTCCCATGTGGGTGCAGGGGCTCAAGAACTTGGGCCATCTTCTGCTGCTTTCCCTGGCCATTAGCAGAGAGCTGAATAGGGAGTGGAGCAGCTGGAACATGAACCAGTGCTCATATGGGATGCTGGCACAGCAGACAGTGGCTTTACCCACTATGCCACGGCACCAGCCCTGAGGTATTTTATTTATTTGAAATACAGAGTTACAGAGAGAGGTAGAGAGAGAGAGAAAGGTCTTCCAACTGCTGGTTCACTCCCCAAATGGCTGCTCAGTCAGAGCTGAGCTGATCTGAAGCCAGGAGCCAAGAGGTTCTTTAAAAAAAAAAAAAAAATCCTCACAGATACAGCCCTTCAACCTTGGACCTCCAGAACTGTGAGCCAAAGTAAGTCTCTTTGGGGTTGGCACTATGGTGTAGCGGGTTAAATCGCTGCCTGCAGTGCCAGCATCTCATATGCGCATCAGCTGCTCCACTTCCCATACAGCTCCCTGCTGATACACCTGAGAAAGCAGTGGAAGATAGCTCAAGTGCTTGGGCCCCTGCCCTGGCGTGGAAGACCAGATGAAGCTCTTGGCTCCTGGCTTTAGCCCTGCCCAGCACCTTCTGATGCAGCCATTTGGAGAGTGAACCAGCAGATGGAAGATCTCTGTCTCTCTCTGACTCTCCCTTTCTGTACTCTGCCTTTTAAATAAATGAATCTGTCTTAAAAAAAAATAATAGGTGCTGGCACTGTGGCATAACGGTTAAAGCTGCCGCCTGCAGTGCTGGCATCCCATATGGGTGCCGGTTTGAGTCCCAGCTGCTCCACTTCTGATCCAGCTGCTGCTATGGCCTGGGAAAGCAGTAGGAGATGGTCCAAGTCCTTGGGCCCCTGGATCCGCGTGGGAGACCCGGAAGAAGCTCCTGGCTCCTGGCTTTGTATTGACTCAACCCCAGCTGTTGTGGCCATCTTGGGAGTGAACCAGCAGATGGAAGACCTCTCTGTCTCTCTGCCTCTGCCTTTCTGTAACTCTGCCTTTAAAACAAATAAATAAAAACTATTAAAGATTTTATTTATTTGAAAGGCAGAGTTACAGAGAGAGAGAGGGAAAGAGAAAGAGCTGGGGGTTGGTGGTGGGGCAGTGGAAAGCAGGATCTTCATCTGATGGTTCACTTCCCAAATGGCTGTGATGACTGGGGGTGGGCCAGGCTGAAGCCAGGAGCCTGGAACTCCATCTGGGTCTCCTACATGGGCACAGGGTCCTAAGGACTTGGTCTATCTTTTGCTGCTTTCCCAAGTGCAGTCACGTGGAGCTGGATCGGAAATGGAGCAGTCAGGGCTTAGACCGTGCTCATGTGGGATGCTTGTGTTACAGGCAGTGGCTTAGTCTGCTGTGCTATAATGCCAGCCCCTGCAATGACCTTTTAGTTCCCAGAGTTCCAAAGTGGCACAGGGTGTCACATGGCAGGAGACAGAGCATGTGCATGAATGTGTGTGTATGTGAAGCTAGATATCCAAACTCTGGTCTCTCTCTGCTTTTGTAGCCACCAGTGTTCAGTCATTGGGGCTCCTCCTTGATGGCTTTATCTAACCCTGGTCACTTCCTGAAGGCCCTAACACTGAACACCATGGTCAGGTTAAATTTTCCTCCTCTTAATACCTTGCAATAGCAGTTAAATTTTCAACATGTGAGGCCTTGGAGGACGTAGTGGCAGGGGAGGTGTTGCTGCACAGTGAAACCATACCAAGCCATAGCAGTTTTCATTTTATGTATCCTTATATTTTGTGACCTGCAGCATTTATCAAACCCAAGTAATTGGCATTGGAATAGTGCTGGTAACTAAAATGTAGACCTCAGGGCTGGTGTTGTGATGTAGTGGGTTAAGCTACTGCCTGCTGTGCTGGCATCCTATATGGGCACTGGTTCGAGTACCAGCTGCTCTACTTCTGATCCAGCTTCCTTCTCATGTGCCTGGGAAAGCAGTGGAAGATGACCCAAATGTTTGGGCCCCTGTACTCACATGGGAGACTTGGATGAAGCTCCTGGCTCCTGGCTTTAGCCTGGCCCACCCCTGGCTATGGCGTCCATTTGTGGAGTGAACCAGCAGATCCAAGATATCTCTCTCTCTACCTCTGTAGCTCTTTCAAATAAATAAATAAATCTTTAAAAAACAATAAAATGTAGACCTCATTTGGATTTCAACAGTTTCTACTAGGGTCCTTGTTCTGTTGCAGGATCCAGGATCCAATATAAGATTTCACCTTGTACTTGGTTGTCACACTTCTGAGGTCTCCTCTAATCTTGGACAATTTCTCTCTCTTGCCTTTACTTTCACCTCAGTTATTTTGTGTACTTTCCTGGAGTTTGATTTTTGTCATGTTTTCTCCTGGTTAGATTGGGGTTGTATTGTTGGGAAGGACACTGCCGAGGTGATAGGCCTTCTAGGAATATCCTGTCTGGTCATCTGCTGTCAACATGAATTCCTGGTGATGATACCTTGATCACTTGGTAGGGTTTGGTCTGCCAGGATTCTATGCTGAAACTTGACTATTTTCTCCTTTGTAAGTGCTAAGTATTTGGGAGAAAACACTTTGAGGCTAGGCTCTGTTTCTGTTTAAACTCTCATTTTAGCTTCCATCAGATTGGCTGCAGCAGTTACTACCATGATGTTGTAGCAGTGATTTTCTCTGCTTCCTATTCCATCTATATTTATTAATTGGAATTCTTCTGTGTGGAAGAGTTATCACTTCTTGCCCATTTAATTTACTTAGGTAGTTATTTATGTTGTGGGTGTTTATAACTCATGGGCATTTATTTTGTTCTGTAGGTTGTAATCCAATCCTGTAGTTGATTTGCTGGGCAAGTTGTCCCAGCATCTTCTGCTTGAGTTTTTTTTTTTTTTTTTTAACATTTATTTATTTATTTGAAAGTCAGAATTATACAGAGAGGAGAGGTAGAGAGAGAGAGAGAGGCCCTTCATCCGCTGGTTTACTCCCCAGATGGCCGCAACGGCTGGAACTGCGCCAATCTGAAGCCAGGAGCCAGGAGCCTCCTCCTAGTTTCCCACATGGGTGCAGGGGCCCAGAGATTTGGGCCATCTTCCACTGCTTTCCCAGGCCACAGCAGAGAGCTGGATTGGAAGAGGAGCAGCCAGGACTAGGACCGGCACCCATATGGGATGCTGGCACTTCAGGCCAGGGCGTTAACCCACTGCGCCACAGCACTGGCCCCTCTGCTTGAGTTTTGAGTGAACTTTCCTCTTCCAGTTTTGAAATGTAAGTTGTTGCTTACTGTGGTATTTTTCTGTAAAAATTAGACTAGTGAATCTCCAAATTGAACATTCTCAAAATTAGATGATACTATATGTGAAACACATTGCTTCCTGCATTTAGATTCCATTTGTTAAATGATAGCATTTAGAATTTCACAGTTTCAGAATTCTCATGCCGAAAGCATCAGTTATTGTTATATTATTTCACATTATAAATCTTGTTTTCAGGAAAAGAAGAAATATGAAACCCTACAGAAGGAGGAGTCTGATGAAGTCTCCCTTCCAAAAACCTGCAAAGAGCAGGAAATCTCGTTTCCTGCTTGTAAAGTCAGGGGAGAGCACGTGAAGGAGTTAAGTGATGCGCGCCTCCAGAACGATGCTGCCAGTGGACAAAGCGAAAGTGAACTGTTTGAAATACCACTCACCTCCTTGACTCTGAGCAGCGAAGGGTCCCTGGCGTGTAACATGGAGCCTCCAAAGGAAGGGGAAGAGGGCAGAGCCTGCATCAGGGACAGTGCAAGCGAGCTGCAGGTTGACTCCGGAGACAATGTTGGAACTAAAACAGAAGCCCCCAGGAACTTCACGGAAGTAGAGGGAAGTAAATTGGTGCAGTGTGGACCTTCTGAAAGCACACTGCAATCTGGTTTTTCTTGCATTCAGCAGGAAATGGAAAATTTACAAGTCAGAGAAACTGAGGATAGGAAAGAAGACAAACCAGCCCTGGGCTGTCCTTCAGAGGTGCTACAGAATGTTCGCTTGCAGAGTTCCTGTGAAGCTACTGACATTTTTCAGTCACCCAGGGTGAAGAAACTGTATCCCCAGCTGCCCGCTGAGACGGCTGAAGTGCCAGCTCTAGTGGCAGTGAAGCCCTTGCTTTGTAGCGAGCGACTCTACCCAGAACTCCCATCTCAACCGGAGCTAGTGCCATTTACTAAGGAGCAGCTAAAAATCTTAGAACCTGGCTCTTGGCTGGAAAATGTTGAGTCATATTTGGAAGAATTTGACAGTATGGCTCATCAGGACAGGCATGAGTTTTATGAGCTGCTTTTGAACTACTCCCGATGTAGAAAGCAACTGCTGCTGGCTGAAGCTGAGCTCCTTACTCTGACGTCTGATTGCCAAAATGCGAAAAGTCGACTGTGGCACTTTAAAGAGGAGCAAATGCTTGTGCAGGTATTTTGACTAGTGTGCTGTGAAGTTTTCAGGAGCCTGGGGAACTTGGCAGAGGAGCTGCTGGCCCTGGAGTCTGGTTTGTATACACATACTGACCCTGCCTTAGCCCAGAGTAGTAGCGCAGGAATCACAAAGTCAAATGCCCACAGGGCCCAGACATTTAACCTGGAAGAGTGAAACAGGCTGAGTGGGACAGTGGTCAGGGGTAAGTTCCTGCCTGATCTAGAGGGAATAGCTACTCTGGAGTTCTAGCTGATTGTTCCTATGATTATTGCTTGGTCCAGTGTTGCCACATCTTGATTTTCCAGGAGAAGCTGGCAATCTGGATTTTCACATGAGGTGTCCTGATTGGAAAATGTTGGCAACTAGTGAAACACATACAATCATAATATAGGCCAATATATCATCTCTGCAGGTCAAATTTAGCCATGGGCCACTAGCCTAATCCCATGAACATCCAGTGGGTAGAGAGTATCAGGGTTGAGAGGAGATGAGGAAATAGGGACGGTCATTAGGTGTGACCTTATCGGGGCAAAGGTGATGGAAAGGAAGTCATTTCATAGTGGCCTGGAAGGAATGGCAAGAAAGAGAAGGCCACTACTGATAGTGAATGCAACCTACAGGAGACATTGGGAGAAACACGTGATTCCCCATTCCTAACCCTTGTTCATCGGGAAACCCATATGTCTCTGTGTAGATAATAGGGAATCCTTGGAGAAAGAAACATTTGGGAATACTACAGTCAAGAATATAACTGGAGGAGTTAGCGTTGGGAAGGAAAGGGATTTCTTTTGAGCAGAACTACAAAGGATGAAGAGGATAGGTCCAGAGATGTTTTGAGGTACCTTGACATTGAGAGAATATACTGACCTCAGTGTTGTTAAAGTGGAAGGTAAGATCATCAATCATTTTTTTTAAAGATTTATTTATTTATTTGAAAGTCAGAGTTACAGAAAGAGAGGAGAGGCAGAGAGAGAGGTCTTCCATCAGAGGGTTCATTCTCCAATTTGCCACAACAGCTGGAGCTGCACTGATCCAAACCCAGGAGCCAGGAGCTTCTTCCAGGTCTCCCACAGTGGTGCAGGGGCCCAAGGACTTAGGCCATCTTGTACTGTTTCCCAGGCCATAGCAGAGAGCTGGATCGGAAGTGAGCAGCCAGGACTTGAACCGGGCGCCCATATGGGATGCTGGCACCTCAGGCGGTAGCTTTACCTGCTATACCACAGTGCCAGACCAAAGATCATCAATCTTGAGTCTTAGGGGCAAGCTCTTTATTTTCTTACACCTTCCCCTTCTCCCTGACTTTTTATATTTTTTGAGATATTCCTGGACTTTCTTTTTTTTTTTTAACTTTTATTTAATGAATATAAATTTCCAAAGTACGGCTTATGGATTACAATGGCTTCTCCCCCATAACGTGCCTTCCACCCGCAGCCCTCCCCTTTCCCACTCCCTCCCCCCTTCCAATCACATCAAGATTCATTTTCGAAGACATTCCTGGACTTTCTAAAGTTACTTTTCTTTGAACTTTTTTTTTTTTAATTCATTTTATTTGGTAGCAGGGAGAGATCTCTTCTATTTGCTGATTCATTCTCCAAGTGCTTGCAAACAACTAGGGCAAGGCCAGGCCTAAGTCAGGAGTCAGGGATTCAATCTGAATCTCCTACCTGTGTGGCAGAGACTCACATCTTTGGGTTGTCACCTGCTACCTCCTTCCTAGGGTATACATTAGCAGGAAGCTGGATCAGAAAAGAGTAGCTGGGACTCGAACCAGACATTCTGATATGGGATGTGGACATCCCAAGCAGTGACTTAAGCTGCTTATTCCCAATCCCCCAACAGTGTTTCTCTTAACTTGTGACCCATTTATGATTGGCATTATTTCCTTGGCACGTGATCTTATGGTTGCTGGTGGTGTTCTTCACCCAGTGGCATTGTTCCCTCATCATGATTGTAAGCTCTTTGAAGATGCTGCTGGAGCCTCTGCATTTTATGCCTGTTGCCTGATTACGTTAAAGAGTAACTAGTTTTGTATTTCACCCTTCTGTCCATTGGTAGGGTGTCTGTGCAGACCAAGTGAAAGTTTCTGGCTATCATCGCTACCAAAGAGTAGAGATGAATGAAAATGCCCTGGGAGAGCTGAAGAAACTATTTGATGCCAAGTCTGAGCACCTCCACCAGACCCTGGCCCTTCACTCTTACACCTCTGTGCTCTCAAGGTTGCAAGTGGAGTCTTACATCTATGCATTGCTCAACAGTTCAGCTGTTCTGAGATCTTTAGCAATTCATCAGGAAGGCCGAGGTATGTAAGTAATGAAGGTCTCACTCTTTCTTGTGCTCTGAAATGAACAAAGAATTGAGGGGTACAGCCTGGGTGAACTGCTTGTACACTGATTGTTATTGCAAGGGACCATTTTGCCTCCATTTTACCTGCCTCTCAGTGCACGATGAAGACCTACCTTAATGATGTTGCTAGGAAGCAGTGCTGGGTCTCCCTTCCCCGTGGCTGTCACCCTCTGCTTCTGTGGGATGCCAGAATGCCTGCTCTCTAGCATTGATGTCCCTTGCTGTCCTAGTTTATGTGCTTTGTTACCAAGTTGAATCCAAATAGTTTTTGACTCTGAAACTAATTATGAGGATACTTTTCATCTCCTGTCTGTTGTGCTTTATTTTTGAGTGTCCAATTTGTTGGACTGTGCTAATATTCAACAGAGGATATATAATGTTTTGAAGTTTTTATCTAGAATTTTAAGAAATTAGCCCTTACTGGGCCGGTGCCATGGCTCACTTGGTTAATCCTCTGCCTGTAGCGCTGGCATCCCATATGGGTGCCGAGTTCTAGTCCCAGTTGCTCGTCTTCCAGTCCAGCTCTGTACTGTGGCCTGGGAGGGCAGTGGAGGATGGCCCAAGTGCTTGGGCCCCCGCACCCACATGGGAGACCAGGAGAAGCACCTGGCTCCTGGCTTTGGATCTGCGCAGCACTGGCCATAGTGGCCATTTGGGGAGAACCAATGGAAGGAAGACCTTTCTGTCTGTTTCTCTCTCTCACTGTCTATAACTACCTGTCAAATAAATTAAAAAAAAAAGAAATTAGCCATTACTACATATTAGGTATTAAATATGCTTATTGAATTATGTAATTTTTATTCTTGGGAGAGACGTTAGAATTCCTTAAAGTAAACCCCAATCCCCTTGTTTTCTAAACTAATCAAAGAGTTAGAGAAAGGCCAGAGAGAGATCTGCCGATTTTTGAATAACAAAATAATAAACTACAATAAAGTTAATTTTCCTTTGCTTTGGAATTCTTCATAGTTAAATATTTTTGTTTATCTCTTGAGCAGAAATTCACATACTTTGATGCAGCTTATCTCCTTGGATTTTTGTCTGAACTGAGTATTTTAAAGATAGTTTCTGGTTTGTTCTAACTGAAGACATTTAAAGTAGTTCTCCCTACAATACCATTTGTGTGGGACTCATTCAATCCTCTTTTTGAATTTATAGCTTCTAAGCAGACAGAAAGTATTCCTTCTGACTTGTGTCAACTAAAGGAGTGCATTAGTGTCCTATTCATGTTCACCAGGAGAATCAATGAAGATTCTCAGTTCCACGACGATATTCTTCTCTGGCTGCAGAAATTGGTAAGAAACAGAAATGGACAGAGGCTCTTTCCTTTATTTCCCTAGTAATTTAAGAATTATCTTGTGCTTCATATCTTTCTTTGACAACTTCCTCAACTAATTGATTCAATGAGTTAATTACTGACTACTTTGATCATGACACATGGTGATAAGTTATTTGTTATATTTGTTGAGCACAAAGTGCTGGCCTTCATTTTAGGGAGAAATAGAATTGTGGGAAGAATGCCACATTGAAGAGTGGCTGCATGTTCAGAAGGCAGGTATTGATCTAAAAACTGTACAGCGCTTGTCTTTTTATCATCTCGTTTAATGCTGCACTGTCATCCTTAAATTTTATTTATTTTTGTTAAGTGGAGCCATAAACGAAGAACTTAAGATTGTGTGAGAAACCAATATGTGATACAGTAATATGAATTTTGGGTACTAAGCATAGAGTTGAATCAAGAAGTTGAAAATAAGAAGTGTGCATGTGTGTGAGTGTGAGAGAGACTATAAGCCGGTTTATCCAGGAGAAACTGAGATACCTTACTTGTTCAGTTGAGACCAGACATCATGTTAAATCTCCATTTTTTTAAAAATTGTTTTTAAGAGAAAGGAGAAAACTATCAGGACTTAAAAGACTCAGGAAAGATGTTAGGTGTATTATGGGGGTAGAGGGGTTGGGTATTTGTTTATTGGTTGTATTTCTCAATGAGGGAGCCTTGAGAACTTTTTAAAACTTACTTTTTGAGAAGTGGACAGAGAGAGACACAAACAGCTCCCATCTCCTGGTTCATTGCCTGAATGCCTAGGAGCTGGAAAACTCAGTCCATGTTTCCCACATGGGGGCAGAGACACAGCCACTTGAGCCATCACTGCTACCTCCCAGGGGTCTGTGTTAGAGGGAGATTGGAATTAGGAGTGAGGGGCACGTGGACTTGAATGAAGGTCCTCCCATCTGGGATGTGGGTGTCCTAAGCGAGGTCTTAACTGCAGCGCCAAACGCCTGTCCTTCGGTGCTTTTTTTAGGTTCATGCTAGAGTTCTTAAATTTAAGATGTTCAAGCATACTTATTCAGATTTTGAGACACTAACAAAATGAGTAGATTAGACTACTTGACTTAAATCTTTTCACATGTGGCCAGAAACATTAGTGATTTGCCAGATTTGGAGAGACACTACCTGTGATGTTTTAATCACAGTATTCATAGATTCCTAGACCTCTGTGATAGAAACTCACTTGGTCTGTTGTTGTGTCTGGTTAACCCTTGGAAAGAGTGCGTGTGTATAAACGTTGGATAGCTCATTTTACCAGATCTGCATGTAGCTCCTATTTCTAAATAGTGAAGCCACATGTCCTTTATTGTTCAGGTGTCAGTGTTACAAAGAGTCGGCTGTCCCGGAGATCACCTCTTCCTTCTCAACCATATTCTGCGGTGCCCAGCTGGTGTTAGTACTTGGGCTGTTCCTTTCATCCAGGTGCGGTGTGGCCTTCGCATTCCGAGGGGGTGGGCAGAGGTTCCAGTAGACATTTGTCCTGAAGAAACTGCTAAAGACAAAAAGGGGGGACTACTTTACAGTGTTGATAGTTGAAATAAAATTCTTAAAATAGACCACTGCCTGATTTGTAGATCTGAAGCTTCTTCCCACCTACAATTGCTAAAACTGACAGGCAGATGTTCAGTGGTGGTCTGGCTTGGTGGGGTCCGGAGTGTTTAGTTCTGTGAAGTTGCTGTACAGAAAACCTAGCCAGGACTTTTTTCTGTACTGCTCCACACAGCTTCCTAAATTAGTTCATCCCACAGCACAGCTGGTACTGGGAAAAGAAGCCACCAGCACCTCCAGGTTCTTTAATACCAGCAGAGAATGTGGGTCTCCTGTGTACTTAGGAGTTGACTATTTTATTACCATTTCTCTTCTCTGCTGCCTGCCTCTGAGTCATTTTGTAACCCATAATAACCAGTCAGATGCACAGGAATCAAAACTTTGCCAGGTTCAACTTCTGCACTTTGCTTTACTTTTGTATTTGGAATCTTTTGAGTTAGAAGGCAGATTTGTTTCTCCTTGGGCTAAAGTCCTAGTGTCACTCTCCATCCCAGCTTGTTATTTGTATATTTACAGCTGAGTCATTGCCGCCAGATAACCCATGAGCTATGTCTCCCCCTTGTGGCTGATTGCAGACACTTAGGTGACTGGTTTCCTTTTCTGATTTCAGATCAAAGTGTTGAATAACCCATCAGGAGTCTTTCATTTCATGCAGTCCCTTGCCTTGCTGATGTCTCCTGTCAAGTAAGTGTGGAAGAGCTTCGCGAAGGGTTGGCTGCTTAAACTCTCTAGATCCCAAGAAGAAAACCACTAAGGGAAGTGTTAGCATTCCAGAATTTACCGTTGCAGATTTTGTTTGGGTTTGATATCCCTTGTCCCAAAATGACTGTTTTAATTAATCATTTACATATAAACAACCCTGTTTGGGATTCGCCTCTTTAGTCATACGTGCTATTGCAAAAGGTGCCTCAAACGAAACAGATGATCTCTTTCTTAGAAGAAGCGATTTAGTGCCAGAGGAGAAAAACACAAGGAGTCTTAAGTGCTAAACTGAGAAGCCATGGTGGACGCAATAGAGAAGAAAATAGAGCTCAGTGGAGTGGCCAGAAAAGGTTTCTTGGTGGATGAGCTGAGTTTCAAGAATGGATTGGATTTCATCTGGAGAGAAGGACAAGGGACGCATGCAAGTGAGGAGAACAATGTGAGCGAGGCCCCAGTACAGTCAGGATGGACTGTACAGGATGGACACAGGGCCCCTCGTGGCTGGAGTGAAGACATGTGCAGGTGATGGTATTAGGATGTATAACGGGGCTTGGTTGGGTTATGGACAACCTTGAAATAAGTTAGAGGAATCTAGGATTGATATGATCTTGCCTTTGTAGGAATTGAGGGTTTTTGAGCAGGGGTCAAAGTTGTATTTAAGCAAAATTAGAATGGACTGAAGCCATGCTTAATTGCAAGGACATCTGGCTGTCCTGGCTCTGGAACCTAACTCAACATCAAGAGGCCACATCTTAAGTGGGGAGAAGGCAGAGTCTTTGTGAGCAGTTACTGCTGCTGGCTTTCGGGTGCTGAGACGCCTGTTATCCCAAAGGCTTGAAATGGGGCATTGGTAGTAGGAACGAACAGGGGTCTGAAGGTCATCTGCCCAGGAAAGGATATAGTAGCTGATTAAATAAAGAGGTTGGGAAAGGAATGGGTCAGACATCATTCTGTACTGAGTCCAAGTGACTGACAGGTATTGGCGGCTTTAACAGAGAGCTGAGAAAAGAGAGCTATTTTATAAGAAGGTCACTGACACATGTGAGTGGACACATACAAGTGGCACGTACCAGAGACGTCTGGGGTCCAGGATGAGCTCATGCAGGCAAAAGAACAGCACTGGCACTTCCGAGTTAGAAGTGGAAGAAAGTGTCTGGTTACAGTAGGAGTGGATGGATCTTTAGGGTCAGGGCAGAGAGGAAGGGACAAGGGACTGAGAGCTGGTTTGTAGCCTAAGAGAAGAAACTTGCTGGGTTACGCGTGCTGATCAGACCCAGCCCACGCCTTGGGAAAGCCTAGCTGACAGTTCTCCAGCTTCCTCTTCCTTGCTGCCCGGATACAGGGCTGCTCCTCCCTGTGGCAGGGTTTCTGCCTTTCTCTGAACTTCCTGGCCCTACACAAGCCTCTGTGTTACCTCTGGATCACCCTTTATTCAGTGAGGCCTGCTTCTTAAAGTTGTCTCCCTGGAAACCCTGTGTCATCTTGGTTTGAGTCCCGGCACTGTAGCAGTCCATGTGCACTGAGGGCCAGTAGCTGTGTTAGTCTGAGCACTCCTGCAGGCACTCGGGTCACTGATTCAGAGTGCTTGTGGTCTCCCCACGGGAAAGAGGTTGTCATTTTTTGCTTTCTAGCCAGTTCTTATTTCTCGTTTGCTGACTTGAAGCCTGTGAAGGCTGAGGGTGAGTAAAGGACCAGGCTGCGCCCCTGGGGGCTTTCTGTTGATGTGATTACCTGTCTTTCAGGAATCGAGCCGAGTTTATGTGCCACATGAAGCCCAGTGAGCAGAAGCCATCCTCGGGGCCCGCATCTGGGACCTGGACTCTGGTAGATGAGGGAGGAGAAGAGGTAACCGTCATGTCTGCGTTTCTGTGATGAGTCACTTTTCATTTGTTTTTCATTGACATGGCATTTGTACAGTGGGGTACAGCATCCTGCTTCAGTACCTGTACACTGGGTAATGAGCACCTGTGTCTCCTCCAGTGTTGCCTTTTCTAGGCATTGGGGATGTCAAATGCTTCTCTTCTAGTTATTTTGGAATGTGTGATTAATTGGTGTAGATGGGGTTACCCTGCTCTGCTGTAGAGCATTGGAACCACTCCCCTCGTGGTGGTGGCTGTCCCCCACCCCCTCCCCCCAGTCTCTTCCCCTCCCCTGCCTAGGCTCTGGTAACCTCTGTTCTACCTCTGCCTCTTTGTTCTCTACTTTAATTTTTGAACTGTTCTGATGTGCCAGCTATTCCATGCATTTTTCAGATTATCTCATTTCATTCTCCCCAAAATCCCCATTTCAAAGGTGGGGGAACTAAGGTGTGTGGGCACACTAATTTGTTCCAAATCACATCATCATTAAATGCTGAGCCTTAGACCACTGTGCTGTGGCATTGCCCTTCCTTAGAATATCCTTCTGTTCTGGGAGAATTTGAAACTTGGAAATTAAATGCAGCAGTATTATGTAAAATTTATATTAGGATTTTCTTTTTTTATTTTAATTTTTACTTCTTTTTATTTGAAAGGCAAACAGAGAGCTAGAAAGATGGGAGAAGACCTTCTATCCACTGGTTCACTCTCCATATAGACACAACAGCCAGGGATGGACCAGGCTGAAGCCAGCACCTCAAATTTGATCAGTTCTCCCTCATGGGTGGCAGGGACCCAAGTATTTGAGTCATCCCTGCTGCCTCCTAGGGTGTGCACTAGCAGGAAACTGGATCAGAAGCAGAGGAGCTGGGACACACACCAGGCACTCTGATGGGGTTGCAGGCATTCCAAGTGGTATTTTAACTGCTGTGTGTGCCGAGCTGTGCCAATGCCCAAGCCAGAATTTTCTTTTCTGTAGTAACAAGCTTCTGGGGTTGAGGTGTCATCTACAGATAATATGAGTCTGAATAATAAAGAACTGGGGTTCACCAAGATTCTGCCTTAACTCTTTTTTTTTTTTTAAAGATTTATTTATTCATTTGAAAGAGTTACACATAGAGAGGAGAGGCAGAGAGAGAGAAATCCTCCATCCAGTGGTTCACTCCCCAATTGACCACAACAGCCGGCGCTATGCCAATCTTGAGCCTGGAACTAGGAGCTTCTTCCGGGTCTCCCACGCAGGTGCAGGGGCCCAAGGACTTGGGCCATCTTCTACTGCTTTCCCAGGCCATAGCAGAGAGCTGGTTCGGAAGTGGAACAGCCGGGTCTCAAATTGGTGCTTATATGGGATGCCAGCACTTCAGGCCAGGGCGTTAACCTGCTGCACCACAGCACTGGCCCTTGTCTTAACTCTTAGAATGCCCATAGGTCTTCTTATTTGAAAGGTAGCAAGATAGTTTTCTAGTTTGGTGAGAATTTAGTGATCAAAATCCAGTTTCATGAGATAATATCTGAATTTTTCTTTCTGTACACATGGTTAGTGTATTTGTACGGGATTTTTCTTTCAGCTAATTACTACTCTAGTGCTTTTTCCTCTGCCAAATCCTGACTTGATGTTATTGTCCAGGATGGCTGGTAACTGGATTGACTAAAATACTTCTCTCTCTCTTTTTTTAAAGTTATGTATTTATTTAAAAGTCAGAGTTAGTAATACAGAGAGGGAGTGAGAGAAGGATAGATCTTCCATTGGCTGGCTCATTCCCCAGATGGCCACAGTAGCCAAGGCTGAACCAGGCCGAAGCCAGGAATGACTTAACCTGCCACACCATGACACCAGCACCAAAATCCTTCTCTTTCAAAGAAGTTGAAAGTGCATAGTGGACAGTTCTCATGACGACAGTTGCAGAAACTCTGGACATCAGGTCTGTGTGTTTCCCCAGTGCTCATTCAGAAGTGGGAATCCCTCTCTGAGGCTCAGAGGAGGCAGTGAGGGGCTGGGAGATGATGTGACATGCGAACGTCTTTGCTGGGGACTGAGCAGTCCTCCTGGAGAGTTTCCCAGTGCCTGGTGCACACGGTCCTTTTAAAGCTGTTGTTGACCAGTAGTTTTTTTCAGAGTAGTCTTGAGTTAGAAATCTTTTTCTCTGATCAGTTTTCCCCATTTCATCCCAGTAAATATTGAATGAATTTAGGTATGTGGGGAGGTGAGGAGGTTGGGAGAGCTGTAGCACATAGGTGGTGGGGAGCAAGATGCTGCGGGTTTCAGCTCGGCACACACCAGCATCTGCTGGAATCACCAGACCTTGCCCTGGCCCGTGGCACACATCCAGCCTGATGATTCTAATGTACAACCAGAGTTCAGAAATGGGAGTTTCTGAGGTTCTTTTTTGCTAGCCATTTTGGACATGCAAGAGGGTAAAAATGAGTGGCTTCAAGAGGTTATGAATGAATTGCATTAGTGATGGGAGAAGAGGATAGATTCTTCAGGTTCTCCGGATCTTTTTACATCCTTCCATTTTGAATTTAGCATGTCTTAGGACACAAGTCAGCTTGGTTTCTCAGATGACCTTAGTTCTATTTTTTTTTAAATACAAAGTTATATTTATTTTCAATAACAAAAGCAACACAACAAAGTGGAAGTGATCCACTAATTTTTAAGTCTAGCACAGTCTTTAGCACAAAACTATTCTCAATAAATAAAAACACATTACTATTAACAGAGTAAGACTGTTCTTCAAGACTCTTGAGAGTTCTGTGTATGTGTTAAACAAAACCGAGTGGTATGTAAAGAAACATCCTGGAGACTTGACTGAGAAAGGATTGAAGAAAAGGACAGCAAAGCAAATATAGGATTTTCAAAGCAGTCTAAAATCAGAGCTCATTGGGAGAATACAAGGATTTGGGATATTTCATGTTTAAGACTTTGTGATTAGATCTTCCCATATTTCTAGATTATTGATTTGGAATATATCACAACCTAGAGGAGCTTCTGCAAAAGGAAAGGGGAGGTTCTTCATACATGCTACCTAAAAGATGTATGCCTCCCAATTTCCTCCTCTGACTTTGTCACTAGCCTGTCACCAATGCAGCAGGGGTCCAAATTCCACAAAGAACTACTAGTATGTAAACCAATCCCTCACTGAGTTAGATTTTCCTTTCATAAACACTGATACTTGCCAGGGACAATTATAAATACACATACCAACTGCTTTGACTTTTTATCCTTCTACACAACTCTGCTTGTTACAACCTGTAATTCACAGAGCAATGGCAGCATTGGTCAGAAGGTAAGTGTCAATGCAAGAGCTCTCTAAATTTCAATGGTCACAATTTTTAATAGTCCCATCTGCCACATCATTTTTCTTTCCCATTATATTGCCAATTATTTTTTTTGGAATTCAATCCTCTGAGCTACATTCTGAGCACCAAATTTTTTAACCAATGCATTCCTGGTATCCTCATCATCTTTCTGCCAATCTATGTCATCCTGTCAGGACCAAATTGGGTATCCATCAGCTCTCTGACCAGACTCTAAAAAGGAGGAAGTAGCCTCCAACTCACCACTGTTTTTCAGGAAGGCTTGTGTAACTGTTGATAGATCTAAGTTAAACTTTTCCATTAACTGCCAGATGATCTTAACGGCAGCTCCCACCTCTGGTGCAGAAACTTTTTCTTCTTCCTCTTCCTCCTCAGGCTGTGCTTCTGAGTCTTCCTCAGGTGTAGATGGTGCATCATCACACATTGTCTTGTATAGCTATTTAGGAAGTGAACCAGTGGATGGAAGATCTTCCTCTCTCACTCTGTCTCTCCTTTTCTTTCAAGTAAATAAATAAATATTAAAAAAAAATTGTGATCGTGTGAGAGGGCCTCTAGCCTGGTGGTTAAGATGCCCATGATCAACATTGCACATTGCCTGGTTCAATTCCCTGCTGTAGCTCCTGACTCTAGTTTTCTACTAAGGCAGACCCTGGGAGGCAGTAGTGATGGCTCAAGTGATTGGGTTCCTGCCACACACCTGGGAGACCTGGATTGCATTCCTGGCTCCCAGCTTTGGTCCTGGCCCAGCCCTGACCATTGTGTGCATGAGGAGATTGAACCAGTGGATGGTAGTCTGTAAAATGGAGACTATAAATTTCTGTCCTGGAGAAAAAGTCCATTGAAACTCGTGAAAATACTATGTATGCTTCCTATGTACCATTGAGACCTGTGATGATTTAGCTCCTGTAACTAGTGATCTGATCAAATCAGCTGACATGATTTTGCATTTTTTCCCTTAGGATGAAGACCCTGAGACGAGCTGGATTCTCCTTAATGAAGATGACTTGGTTATCCTTTTATCACAGTTTCCATTTCATGAGCTCTTTCAGCATCTTCTTGGATTTAAAGCAAAAGGTAGACTATTTCTTTGGTCATAAATAAAATGTGGCAATGGATACATCAAGTCTTCTTACTTCTTCTGTAGGCTCCTAATTCAGTTTTTCCTGAGCGTGCTTATTCTAGACTTCCTTTCTCTCATGCGTATAATTCTCCACTTTGTGCTTAAGTAAGAGAAGGCTGACTGGCTTATGTGCTGTCCAGCTGGAAGAAATTGTTTTTAATTTTGTGATTTGTCTCACGTTTTCAATTTTTCCATTTCATGTTGCTATAGGAGCCAGAGTAAAGGGATTGTTGATTTGTTGCCATCTTTTTTTCATTATTTATACCTGTGGACTGAATTTTTTCTCTTGTACTTGATTTATTTCCAGGTGATTATTTGCCTGAAACAACAAGACCTCAAGAAATGATGAAAATTTTTGCCTTTGCCAGCTCATTAGTGGAACTTCTGGCTGTAGGGTTAGAAACCTTCAACAGAGCACGCTATCGGCAGTTTGTGAAGCGCATTGGCTATCTGATCAGGTAATACTGCTGGTGCCCTTCCGCCTCTGTGTGCTTTCACCCTGGCCTGGCACAGACATTGCTTCTTAGGAATGATGGGCATTTGAGGCTTCTGATTTTACTTCTCATAAAAGGAAGACATTTTCTTCTTTAATTATCTCAAATTTAACTGGCTTGCTAGATAGTGTTTTTGGAGTCAAGATCCTTTGAGCTGCTGCTGCATTGAAGTCTGGGCCAGAGAGCAGGGATCAAGGAAAAAGCTGACTCTTCTTTCTTTGCTCCCTCCTCCTCCATCTCCTAGCTCTTGCCTTGGAATAGTCGCGTAGCTATGGAAACTTGGCATTGGCTGTTTATATCATTGTTTCCTTGTTTTCTCACTTCTTTATTCTTATCCTGATTTCTGGCAAATATCTTTTAAAAAAATTACAAAGACTCAATCAGTGGCCACTTACTTGAAGTGGGAAGGCTTTATTGGGTATTTGAGTGAAAAGTGGGTTGTTTTTTATTATCAAGTGCCTTACTACATTTTGCTTTCCTCTGAATTCATTTTATACCTTTTTGCTTCTGCATCACAATTTTTCCATCTATACTATTTCACTCTCTATAGCCTTACATATACTGTTAATTTTTCCAAACTCCTCCCCTGAAAAAAACACCATAAAACAGCAGAACTTCTCCCCCCTTTACTCTTCTATCACAACACAATTAGCTTTGATGAATTAATTAGATTAGGTTTATGAGGTAAGCAAGTGATTACTGGTTTGCCCTGAATGGCAGGGAGGTTAAAGTGTGGAAGATCTGCGTCCTTTGGCATGGGCAGGGGTGAAGTGTGCCTTTTCCAGGATCCAGCCTTCTACCACCCTCCCTGCTGCCACCTAGTTCTTTCCTAGTTGTTCCTCACCGGTTGCCACCATGGGCTGCTGATGTCTCTTCCTGCTTCTGACCTTGCCTAGCCCCCTTCCATACTCTGGTGTGGTCTCACAGCAGCCCGTGTTCCCATCAGCTCATGCCGCTCTGTGCTCAAGAGTGTCCTGTGCCTCCATCTCAGAGTACAAGCCAGAGTCCCCATGATGGTCTACAGGAGCCTCCACGAGCTGGGCTCCTGCAACTCTTCTGAGTTTTTTTCCAGCCAGTCTGTCTCTCTAACTCTGCTTTAGCACACTGGCCTCCTTCCTGTTCCTCCTGGAAGAGAGAGATACACATAAATATGTATTGAATAAATGAATTCTTTCAATGTAATGGGAAGGTGCTGGTATCGAATGAGTTAGTGAAAAACGCCCTGTTGTGTGTCTTTGTGCTCAGGATGACCCTTGGCTATGTGAGTGACCACTGGGCTCAGTATGTGAGCTACAATGGTTCTTCAGGACTGCCCCTGCAGCCCTACTCCCTGGAGAAGCTACAACTTGAATTTGATGAGCTGTTTTTGAGGGCTGTCCTGCATGTGCTGAAAGCCAAAAGGTAAAAAATGGGAGGGTAACTGGTGAGAATGAACTGTGCCTGGTAAGAAAGGTATTGACTAATTCAATGTCTGTGTCTTA
The DNA here is from genome assembly GCF_051225735.1 of Oryctolagus cuniculus. NCBI lineage: Eukaryota > Metazoa > Chordata > Mammalia > Lagomorpha > Leporidae > Oryctolagus > Oryctolagus cuniculus. The sequence goes on from NC_142876.1 coordinate 31,711,699, forward strand.
ACATGTGTTATGTATTTCTTATGGGCAAATTTTTGGGCTCTAGTTTCCTCTTCTGTAGTGTACTTCCTGTTGACTGAGTGATCTCTTTCCAGTTTCTTTCTATCTTAAAATAACTCTATTCTGATATCTCAGTTTTGCCACTCTTAAACTTTTAGGGCAGTCTTAAAGATAGGAAAAAAAGGTCGAATTTCATCACCCACTCAGCCACAGTGCTTTCAGTGGGGCACAGTAGGCACTCAGGATGGGGTAGTGATTCTGTCTTACTGTAAGAGTTTAAGGTCTAGGAGAGCCATAGATCTTGGTCCCCTGGCTTGGTTATGTAAATGCTGGCTCGTGGTTGTGCCCTCTGTGTTGCTGCCTATAGCCTAGGATGTGTTTGAGGCATGGGCAGGGCTCAGCTATGCCTACCACAAAGCCTTCCCTGAGGTCAAGTTTAGGGGGAGGTTCCACTGCAGGAGTGCACCCTGTAGGAAATGTGGACTGACCCCAACCGTACTCACAGACTGCTTGCTAGCTCTTCTCTGCTTTGGCCTTTCCTGAGCAAGGTTCCCTCTGGCCATGTGATTCTGAGCCTCACTCCCTGATTCGTTGTGTGTCATGCAGTGAATTTGAGTCTCGGTCTGCCATTTTCTGTTACCCTGTGTGAGGTACTTTTTATTATTGGTCTCACTTTGTTCATTTATAAAGTGTAGGTGGTGATAAGAATACTACTGTTCCACTGACTCGTGGGTAGGTTCCAAGGATGTATTGTGGTAATATGTAGAAGTTCTTTTTAAACCACAATGACTGTTCAGATGTAGGTATTGTTCTTGTGTGACTTCAAATGAAGAACAGAGTAACAGAGAAAGTCCAGGTTTCTTTTGCTAAGTGGTAACCACTTTTAGGTACTCAGAAGGCATGGATCTAGCATAAATAAAGCTGGGCCTACAAAATTATCTTTAGATTGCTTTGTTACATGGAGCACCAAGTTGTATTCAGGACCCCAGCAGTGAGTCATCACTGTAGCACCTGCCTGTTGTACAGGGAAGCCAGCACAGTGTGTGGGAACTTGTAACAATGTTCATGCAATTCACAAAAAAAAAAAAGAGATTAAATTTTAGAATGTTGAGTTCTGTTGTTCTTGAATACAACTTATTTTAGAAATAAATGGTATGAGAACCAGTTATTTAAAGTAATGAAATTTAAATTAAATTGAACTGAACCCCTCAACCTAAAGCCAAATGAAACCAATGCAGACCGAAAGATAGATAACAGAAACCTAAGCCAGACTCACTGAGGTTTGCCATGAGGGGAATTTTGTAGCCCAAAATATATCCCATATGGTGATATTACATTGAGGGTCTCTGTAATTTCCATTTATTGTTTTGGTTTCTGTTATAAAACAGCATCAGGTCTTGTGGGAAGTGCTAGGCTAATTAGACAGAAGTGTGGCCTACCTTACAGAAGTTTCTTCACCTCTTGCTCAAGAATCTAGCTGTTGCTTTTCCAAACTCTAGGTCAGTATGCGTTTGGGCTACCAGTTCTTTGCCTGGGTTCTAAAAGGTGGATTAGGCATATACTATTCATTTCTTTTTTTTCTCTTAATAAATTTTTTTAAAAGATTTATTTGTTTGAAAGGCAGAGTTCCAGAAAGGCAGAGAGAGAGAGAGAGAGAGAGAGAGAGAGAGGTCTTCCATCTGTTGGTTCACTCCCCAAATGGCCATAATGGCTGGAGCTGGGACGATCCGAAGCCAGGAGCCAGGAGCTTCTTCTGGGTCTTCCATGTGGGTGCAGGGGCCCAAGCACTTGAGCCATCTTCTGCTGCTTTCTCAGGTGCATTAGCAGGGAGCTGCATCAGAAGTGGAGCACCTGAGACTTGAACTGGCACCCATATAGGATGCTGGCACTGCAGGGAGTAGCTTTACCTGCTATACCACAGCACTGGCCCCTAAATTTGGTTTTATAACTTACCATAAAATTCATACATAATTTTAACAAGCAGTTATTGAATGCTCATTTTTCTGAAGATACTGATTTAAGTACTAGATAATTGAAATACAAGGCTCTGGTTACAAACTGGTTACTGAACAAGACCCGTTTTTGCTCTCAAACTGCTGATAGTCTAGTATATGTGCATATATTACAGTACTATGAGGTATTTGTCACAGTGTGATTTAAGGATCATTTGAGTTTGAGTCACCAGGGGTTACTGTTAAAGACGCAAATTCTTGGATTCCCAGCTGTGAGCTCCAGACCCAGGAGCCAGTGATCAGTGAAGAGTCCTCTCCAATCTGCTGCACATGTGAGCCTGTGCACATGTGTACCTCATGCCTGCTAACACACTTCCACAGCTAGGGGTCCTCTCAGGGCAGAGCCAGCTCTGCCTCTTAATACTTCCTCTGTGCCTTAGAAGCCTCATGTGTAAATTGGGGATAATACCAATAATTTTTTCTTGATTTTAGAGAAGTTTGAATGAGTTGATATACATGGAGCATTTTAGTGCTCTAAATCTGAAACTTTTTCATTGCCAACATGATGATGCCATGAGTTGAAAGTTCCACACTTTTATGTGACAGGTTGTAGTCAAAACGTAGAGGCTAAGAATGTTATGTACAATTGCCCTCAGGCTGTGTGTATAAGGTGCATATGAAACATGAATTTCCTGTTTAGACTTGGATCCCATCCCTATAAAATCTCATTACATGCATTGCAGATATTCCAAAATCTGAAAAAAATCTAAAATCTAGAGCACTTCTGGTCCTAGGCATTTAGGACAAGGCACAGATAAGTGTTTCCCGAGTATTTGCTGTTACTGTTGTCCATCTTTGAGGTATTTCTGACTGTGGTAGAGACTGTGGGAGTAGGAGTTAAGAATTTTTTTTTTTCTGTGTGGAGAAGCTGATTAATATATGACATTATTCCTGCTGTTCTTAAAATATGTAGACTCGGCATTTGGCTGTTCATGTCTGAAATGCCCTTTGGGACGCTGTCGGCCCACATGCTCTGGAAGCTCTTCTACCTCATGCACCAGGTGGAGGAGAGTGGGAACCTGCAGCAGCTCTGCTGCACCCTGCAGCCGGCCGAGTGCAAGCGGCAGCTCCAAGGTACGGGCCGTGCCAGCTTTCCTCCCTCCGTGCGCCTCTCACTGCGATCTTCTATTACTCTAGGAGGAATAAGAGAATGTCTTACTGTGTGTATTCAGGTGTCGTGATTTTGAAATCTACAAGAGAATGTTTCCAAATTTGATTAGTCTCCAACAGCATGTCAGTAAACGTAATATTCTAACTTTTAAGGAAGCACTTTTTTGCACATGGATGTGAAATGATTCTAGTTTACAATCAGATTACTAAGTATGTGTTAATCACCTATAAATTTTTAAAGTTTTAAGCACAGTTGTCCCACTAGTTTTTTTTTAAGTTGTTTTTTTTATTTTTTTATTTTTTATTTTTTTTTACAGGCAGAGTGGACAGTGAGAGAGAGAGAGACAGAGAGAAAGGTCTTCCTTTTGCCGTTGGTTTCTTATTTTCTCTCCTTGTTATGTTTGTTTCTAGTATGATAAACATTCTGACTGCTAGTAAAGTGGAATCCCGAAAACGTTTTATGATAAATAAATGTAGAAATGTGCCTATCTTGTTTGTCTTTAAAGATAATGTTTTAAAAGCTAATTAGAGTTACGTCTTTCCTATTTTTAAAATTTTATTGAATTCTTTAAGGTATAAATCCTCTCCCTTGATTGTACCTTAAAATACTCTTAAGTTAGAATGAGAATCCCAATTTTGATTATTCTGGGTGTATTCTATGTCATAATTTCCATTATAAACCTAGTTTGGGGATGGGAAATGAAAACTGGTTTCTTAAATGCCCCACGGGGTTATTTTGAAAATACTAATAATTTGACGAATTACCTTTGATTTCTCAGATGCGTAAAGATGTGAAAAGAATTGTTGGCTTGTTGCCTTCTTACTGTGAAAAATTTCATGAGGGAATTATATATTTCTAAAATGGGCTTTTTTTCCTCTTTCCTCTGTAAAAGTTTGCCTTTGCAATGTCTGGTTTTTTTGGTCATGTATTGCCAAGTTGGTTGTCTATACTGCCTCCTAGTGATAAAATGTAATATTGGCTACACAGCACCCTCTGAGAAATGGACAGAACATACTGTATGCTGTTTGTGACATTCAACAGCATTTCAGTCATCATTATAATTCATTTCTTGCCCCAGCTTTTCATTTGTGGGCAAGTCTGTTTTGTTTGGGATGCCATGCTTATGCCAAGGAGTCTTAGCGGTTTTCATGAATAGGGCCTTCATTCATTCGGCCGCAGTCACCTTGTAGCCTCAAGGGTGCCTTCCTGGTGGGCAGTACTGCCTTTGCAGGTGATCTGCCTAGTGCCAGCAGTGATACATTGCAGTTAAAGATGTTGCAATTAATGAAATACTTCCCCAGTGGTGGGTCACTCAATCTTCCTAAGCTACAGTGTGTGACAGATGAGGAAACAGGTTTGGAGGTAACAGTGTCTCCTCGGAGGCCACATTCTGCCTACAATTTGTTGATGTTTCATCTGGTCCAGCCTTCTTCATATTTACAGAAATCCATTTGGGGAGAAAGAAAGACCTTTTTTTGTTTTTGGATATTTCTAAATATCTTTTAATTTTATATCCCTTATCTCTGGAAGAATAATTGAGGTATATATTTCATTTTTATTTTCTTCATATGAACTTACAGACCCAGAACATTTTGTGAACTTTGAGAAGTGTCTTTCTTCCATGAATAGTTCGGAGGAGATTTGCCTTCTGACCACTTTTGCTCAGATGGCTCAGGCCAGAAGAACCAACGTGGATGAAGACTTCATAAAAATTATTGTTCTGGAGATATATGAGGTCAGAATATGAAGTTTCATAAATCAGCTAAAAATTTCTTTTGAGTCATCTATCCATTGATTCTTTTGGGATTGCTTTGAGAAATCTGATTTATTGAGCTACTATGTGTACTCGGAGAAGGGGACAGAGAATCAAAGGAATATCATTTGGCTGTGAGGAGCGTTGGAGACATGAGTCATACCTATGCCATTTCCCACTGCTATCTCTTGACCTTTAATGCAGGATTTTTGAAGGGAATAGATGATCTGGCAAAACCTGATGTTAGAGGTTTTAAGCTGTTTCCTCAGAACCTTCCAACACCCACCAAATTCCATTCCTTGATGCCTGCTAGTAATATGGAAACCTGGCTTTGAAGCCAATTTAAGGAGATGGTAGAAAGAATATTGAACCTAGGCTTAGAGACCTGGGCTTTGTGTCTAACTCTGTAATTTATTGCTTGTCTCATATCAGGAAGATAGCTTACTGCTCTGAGCTTCATTCTTCTCATACATAAAGTGGCAGGCAGGGAGGAGCCCTTGAGTGTCTAGGACCAGCTCAAAGTGGCTGTCACAACTTCATTGGCTTTTTTTTTGTGTATTTTAAAAGCTATGTACATTTTGTGCTTTTGACAGTCATCTGTTTTATCTTCATTTCATGGAGATAAAAATGCACCTCCTCCAGAGTATTATATAAAAAATATCCTCCAAAATATTCAAGTATACTCAAGTAAAATTATGTTTGAAGAAAATTCAGAGAATTATTCTGCCCTAATACTTCCAGTTTGAGAATGACAGACCTGGATCCCGAAGGATCAATCTCTGTTAAGCTGTACCTTGTAACCATGCGTAAAGTTAAGACCTTGATAATCGGGAATTTTAGACAAAATTGGGAGAAAGTATATTTTCATGAACATTAGGTGATGTTCTCAAGATCTGGTGAAGTAATATTTGTGCTCTTGCATAATGTTTTTAGTGTTTGACCAGGAGTCACAGTCAAATTTACATATTCAGTACTGCATTCTGGTCCTGTGTGTGTGTGTGTACGTAATTGAAGCAACACTTAGTATTTCTGTGATACACTCTTAGATTTTTCTGTTCTCTTTTATTTCTCTGTTCTGCTTCATTTTATTAAAAAAAAAAAATACTGGCCATTGTCATTAATGGAGTGTATCCTGTGATTTGAAAGATACTGTTAAAGAGAAGTTGGTAAGCAATGATTTTTTTTTTTTTTTGACAGGCAGAGTGGACAGTGAGAGAGAGAGAGACAGAGAGAAAGGTCTTCCTTTGCCGTTGGTTCACCCTCCAATGGCCGCCGCGGCCAGCGCGCTGTGGCCGGCGCACCGCGCTGATCCGATGGCAGGAGCCAGGTGCTTCTCCTGGTCTCCCATGGGGTGCAGGGCCCAAGCACTTGGGCCATCCTCCACTGCACTCCCTGGCCACAGCAGAGGCTGGCCTGAAAGAGGGGCAACCGGGACAGAATCCGGTGCCCCGATTGGGACTAGAACCGGGTGTGCCGGCGCCGCAAGGTGGAGGATTAGCCTAGTGAGCTGCGGCACCGGCCAGCAATGATATTTTAGAAGCTCTTATAGTTCAGGGACCTGATTGTGTAGGAGAAAATAGACATTTCCATGAAATGCATTCTGATTTTTATCATTTTAATCATTTTCTCAAATTGAGAAAAGTTTTGCCACCAAAGGAACTGTTTGATTGCTAATTACAAACCTTGGGATATACTTTCTGAATACCTCACTGTTTATTGTTATAAATAGTTGCCATTCCCCTCCCTACCTCTCTTGCCCCATTCATGTAAACAGTTTGCTGTCTGAAGGTCTAATTTATCTTTCAGAACATGCTGTGAACTGAGACTCAATCTGATGTTCTGTCTGCTGTACTTGAAGCAACTGTAGAAATGTGTTTTGATTGATACTTGTTATTAAAACTGCCATCTCCCCTGGTTCCATTTAGGTATCTTATGTCACCTTGTCCACGAGAGAGACTTTTTCAAAGGTTGGTCGAGAGCTTTTAGGGGCCATCACAGCTGTTCACCCTGAGATAATTTCTATCCTTTTGGATAGAGTTCAAGATACCATTGATCAGGTTGGAATGGTAAGAGCACTAATTTTGTTTGTTTGTTTATTAATCCTGAAGTAATGGAGCAAGCAAAAATAGGAAGGTTGTTGGGGATGACTACATCACTTAAGGATACAACAGAATGAAAGGAACTGTATTACTGTGTGCCAGGCTCTTTGCCATTCACCACGACAATTTAGGATTAGCTGCTGCATATAAAAAGCTGTGATGTTTCCTCAAATTTCCTCTAAGTTGATTTTACCACCTCCTGTAATAACAGGTTTTTAACCTTAATTCTAGCCTGTAGTTAATTGACATTTTAATTTCATAATTCTTTTGGCTTTCATAATTATAATTTGGAAGACACAGAGAAAGAAGGCTCTATTTGTGGGGGGCCATTTGCCCAGCAGTTAACATGTCCTTTAAATGCTTTTGTCCCACACTGGAACACCTGGGTTCAATTCTGGGCGTGGGCTCCTGATTTCAGCTTCCTGCTGATGTAGACCTTGGAGGTAGTGGTGATGGCTTAAGTAATGGGAGTCAGCCCTGGCTCCTGGCTTCAGCCTTAGCCCAGCCCTGGCTGTGAGAGGCAGTGGGAAGTGCACCCCTGAATGGGAGTGCTCTTCTTTCTCTGCTTCTTTCTCAATGTCTGCCCTGTCACCCTCTGTATTTTAAGTGAATAAAATAAACTTAGCACTTTATTCAAAATATTCAAGTATCTTATTAGGGAATTTATAGAAATTTACCTAAAGCCATACATACACAGAATTAACAGAAAGGAAAAGTTTTTTTAAAATTCATTTTTTCTACTGTTCTTTCAAATTTTGTTTTGGCTCCAATTTGAAGCAGAGCATGAACCTGACAAATGCTAGTTGGTGTGTTCGAGCCATGTGCTGTCTGACGAGTAGCCATGAGGCACATTTGACTACGGAGCCCTGGAAACAGGGCTGGTCCAAACTGGAATGTGCTCTGAGTATAAATTACTGAGTTTTAAAGATAGTGTGAACAAAAGAATGTAACACATTTCAGTAGTTCTTTCATAATGATTACATGTTGAAATGATAATATTTTAGGTATTGATTAAATAAGATATTATTAAAATTAATTTTACTTCTTTTTACTTAGAAATGTGGCTATTGGAAAAGTTAAAATTGCATGTGATTGTACAGCACTGTTGTAGATACTATAAAATGAATTTCTCTGCTGATCCCTTAAAGCAAACTGTGTTAAGTAATCCCAGATTTATCTTAATTTGCACATATTCATATATTATTTAAAAAGTGGCACTGCAGGTTTTTGTAAACAGGATTTACATTTTTTATTATGGAATATTTCAGATATACAAATATGCATTGTGTAATGACAGAAATATATTCTAAACGTGTGTTAATATCCAGTTTTGCTGTGTGAATGTATATTGTAGAGTGTACTGATACAAACTAAGGTGGTTCCAGTGTCACTAGGCAGTATAGTCTTACAGGGGCACTGTCCTTAATGTGGCCCATTGTTTGAAACATCAATCCAGGATGGGTGATGGACTGTAAAAGAAGTTGGAATGGTGTAATGAGGCCCTATGTGCTCATTATCTGATTTCAGCAGTTACCAACTCTTAGTTGATCTTGTTTCATCTGTACCCATTGCATTCCTTGTCCCACCTCCCACATTGCTTTCAAGCTAATCGAAGTTTCTTTTAAAATGCTGTAGAGGGGCTGGCCTTGTGTCAAAGTGGGTTAAGCTGCCACCTGCTATGCCAGCATCCCATATGAGCACTGGTTCAAGTCCTGGCTGCTCCACTTCTGATCTAGCTCCCTGCTTATGTGCCTGGGAAAGCAGCAGCAGCAGATGGCCTAAGTCATTGGGCCCCTTCTACACACATGGGAGACCCGGATGAAGCTCCTGGCTCCTGTCTTTTGCTTGGCCCAGCCCTGAATGTTGCAACCTTTTGAAGAGTTAACCAGTGGGTGGACGATCTGTCTTTCCATCTCTCTCTCTGACTCTGCCTTTTAAATAAAATAAATCTTTTTTTTAACAAATAAATAAAATGCCATAGAATAGAAGAAGTAATTATTTAAAGTGCTATGTAAAATAATGACCATTGTCTGATTCATCATGACTTTATAAATGTGTGTCTCATACGGTGGTTTACTTCAACTGAAGCATGCCGGTTTATGTATCAGAATGAAGGCTGACCTTTACAAAGCTGTACTCATGTGTTTTTGTTGGTGTATTATCAGTTTAATACCCATTTGATTTGGTTGTTCATGACTTCTATTTTACTTTTCTAAAAATCAAATAAAATTGCACATACTTTTGAAGAAGAAAAATTTAAATCAGTTTAACGATGTAGTTTTATATAGGGTTATCTGTAAGTCCTGATTTTAACGACTATCATTTTCTTTTTACTAAGGTTTCTTTATACTTGTTTAAAGAATTACCTCTGTATCTTTGGCGACCTTCTGCCTCCGAGATAGCTGTGATTCGGGACTGGTTATTGAATTACAACCTGGCAGCGGTGAAGAATAAACTAGCCTGTGTTATTCTGGAAGGGTTGAATTGGGGATTTGCTGAACAGGTATGTGTTAAACCAGTCCCTGGAAACTGGCGATTCTACACACATGATTTCAAGGATGCATTTTTTAAAAAAAACTTTACATTTCTGAGTATCATCTGTAAAATCTGCAAATTCTTTTGGCTGTGTTAGAGTTTAGGATCTTCTCTTTAATTTTGTTTGGCAGAATGTGCATCCTCTAAATGAAGATAAATTGTTGCACATTGAAAATTCTTCCCTTCATCCTTTGATCACGGTATCTGTTGTTTTATCTCGGAACTGCGATTCATCCTAATCACCTCCCCTGCCTCTGGTGCCTCTGCCTCCTGCAGTTTACCTTACACATCATTAACTAGTGTAGAATGTTGTGTGTTGGTTAAGAGCCTGAGGTCTGTGCAACTTCCCTGGTTCTGATCCCAGCCCCAGTGTCTCTCGGCTGTGTGACCCTGGACAAGCTTCCTGAACTCTCTGAGTCTCCATTGCTCCTCTGTAAATATTAATATTAATAGGTCTACTTTACATGGGTAATGTAAGGATTGAACAAGTTGGGACAAATATTTAGGAGAGTGCATAGCACTCTCAATGATGTAGTTTTGTTATTAATAATAGTATATTATTGGGCCCTCAGACGCAGGGCATGAGGCTGCCACTGCCTGGGTCACGTGGTAGGTCTGCCGTGGCCTCAGCTAAGTCGGCAGCAGTGATGGTTCATGTAGTTGGGTCCCTGCCACCCAAGTGGGTGAGTTGGATTTGATGCCGGTTGTTGGTGGGCATGTGAGAAGTGAGCCAGCAGATGGGATCTCTCTGCCTCTCAGAGAAACCCACCAGAATATTGCCAGTAGGTGACTCTATGTGGTAAGATTATAAGTGTGTGTATTTATTTGTTATTTGTTGTTTATTTATTACATACTTTTCTATGTTTCCTATTGTTCTATAATTAGCATGACTTTTTTTTTTTTTTTTTTTTTTGGTAGCCAGGAAAAGGTCCTTAACCATTCATTCTTTGATAACTACAAGCCTACATGACAACCCTCCACATAGGGGCAAATTATATAGGCTGCAGTCCAGGGTTCCATCCTAATTGCTTTACTCAGAGAAAATGTGGCAAACTGAACCAACTGCTAATACATGGAGAGTGACCAAAGCACCTGGTCACTCCACACCTGTTATTTCACTACGATTTTTTGGTGGGGGAGGAGAGAGTTAAGGGGGAAAATACTTGTTTTATATATTTAAGGTATGCATTTAAAATATGGTCATGTGATTTCTGAAAGGGAATTTTAAGAATTGTTTAGATTTTAAAAACCATGTAAGTTCATGTACACTGCAGAACAGTTGTGGATTCCTGAACAACAGCTGCTACCTCTCACCCCCAAATTCCAAATGGCTCCTATTAGGACTGTTGTCATCTTTTATTTTTCTAGAATCTTAGTATGTTTAGTTGGGAGGCACTACAGAAATTCTGATGAAAAATACAGCAAAATCAAAATATTGGTAATTATTAGCAAGTATAATACTGCTTTGTACTTATAGTACTTTTAAATATAGCATATAAAGTCATGGAAATATGTATTTAGTGTATCCAGATGTTTGAGTGCATTTTCATGCCTTACGTTGCTTTTAATCAACAAAAATGAAATCTGTCATGTAATTAACAAAGCAGTTTATTATAAAGGGTTTGCTTGTGTTGTTTATGTCTAAAGATTTCCTATCTTGGGGTTTTGCCTGTTAAAATCCTTTCCTGCCTCGTACTGTAGACCCTGTTTCTTAGCTCCTTGACCAGAATACGTATTCCCGTTTGAAGGGAAAGTGGGGGAGCACTCAGCCCGCTACAGCAGTTCGCCAGCTTTTGCTGTGAGCGAGTCATTAAGTCCTGGCAGCTGTTCTGTGTTGTGTGCATTGGCAGGAAGCCTGTTGTACAGATTAGGAGCTTTTCTTGAAGTGGGTCACTGACCATCTGAGGTTGCCTGTGGATTCATGTGGGGCTTCTTTCGCTGAAGAATGACAGGGGCTTCTCCACCTTCACATCTGTGACTTTGTGATGGAATCCCCACTTTCCTTTTCCGAGATGGCTGACTGAAGACTGCTCTTTGCGTCTCCCCACACCTCCTTTATTAGGAAAGTTGTGGTCTCTGAAAGGGATAAATTTACTTATCAGGCTGCAGAAGGAGACTGAGTGGGAAATTGGATAGGCAATTTTAGGTTAGTGAAAGAGTATTTTACCTGTGGCTGAGCATCTTATTTATTTTCATTGATGATAGAAGCAGAAAAGGCAATGTAGACCTAATCTGTGAAGTGTCTTCTCAGTTAGTGAATAGTAATTGAGCATTTCCTTGGTCTGTGGTAGTGCCCTTAACTTACAACCCAAAGTGTTTGTAGAGATTTTAGGATGGGGTAGTGGTCACATTCAAATGTCCTTTTTTTTGACTAGAGTGGAGGATGGCTCAAGTGTAGTGTAATTTGTATTGTAATTGCTCTTTAAATGTTTCAAATTTTTTCCTGTTGACATTTTATAACTTCAGTGTTAGGGGCTGTGATTTTTGGAATATCCAAGATCATGTTTTACTTTTCTGCATAATTTTTGGGTTCAGAAAAATAAAAAAAATACAAGGTGATATATTTATGCTTATTTTTTTCTTCAAAAGGGTACCCTTCATCTGGATCAAGCAGTCCATACTGAAGTGGCCTTGATGGTTCTGGAAGCTTATCAGAAGCACCTTGCACAGAAGCCATATGCTGGGCTTCTTTCTGAGAGTATGAAGCAGGTATTTCCTTCTCTTACATACTGAGAACGTGAAAGCCTACTTGTAGGGGCCTGGGCAGCCACAGTGATAGTACTGACCCTTAGATTTCCCAAGAACACAAAATTGATTTCTTTGGTGAATAAAGATTTGTCTTTATTAGATTTTTCATGATCATTTGAGTTGAGCTGCAATGGTATGCTGGAACTACTTGAACCATTGTGGGAGAACTGACTGAAAGTTTCAGGAGCTTTGCAAGTTACATTGGTAGTTTGAATTTGGCCATGGTGAGGGGTAGGGAGTTTGATATAGCAACGATGCCAAGTGGGATGCCTGCATCCCATATTGGAGTGTCTGGGTTCAAGTCCCAGCTCCGCTTTCTACTCTAGCTTTCTGCTGATATGTGCCTTGGGGAGCAGCAGATGATGGCTCAAGTACTTGGGTCCCTGCCACCCACGTGGGAGACCCAAATTGAGTTCCAGGCTCCTGGCCTTGGCTTGGCTCAGTTCTGGCTATTGTGGGCATTTAGGGAGTGAACCAGCAGATGGAAGATTTCTCTGTCTCTGTCTCTCTGCCTTTCAAATAAAATGGAAATAAATAAAAGTTAAACGAAAATTGTCCATGGTGGGAGCTTTTAGGCCACCCAAATTGGCAGATAATATAAATGAAACCCCTCACCCTGGCTGGTCAGCTTATTTGCCAGCACATTGTTCATTGATTGCCAGCTTTTCTATAATTTCTCTTTTATCTGAACTATGATCAGGTTCACAAAGTTACTAGCAGGGAAACCAAAATGGTTAGTTGTAAATGAGAAATTGCTTTCCTGCAGTGCAACAAGAATTGATTGAAGACCAGTTAAACAGGCCGTTCTTCTCTTTTGAGGGCACTGTTTACCAAAACAGGAGAGGGAAAAGAGCTTACTGATTTAATTTGTGTGTGACTAATGTGGTTTAAAATAATTGTTTTAGGTTTCATATTTGGCCAGTATTGTTCGATATGGAGAGACACCTGAGACCTCCTTTAACCAGTGGGCCTGGAACTTGATCTTGAGGTTAAAACTGCACAGAAATGATTATGGATTACAGCAGAATTGTCCCACCGTTCCCTTTTCCAGCATGGTACCTGACATGACAGAATCACCCATGTTCCATCCTCTCTCGAAGTCTGTGAAAGCGGGCATGCCCATTGGCTGTTATCTCGCCTTATCCATGACGGCCCTGGGCCACAGGTACAGTGTCTGGGCTGAACCTCTAGGGTTGTTCTAGAAGCTCATCTTTCTCATTCCCAGATCTCAGGCCTCCCTAAAGCCTGTTGAGGGGTTGTGAGGGCCAAATAACAGGAAGTGATTAATGGTTTCTTAAGGGGAGGTACTGCCTAAATTCACATAAGACAGATTTGTACCAGAAAAACATCTTGTTTCATTATGAAGATAGTTGTCCCAGGAGTAGAATGTTCATATTAGTAGTAAATATGCTTTCTTTTTCTCAGAATATCATCAAGTAAAAATAATTGGTCACCTGTACCAAATTTTTAAAAGTATTTGTTTATTTGAGAGAGAGAGAGAAAGAGAGAGAGAGAGGGAGGGAGGGAGGGGGGAGGGAGGGGAGGAGAGTGCGCTCCCATCCACTGATTCACTCCTCAGATACCTGCAACAAGCTGAGCTGTTGCCAAAGCTGGGACCCAGGAACTCAATCCAGGCAGGAACCCAATTACTTGAGCCATCATTGCTACCTCTCAGAGTCTGTGATAGTAGGAAGTTGGAATCAGGAACCGGAGCTGGGAGTTGAACCCAGGCACTCTCATGTGGGCTGTGGGCATCTTGACTGCTAGGTTAAATGCCTGCTGTCAGTAATGAATTATTTCTTTATTGATTTATCTATAGGAAACCAGTTTTACTTACTTTTTAAAGTTTATTTATTTGAAAGAGAATGAGAGCGAGAGCAAGAAAAAGAGAGAGAGAGAGACCTTCCATGTTCTGTTTCACTCCCCAGATGTCTGCAATAGCTTGGGCTAGGCTAGTCCTAAGCCAGGAGCCCAGAATTCCATCCAGGTCTCCTATGAGGGTGGCAGGGAACCATGTACCCAAGCCATCAATTGCTACCTTCTCAATGGTGTACATTAACAGGACGCTCAATGGAAAACGGAGACAGGACTCAATCCCAGCACTCTGATATGGGATGCAGGCTTCTTAAGTGGTGGCTTAACCTGCTGTGCCCCAACTCTGCCTTTGTAATGCAGTTTATAAAAAGCACTAGCTGCCCAACTCAAGCTCTTGTGCTAAAGGTCTCTACCTGTCCAGGAGAATGAAATGCCTGATCAGATCGTGTGCCTTTGTGGTGTGAGTCCACAGCTATCTGTATTTCTTTCATGTTCTAGTTGTCTGTTTGATGTTCTCTGGGATCCAGTTAGGTATAACTTCCGTGAGTTCAGTACCCAGGAACTGGTTTTCATTACAATTTGTCTTTAGTGATCAACACTGTCTGGTGCAGTAATTGAATGCGTGAATAAATTCCCCGTTGGTTAAAATTTCTTTTCTTTAAAGAACGTTTTCCTGTGAGGCAGTAAGTTTTTTCTAGCCTACGCATTCTGCTAAAGCCACTTTTCACCATGCTTTCCGATTCTTTTATTTCAGACTAACTTGAATACCTTTTTAGCACCCTCAATTCAAAACCTTGTTCCACATTAAGGATAATTTCAGCGAGATGCCAATTTCCCCATCAGCTGTGAGTGTTCAGCACTGTGCTGTGATGTGGGAGAGAGATGGAGTTGTTAGGTAGTTGTCCTCAGGTTGTTGACAGCTTGTGGGCATGGCAGGCTGAAAACTGCTGGCAGTAGTATTAAATATAACCTCAGGTTGAATAATCTGAATAGGGCAGTGGTTTCCCCAGCCTGGCTGCTCTTTAGAATTCCTCTTGGAGCCTTTTAAAAACTGTAAGTCATCTGGGAGCCAGTTCTCCAGGTGACTCTAACAGAGAGAGTGGATTGAGAACACTTAGAGTATGAGCAGAAAGAATGTGAAGGAAGGAGAGATCAGTAGTGCAGGATAATTTTATGGAGGAGACATCCGAGGCGCAGGAGCAGAGTGGTGACTCATGCCTTAGGGCCTGCAGTTTGTTGAAGAGTCAGCTAAAAGACTGTTTCCTGCCACCAGCAGCACCTTGGCCTTCTGAACAGCACTCTCAGTTGTTGTCTTGGACTGTTGCCCTCTCATGGACTGTATGCTTCCTGAAAGTGGGGCCTGATCTTGCTCATCTTTCTATTTCTAGAACTTGTACGTAGTAGGTAATTGCAAACTACTAAATGGATGGGGCATCAGGTGTCTGAGTAGGTAGGGTGGGATGAGGTGGGTGATGGGGAACACTTCTGAGCGAAAGCCCCTCTTACTGGTAGGGAAAATAGATGCAGAGTTAAGAAAATGGAAAAAAAGCTACTCTCATTTATTGTTCTGCTACAATGAAGATGTACAATGGTGTGATACCATCCCTAGAGCAGTAATGGCAAGCATAAAATTTGTTTTTTGTTTTCTGGTATCACTATAAGTGATAGCATTTTTTCCAGGTTGCTCTTGGCCATTGTATATGAGGGTGTTTCAAAAGGTTTGTGGAAAATGGATTTAAAAGATAAATGTATTTTTGGCCGGTACCGCGGCTCACTAGGCTAATCCTCCGCCTTGCGGCGCCGGCACACCGGGTTCTAGTCCCGGTCGGGGCGCCGGATTCTGTCCCGGTTGCCCCTCTTCCAGGCCAGCTCTCTGCTGTGGCCAGGGAGTGCAGTGGAGGATGGCCCAAGTGCTTGGGTCCTGTACCCCATGGGAGACCAGAAGAAGCACCTGGCTCCTGCCTTTAGATCAGTGCGGTGCGCTGGCCACAGCGGCCATTGGAGGGTGAACCAACGGCAAAGGAAGACCTTTCTCTCTGTCTCTCTCTCTCACTATCCACTCTGCCTGCCCCAAAAAAAAAAAAAAAAAAAAAAAAAAAACGAAAGAAAGATAAATGTATTTTAGTGCCAGAAATTTTGCAGTCCATGCCTATGAGTGGTTTCAAAGTTCTTGTAAGATGAATCTTTTTTTTTTTTTTTTTTTTTTTTTTTTTGACAGACAGAGTGGATAGTGAGAGAGAGAGACAGAGAGAAAGGTCTTCCTTTGCCGTTGGTTCACCCTCCAATGGCCGCCACAGCCAGTGCGCTGCGGCCAGTGCACCACGCTGATCCGAAGGCAGGAGCCAGGTGCTTCTCCTGGTCTCCCATGGGGTGCAGGGCCCAAGGACTTGGGCCATCCTCCACTGCACTCCCTGGCCACAGCAGAGAGCTGGACTGGAAGAGGGGTAACCGGGACAGAATCCGGCACCCCGACCGGGACTAGAACCCGGTGTGCCGGCGCCGCAAGGCGGAGGATTAGCCTAGTGAGCTGCGGCGCCAGCCAAGGTGAATCTTATAAAAAGAAAGTATCTGTGGATTTTAAGGTTTTTTTTTTGTTGTTTGCAAAATAAACTCATTTTTAAATTTTATTTTTCTGTCAACTGTTTGAAGTACCCTTGTATTATTTAATGCTGCAACAATATTCCCATTGAATGGATTATCCCCAAATGCACTTCAGCATCTAAGTTTTGCTGTTGCAGGTATATCTGAAAAGCATGCTTTTACATGGATCCTCTTTCATATTTCTCTCCATATTTGAGATTGTTTCTTAAGGAGAGATTTCTTTGAAGTGAGTCATGGGAAAAGAACATTTTTATGCAGGTTGGTTTTAGAAGAATGTTGCCAGTTTCTACTGCCAGATTGAGTGGACTTTTGAATCTTCTCTTTGCTCAAATACCTCATGGGAATGTCCATACAAGGAGGGGTCCCAGGGCTTAGAAGAAGTGCTGAATGAGGTAGTGGCAAGTGCTCTGGACTAAAAGTATATAAGTCTGTGTTCTCATTTTGACCCTACCCTAGGAAATTAGGTGAATTTGTGCATAGTACTTCATCTTCCACATCTGTCAAATGAAAATGTAGATGAACTTTTTAAGTTCCTCGTACTTCTGGTGTTCTGATTCTGGTATTTTTCTGTACAGAGTGGACATATGAGATATATTGGAAACCTGAGTTCAGGCATCATAGGCTGATAGCTCAGTGGAAGACCACAGTTTTTATGAACTGGCCACTCTGAATGCTCATCACCTTCTTCTCTCTCACAGCATTGAGAAGTTCTGTGCAGAAGGCATCCCATTGTTGGGAATTCTGGTCCAGTCGAGGCATTTGAGAACAGTGGTCCATGTGCTGGATAAGATTCTGCCTTTGTTCTACCCTTGCCAGTATTATTTGCTGAAGAATGAGCAGTAAGTATCTTCTATCTAGGGCAGAGACAGTCTTTGGAAACAGCTCAAATGACTACGTCCTGTGGCTTCTCAAATAAAATAAAGCGAATGATGTTTTAATCATGTATTTTTTTATGAGGCAGAAAACTTTGGCACCCCAATTTAGAACAGCAATTCTAATGATTCTAGTTTTACTAGCATTAAAGATATTTTTCCTTCTCATTTAACTTGGGATTGCTCATTGTAGCTTATTAGTATTTGAAAGAGCAGTTGTTTTCCTGCAGTTCTGGGAATGGCACGTCTGACATTGAGCAGCAAATGACTTTGCCATTGTAGCAGTAGCAAAACACGTTGCTTTCAGTTGCCTGTGGTGTGGTAGTGCAGTGTTGCTCAGAGGCAGAAAGAGGACTACCTGTCCAGGGAGCAGGGCATTGCATATCTACCTGGGATTTCATGAAAAGTGGCGAAAGAGGGGGTAAGGCCTTGTGCAGAAGAGCCCTGTAGTGGGGGGCAGGAAAAACATCCAAGGGCACAGAGGGAACATTGTACTTTTCAACCAGTGTCTCAGATTTGCCTGGTGTTGAAAATTGCCTGGGAGAGGTTATTAAATACAGATTTCTAGCCTCCTCTCCAGGGGCTTGACTTTAGTTTGAATGGATTGGGGCCTTGGTCTCCCCTACCCCCCTTTATTTATTTATTTATTTATTTTTATAGAAAACTTTTATTTAATAAATATAAATTTCATAAGTACAACTTTCGGATTTTAGTGGTTCTTCCCCCCAATACCCACCCTCCCACCCCCAAACTGTCCCACCTCCTACTCCCTCTCTCATCCCATTCTTCATTAATTTTTAATTATCTTTAAATACAGAAGATCAACTCTATACTAAGTAAAGAGTTCAAAAGTTTGCACCCACACAGATACACAGAGTATAAAGTACTGTTTGAAGACTAGTTTTACCATTAATTCTCATAGTACAACACATTAAGGACAGAGGTCCTACATGGGGAGCAAGTGCACAGTGACTCCTGTTGTTGATTTAACAATTGACACTCTTATTTATGATGTCAGTGATCACTCGAGGCTCTTGTCATGAGCTGCCAAGGCTATGGAAGCCTCTGAGTCCACAAACTCTGACATTATTTAGATAAGGCCATAATCAAAGTGGAAGTTCTCTCTTTCCTTTGTAGAAAGGTACCTCCTTCTTTGATGGCCCCTTCTTTCCACCCTTTGTTTTTTTAAATTGGCATCCCGGCCACTAGGCAAGTATGGGAACTGATTTGGAAAACATCTCTCCTGTATTAGTGCAGGTGGTGGGGGTGTGCTTTGGGGTGCTTTTCCTGTAATGTTCTTGAACCTCTACATGGTTGTCTTAGATCTGAATGCCACTTTTGCCGGTACAGAGAATTCCTTTTAACTCATGTTAAACATAAAAGCTTGTATTCTTTGGAAATTCCTGAAGGTTTTTCAGAATCCCTAAAACGTTCTTTGGTCTGAAAATGGAACCAGTTTCATAATTTTCTGTTCCTCTATGAGTAATTAGCCCCTGCGGCTTCTGTCAACTCTTTATCAGAGGTAAAGTGTGTGACCCTGTGTGCTTGGCAGGTTTTTGTCCCACCTCCTCCTGTTCCTGCACTTGGACAGTGGTGTCCCACAGGGTGTCACACAGCAGGTCACCCACAAGGTGACGCAGCACCTGACAGGAGCCAGCCATGGGGACAACGTGAAGCTTCTCAACAGCATGATCCAGGTCAGAGCACTTGCAAGCTCCTAATGTCACCCTTGCCCATCTTCCTACCCGAAACCCTGTAGCATGAGCACATCCGTGATTTGGTCATTTTGATTCACTTGGCACTGTGCTTTGGGCCAAGAAGATCAACACATTGATGGTGCTTTGGGGTGGTGGCAGGTAGGATTTTGTCGGGGTTTTGAACAAGGGAGGGTTTTACCCTTGAGCCTTTTCCCCACAGGCACACATATCTGTAAGCACTCAGCCCAACGAAGTGGGTCCTGTTGCCGTGTTGGAGTTCTGGGTTCAGGCACTTATAAACCAACAGCTTTGGTATCGAGAACAAGCCATCCTCTTCCTCATGGACCACTTGTGTAAAACAGCATTTCAGCTGATGCAAGAAGACTGCGTGCAGAAATTACTCTACCAGCAGCATAAGGTAAACCTATCAGAACACTTGTCTTTCAGTCGTTAGATAGTAGCTTTCTAACAAGGTTCTCATGGCATTTGGCCTGGCAGCTGAGGCTTCCCACGTCGGAGTACCTGAGTTCAGTACCCACCTTCCTGAGTCCAGCTTCCTGCTGGTTCAGACCCTGGGAGGCAGCAGTGATGACTCAAGTAGTTAGGTTTCTGCCACCCACATGGAAGTCCTAGACTGAGCTCTTGGTTCCCAGCTTCAGTCCCAGCCAGGGCTATTGCAGGTATCTGGGGTGTGCGCCCAGCAGTTGGGAATTCCGTTTCTGTTTGTCTCTCACAATAAATACATTTTTTAAAATAATAAAAAGATTCCTCCAAATGAACAGTCAACTCTGTGGCTATTGCTTTTTTAAAACTTTGTCTTAATGCTGTCTTATCTTAATAATTATAGTCCACTAGTGTAGTTCCCAGGGCAGTCAAAGGTGAGACACCCTAGGATGAGCCCTGCTCACAACATTAGTAGTGTACTGCTGGGGACCATTGCTCCTCTTATTAAAATCTTCCTTTACAGTAAACTGATCACTGGTATTTTTGCAAAGGTCATTGGTAAGGTGTTTTTAAAGCATCCTGACTCTGCTCCACATCTCTTCCCTGTGTAGAATGCTTTGGGTTACCACTGTGACCGGAGTTTGCTGTCCTCTTTGATGAGCTGGATCGTGGCAGGCAACATCACTCCTTCCTTTGTGGAGGGCTCAGCCACACCTACCCAGGTAGGCTATCCACTGAGAGGCCTATTTGCTATCGTTGTGAGCTTAAATATGATCATCCTTACTAATCACCTACAAGGAACTTAACGTCACTAGCGTTCATTTAGCACCTGCTGTGTGTAAATCTACTCGATCTTCACAAAACCTCTGGAGAGATGGTGCTGTTGCTTTCTCTGTTTCAGAGGAGTTAACTCAGATTTGATGGTGCTAAGTGGCTGGCTCAGGATCTGACTTCCCTCGAGCAGATTCTAGTAGGCCTGGCTGCAGGGCCAGCAGCATAGCAGAGAACTTGAGAGTGGGCACTGGGGTCAGACAGCCTGGGTTTCAGTCTGGCCCTCACTGTTTATTAGCTTGCTTACCTCGGTCCTGTTTTCTCAGTTGCCAGATGGAGGCAATGATATCTCCTGTATGTGAAGCATTTGGAACAAAGCTTATCACTCTCAGTGCTCAGCAGCTATTGACCCTGGTTCTTAATTGTCTTTACAGCAGCTTCATTTTCATCATTACTGCCACTCAAGACTTTGTGTGTAGAATTGCGTGGGTCTCTCTCTCATTGATTAAACCAGTACTGATATCCTTAGACACCTTTCAATCTTCCTCATGCCTCATCAAGCTGACACCACCTGCTTGCTGTTACCGAGGCATGCCCCTGGCTGCTGCCTCTTTGCCTCTGCCTTAGCAGTCTTAGCCGCTGTGCTTTCCCCTCCTGTCTCTACCTCAAGCCCAGCTCATCCTTGTCACTGCCCCCTTCCCTAATCCACCAGCTGGAGCAGCACCCTTGCCTGACCCTCTCTCATGTCCCTCATGCATATAGAGCTTGTCCAGTGAATGTTTTTGAGTGAATTAACATCCTTCTTGTACTAAAGTAGCCTTTCCATAGCAATTTCATGTTTTCCAACTATCTAGTTTATTTAATAAGATAAATGTGACAAGAATATAGACAGATTTAAGAAAATGTGTTCATTTTAGAGAAGTGTTTGGGAACTAAGATCGGGGAGAGCAAAGATTTTAATTAGTGGAGCATCAGGATGTATCTTGTCAGTCGGAGTTAGAGGCTCATGACCCTGCCTCTCCCTGGTGCTGTTGTAGGTCTGGTTTGCATGGAGCGTGCTGAACATGGAATCCATCTTTGAAGAAGACTCCCAGCTCCGAAGAGTCGTTGAAGGGGAGCTGGTTATAAACTCTGCTTTTACCCCTGACCAAGCTCTGAAGGTGCAAATAGCAGTTCTGCGTTTGAGTGGTGGAAGGTGGCCTGCACTTTAATGCTGATGGATTCACCTTAGCCTGTAAACGTCTGTGTTTGCTTTTGTTGTGAATGCACTTCAACCAAATCAATACTTAAAACTCTGTAGCTGAGGTGTACATTTGCTTCTCAGGGTATAGCAGTAGAGCCACAACCTAGTAACCGAGGGCTGTGTTCATTGTGCTTTAAAGAACTTCCAAGTGTCATAGTATAGACTTGGCTTGTGAGTTTCAGAGTCTGTCAAAGAATTTATCATTCTTGAAAGTTCTTTTAAAATCTAAATTTTCACAAGAATGGTAAAGTTTGAGAGGCAGATTTACTTTTGGTTTTCATAACATTCTACTGCCTTGCTCTGTGGCATTTTACATGCAAAGGAATTGCAGAAATGGAAATGAAGTTAGACTAGATGGCTCTTAAGGCCCATTCGGATTCTGAGGTTGGAAATGTTTTGACAGCAGAAAAGCTGCTACCAAGGAGGTTGAATGGTTAGCTAGGGGGTTCTGGAAGAGAGCATTTTATGCCTTTTTTTCTTACTAATTTGAAGAGAGGATGTTCAGTGTTCCACTCGGATCACTGGAAAGAACAGGCTGTGATCGTGTTCGTTTAATGCAGCTAACGTCCTTCCTTCCTTGTAGAAAGCTCAAGCCCAGCTGAAGCTCCCCATCGTCCCGTCTCTCCAGAGGCTGCTGATCTATCGCTGGGCCCACCAGGCTCTGGTCACGCCTTCTGATCACCCTCTTCTGCCCCTCATCTGGCAGAAGTTCTTCCTCCTGTATCTTCACCGCCCAGGACCACAGTATGGGTATGGTATTCTGTGTTGTAGCGTATCTCTGTTTCTGGGTCTGTGTGTTCTTGTACTGTGGAGCGTTAGGATCATTCTTTGGTAGCCTCTGGCTAGGAATCTCTCTCTCTCTTTTTAACATCTGTTAATCTGGATGTTTGAATTTGGGATACGTTGTGGCAACTTCCCTTTACCATCCTCTGTACCTAGTTGTGGGGCATTCAGTACCCTGGAACTCAGCAAGGCTTAGATAAAAGTTTTGGAGATGCAAAGGGAGAAAAAGAAGCTGTCCCCAACTGAGGCCCCCCGTGTGACCATCGTGGGACTCTTGTGAGGAGGACTTGTGCGAGTAGCATGGTTGTGAACAAAGGCCAGCCTTTCTGGCAGCCTTTGGGTTGTGCTGGGGAGTGTCCAACACCTCCACTGGATACAAAGGCACCGTGTCCTGTTACTCACCCTAGCTTCTACTTTAACTCCTATCTCACCCTCAGTCCCTTGACTCATTTCTTTGAAACATAAAGATGTTGACTCTTTGTCACTTCCGTTTTATACCAGATTGTAAGTTCTTCAAGACCAGATGCCATTTTTATTCTATTCTCTCTCTAGCATTGATAGTATCTTGAGTTTGTGTAGCACTTCTTTGTTTTTAAACTACTTTCATGTGTCTCTTTTTGTTGGATTTTCAGAGTAACTTTTGAGGTAGAAATAATAGGTATTCATTTAATGGTGTATTTACTCAGCCATAGTAAGGTGTTTTGCCAATTGACTGCTGCAGTTTCTTTTAATTTTTCTTTTTATTTGAAAAAGGGTACAGGAGGCAGAGAAAGAGATACCTCCCATCTGTCGGGTTACTCCCCAGGCGCCTGCAGCAGCTGGGGTTGGGTCAGGCTGAAGCCAGGAGCTGGGAACTCAGTCTGAGTCTCCTGTGTGGGTGGCAGGGACTCACCTACTTGAGCTCTCACCTGCTGCCTCCCAGGGTGCGCATCCACAGGAAGCTGGAACTGCGTGTGGAGCCAGGACTGGAATCCAGCCACTCTGGTGTGGGATGGGAGCATCCCAAGCCATGTCCTACCCAGTGACTGCTGTTCTCGTGCCATACAGAAAGCATATCTGCATTGCTTGTTTATAGATCTGTGCTTATACTTTTTAAGGTTACCCATAGATGGTTGCATTGGAAGAAGGTTTTTTCAAAGTCCTGCTCATATCAATTTGCTGAAAGAAATGAAGAGGCGTCTAACTGAGGTGGCAGACTTCCACCATGCTGCAAGCAAGGCCCTCCGTGTTCCAGCAGAGGGCAGCGAAGGGCTGCCAGAGAGCCAGGCCAGCACCTCTGTTTACTTCACCTCGCCAGAACTGCACACGGAACTTGTGAGGTGAGAGTGGTCATTTATCCATTTACATTGCTGTTGGCGGTACAGGTCTTGTGCTGGAGCAGCTGGCTGTGTTTGAATGTTGCTTTTTAACCCTGTGAGATTGAATATGGAAGGTGGCTTTGGTATAGGTTTTGCATCTTGAAATGGTTTTTCTTTTATGTTTCTCAAGAGAAGTGCATCAGCCATTTAGATGTGGCTCTGGTGGCAGGAGTCTGATAAATCAGGACTGATGCCCTTTTCTGTTTCTTTGTTTACAAATAAAAATAAACCTAAATAAATTTATCATAGAAGGTGTAGAGTGATGAAAGCCTGCTAGAATAGTTCTTCAAAGATTCATTTATCTGAAAGGGAGAGTGTCAGAGGGTGAAACAGAGAGGGGGAGGGAGAGACACAGAGAGAGAGAGAGAGAGAGAGAGAGATCTTCCATCTGCTGGTGTACTCCCCAGATGGCTGCAACAACCAGGACTGGGCCAGGCTAAAGCCAGAAGCCAGGAACTGTGTCCAGGTCTCCAACATGGGTGGCAAGGGCCCAAGCACTTGGGCTTTTATCTGCTCCCATCCCAGGTGCATTATCAGAAAACTGGGTTGGAAGTGGAGTAGCTGGGATTTGAATCAACACTCTGATATGAGAGGCTGGCATTGCAAGTGACAGCTTAACCTGCCATGCCACAGTGCTGGTGCTAAAAGAGTTCTTTAAAAGAAAGAAACTGTCCGGGGCCTGGCATTGTAGTACAGTGGGTTAAGCCTTTGCCTGCGATACCAGCGTCCCATTTGGGCGCCAGTTTGGGGCTTGGCTGCTCCTTTTGCGATCCAGCTTCTGGCTAATGCACCTGGGTGTCGCTCCCCGTTTTCGTGGAGGAGCGACACTGAACCCTGCACTGTTCTTTTGTCTGCTCGGCCCTCCCCGGGTTTGCTGCTGATTCTTCCCGGGTTGGCTACTATCCCTTCCACCTCCGTGGAAGGGCAGTTCCCCCTGGCCACATTCCCCACTTCCGCAGGGGAGCGGCACACCGCCGGCCGGCTCTTCTCGGGGGCTGCACAGGTGTTCCTTCAGCTAGATGTTCCCCTTAGATGTTCCCGGTGCATGCCGTCTCTCTCCTCCTTTATAGTCCTCCTCTGCCAATCCTAACTCGGCTGCCCACACGCCGAGTACGCTGCTCTCCTCCAATCAGGAACAAGTCCTACAGTTTATTAGCTGAACTGGAGGCAGCTGTGTAGAAGCTGTTTACTTCTCTCCCAGCGCCATATTGTGGGAGAGCAGATGCATAGAATAAGTCTTAATTCCAGTAACTTAGTCCAGTCCGGATTGCTCCCCACACCTGGGCAAGAACACAGAGTAGGATGGTCCAAGTCCTTGGGCCCCTCCACTCACTTGGAAGACCCAGAAAAATCTTCAGGCTCCTAGCTTTGGTCTGACCCAGCCCTGGCCGTTGAAACCATCTGGGGAGTGAACCAGCGGATGGAAGATCTCTGTGTATATCTCTTCCCTCTAACTCTGCTTTTCAAGTTAATTAAAAAAAAAAAAAAGAAAAACTGCTCATAAAAATGAGGCACAATATTTACATCTCCAAAAGTCATTTTGGTTTCTTTTCACACTGTTCCTTCACTTTTCATGAATACTTTTGATATGAGCCAAATATTAATCTTATAAGTAAGACTTAATAAACATGGCTCTTAATAATTCATGCTGAGTGCAGAGTGGCTTGGAGAGGAAATCTAGCCTTTCCTACACAAGCCCCCAGGTTCTCAGCCTCCAGAGTGATTTCTCCCCTCATGCCCTTTGGTTGGAGGAAAACGTACGTTGAATCAGGCTTGACCAGTGGTAGTTTCTGTCTTTGGACATTTTAAGGCCGCTAAGAGAGGCTTCGGGTTTTTCCTCTATCTCTCTCATCCCCTTCCTGTGATGTGTTCATAACATGGCCCCTAGCTCACTGAATGGGAAGCTGGTGGAGACAACTACCAGTCTCTCCCCTTTCAGGACCCCAAAGCCCCATGTGGCCCCCTGTCCTTTGACAGACCCTCACAGAGGTGAAGGAGGTAATTTTCCACCTTATTGAGAGCAGAGCCAGGCTGTCTTCCACCCAGTCCTCCCCCTACCTGCCCGTAATTGTCTTCCCAGCTAGTTCTCTAGTAGTGCTGCTGCTTAAAATATCAGTGACCTCAGCTAAATAGACTGTTCCTAGTAAAACCAAATAGAAAGGAACATCGAAACATCATTATGTTTATAAAAAAGCTGTTAATGGAAAATCACGACTTTTTTTTTAAGCCTGACTTTGTTTTATTTTTTCTTGATGGGATAAGGGTGCACCCACATTGTGAGTTTTATTTGTGATTCCTTGGGGATTCCTTAAAGTGGGGGGTGTTCACTGTGCCTGAAGTTGGCAAGTGCTTCCAGTGCATAAGTTTAAAAAGCTTTTAATTCTTTCTCTGGAAGATGGAACACGTGTTTGTATATGTGAGTGTTTTTGTCACTTTTCTAAGCACTGAGGCTTACAGTGATCTAATTGCCCAGGACAGCAAAGCTCCATATTTAGAGCCTAAGACTGCTAAAAATCACGTTTTGCAGGTATACTCTCTGTGTACTGCATCTCACCCTTTGGTGAGAAGCTTTGGTAATGGAACTCCCCTAGTCCCTTCAAGAGAGAGATCTTCCGTTTGCTGGTTCAATCCCCAGATGGCTGCAATGGTTGAAGCTAGGCTAGTTTGAAGGAGCCAGGAGCTTCTTTCAGGTCTCCCATGTGGATGCAGGGGCCCAAACACTTGGCCGTCTTCTACTGCTTCCCTAGGCTCATTAGCAAGGAGCTGGATTGGAAGTAGAACAGCTGGGAGTTGAAGCAGCACCTATATGGATACTGGCATCTCAGGTGGCGGCTTTACCTGCTATGCCACAACGCCGGCCCCTGTGTTATGGACTTTTCCCTGCTCTTCTGTAATGCTGCCAGAGTTTCCAGAGTTGGATGAAACCTCATTTGTCTGCACATCTTTTTATATTGTGTATAATTGGGTGTGTGTTTTTTTTATCTTTCAGGCTTTTCAATGTATATGCATTATGGCTAGAAGATGAGACCTTCCAAAAAGGAGATACTTATATCCCTTCTCTACCAAAACATTATGATATTCACAGGCTAGCAAAAGTGATGCAGAATCAGCAGGTGAAACTATGGCAATGTCTTTTTTAGCATATCTGAACATAAACTTGAATTATTATATTCCTGGTAGGGCCACTTATTGATATAGAAATAGGTGGTCACAGAAATAGTCATTGTTTCAGTGGAATTTGTCAGAGTCTATGTGATCACATTAAAGGAACCTTCACTTTTGAATCTCTGGCCCTAGTGTGGCCTCACTTAAAGGCTTGAAGCTCTTTTAGGACTTTCTACAACCTCATATGCAACACTCTTCTACAGTGATTAAAAGTATATTGAAGAATAGTCAGTGGGATTTTGTGATTGATTGGATACAGATCCCCAAATTGGGCAATTAGAGGTGCTGTTTACAAAGGTAAGACATACTAACAGAGGAAGTGTCTGAGGGGCTTCCAAGAGAACTCTCTTATCAAGCAGCTGTTTGAAGGGGAGATAAGAAGGTAGAAAATGTGGGTAGAATTATAATGTAATTAAAAAGAGTAAGGAGTGAACTAAAGGTGTTGTAACCTGAGAAATAACAGCAATGAAGGCCAAGGACATAGGGCTGAGAATACAGGACCAGGGAAATAGGAAGAACAAATACAAGATCACGATGTTCTGAGATCCTTTGAGTATAGTTCATCCTAATGCTGGAAGACTTGGAGTGAGGCGCTTCTTGTTGAAACCTACTGCTTGCTTTATAGTTGAATATATTGTTTTCCGTATGAAGGTGATTTACCTGTCAAAGTTAAAACACTATGGTTCCATTCCAGGAACTCTGGATGGAGTATTTGAACATGGAGCGCATACGTCACGAGTTCCAGGAAACTGTGGGTTTATGGACACAGGCCAAGCTGGAGTCCCATTCCCCACCCTGTAGTGGGTCAGCTCAGCTGGACTTCACTGATCCTTTGCTGGGTGAGTCTTGTGAGCCTCAGACCCTTTGTGTGAATGTGTGAACGAATGAGTGAATCAAGCCCTTGACGGTTAAGATTTCCACACTTTTTCCCTCCAGTGAGAATTGCTTTTGAGTTCCATGTTAACCTGTCTGCCGAAGGGCTAGCTTAGGCAGTGAGTGAGAGAAAACAGGTTGTTTATTCTCTCTCAAATAAAAGAAGTTTGGAAGCAAGGATAGTTCATGAGGGCTGCAAGCCTTCAAGGACCCCTGCTCCCTCCTCCTGACTTGCTGCCCTACCAATACTCTAAAAAGCAGGACTCACCTAGGCTCCAACATAAGCTTAAGCTTAAGCTGTCATGTTCACGGTCACCTTCCAACAGTGATAGGGATGTTCCCTGCCTCTTATAAGGACTCTTTGAAGAAGCTGCTCATAGATTTTCTGTTCACACCTCATTGGCCCATCCTGACAGACGTGGCTATCCCTGGCTGCAGAGGAGCTGGGACGTGACCCGCTTTTGTGGTTCCTTTTTCCTGTGATGCTTTGAAAAGACATTTAAATCTACATAGAAAAACTATAAGTAAAGTACAGGTTTAAATGTAACTGTTTTGGGGTTTGCAGTTTTAACAATCAGCAATCTTTTTCTTTTATAAACTCTTTCTTTGTATCTGGAACCCTTAACATACAAATAACTCAGGATATTCTTAAGGTTTCTTTTCTTTTTTTTTTTTTTTCTTAAAGGTTTATTTATTTGAAAGGCAGAGTTACAGAGAGGCAGAGGCAGAGAGAGAGAGGGAGAGAGAGAGAGAGAGACAGGTTTTCCATCCTCTGGTTCACTCCCCAAGTGGCTGCAATGACCAGAGCTGGGCTGATAACGAAGCCAGGGGCCAAGATTTTCCTCCAGGTCTCCCACATGGGTGCAGGGGCACAAAGACTTGGGCCATCTTCTACTGCTTTTCCAGGCCATAGCAGAGAGCTGGATTGGAAGTGGAGCAGCCAGGACTCGAACCGGCACCCATATGGGATGCCAGCACCAAATGCGGCAGCTTTACCAGCTATGCCACTGTGCCGGCTCCCCTAAGGTTTCTTTTTTTGCATTAAGATTTATTTATTTGAAAGTCAGCATGTCAGGGCCAGTGCTGTGGCATAATAGGTTAATCTTCCAGCTGCCATGCCAATATCCCATATGGGCACTGTTTCTAGTTCTGGCTGCTTCTCTTCCGATCCAGCTCTCAGCTGGGAGGGCAATAGAAGAAGGCCCAAGTCCTTGGGCTCCTGCACCCACGTGGGAGACCTGGATGAGGCTCCTGCCTCCTGGCTTCTGATTGGCCCAGCTCCAGCTGTTGTGGTATTTAGGGAATAAACCAACAGATAGAAAATCTCTCTCTCTGTGTCTCTCCATCTTTCTCTATCTGTAACTCTGATTTTCAAATAAATAAATAAATCTTTAAAAAGAAAGAATAATACCAAGTATAGAGGACAGTGCTGTGCTTGAATTGTTTGCAGTGTTAAATTCCATCTGTTTGAGGGGCAAACAGTTCATGTCTGCTTATGCCAAGTAAAGTTATGGCTGTTACATTTTCTTTGAATTTTTTTTTCGAGAATAGAAAATTAAATGTTAGATCTGGAATGAAATTGGAAATTCACAGTAGTCCCTTAAGTACTTGTTGACTTATTGCCTTGAAATTCCCTTGGCCTCTCCCTTCCTCTGTTACTTTACTATTGAGAAGAATTGGTGTGTAGCAGCATCAGCCTCCACCTGCTGTGTGATGAAGAGAGAGGGTGGGGAGATATTTATCAGAGCACCTACTGTGCTTTGTATTATCTAGGTACAAAAATATCAGATATCTAAATATGCTTGGGGCTGGCGCTGTGGTGTAGAGGGTAAAGCTGCTGCCTGCAGTGCCGGCATCCCATATGGGTGCCGGTTCTAGTCCCAGCTGCTCCACTTCCGATCCAGCTCTCTGCTGTGGCCTGGGAAAGCAGTAGAAGATGGCCCAAGTCCTTGGGCCCCTGCACCTGCGTGGGAGACCTGGAAGAAGCTCCAGGCTTTGAATAGGTCGTTGAGGCCAATTGGAGAGTGAACCATCAGATGGAAGACCTCTGTCTCTCCCTCCCTCTCTCCCTCTCCTTTCTCTGTGTAACTCTGACTTTCAAATAAACAAATAAATCTTAAAAAAAATCATTAACTTATTAAAAGATAATTAAATATGCTTAATCAACCTGAGACTGTGTGCAATCTAGTGCAAAGTTCTGTGGCACACACTAATTACTGAGATTCTATAAATCATTTGTTGAGTGAATGAATAAGTTTATGACTGACTCCAGAAATGTATAAGCATGTTTAAGGAATTTATGATCATATCATTATTCATTTTCTCTCTTAAACTTCCAGCCCTCCTGTTCAAACTTTGCGTTAACTTCAGATTTTTCAGACTTATTTATAGTTCTTTTTTTTTTTTTCCCAAATATTATTTATTTGAGAGGCAGAGTTACAGAGAGAAGGAGAGACAGAGAGAGAGGTCTTCCATCTACTTGTTCACTCCCCAAGTGGCCACAATAGCTGGAGCCGGGCTGATTTGAGGCCAGGAGCCAGGAGCTTCTTCCAGGTCTTCCACGCAGGTGCAGGGGCCCAAGCACTTGGGCCATCTTCTGTTGCTTTCCCAGGCCAGTAGCAGGGAGCCAGATCAGAAGTGGAGCAGCTGGGACTCAAACCTGTGCCCATATGGGATGCCAGCACTGCAGGCAGAAGCTTAACGTACTTTGTCACAACGCTGGTCCCATCTATATTTGTTAATGCCCATTCGTTTCTCTCCTATTCCTATGAAGTTTATCTGAATGGTAGCATAAACGCTTACCTGGCCACTCCATATCTATCCCTTTTGTTCAGTGCATTGGCCAGCTAGTAGCTTCCTTCTGTCTCAAGCTTATGGAGAGCTGTTCACTAGATCCCCTTTACAGTACTATCAAGTCCAAACTTCATAGCATATCTACAAGGCTGTCTGGTAAATTAAGAGCAGGAGTGTTGCCGGCGCCATGGCTCAACAGGCTAATCCTCTGCCTAGTGGCGCCGGCACACCAGGTTCTAGTCCCGGTTGCCCCTCTTCCAGGTCAGCTCTCTGCTATGGCCTGGGAGTGCAATGGAGGATGGCCCAAGTGCTTGGGCCCTGCACCCCATGGGAGACCAGGAGAAGCCCCTGGCTCCTGCCTTTGGATCAGCACGGTGCGCTGGCCATGGTGGCCATTGGAGGGTGAACCAACAGCAAAAGAAGACCTCTCTGTCTGTCTCTCACTGTCCACTCTGCCTGTCAAAAAAAAAAAAAAAAAAAAAAAAAAAAAAAAAAAAAAAAAAAAAGGCAGGAGTGTTAGCTCTCTGATTAGATGATACTTTTTGAGGATGGGAATTATATTGAACTGCATTGCATGTTCCTGGGCTCCCATCTCCTAGTAGAATATTAGTAGGCCTGTGAGGGCTTCCTAAAAACTTTGAATTAACAGCACCAAGAAAAATATGCCAGTTTTGTTTGTTTAGGCCTCTTATAGGATAAGGAACTCTTTTGGAGAGCTCTGGCGTTTCTTACGCAAGTGACGGCCAGCGCTTTGTCCCCATGTAGTCTATTACTGCCCATCAGTACCCATCCCTCAGTAAACATGACTGCATTTTCTTTCAGCTAAAGAAAGGATTTTAAGTAACTTGCGGAAGCACGAGGCTCCGCAGCCTCCCCTCCTTCTGCACCCTGCGAGGCCTCCTGTGCCAATTATTTCCTCAGCTGTGCTGCTGAGTGAGAAAGACGCCATTCAGCTGGTGTGCACAGACCTGAACTTGTTGCAACAGCAGGCCAGGTAAGACGCCGACACATCAAGCATCATGTTCCTGTGCTGGCTGCCTTGAAGCTGGGCTGATTTGGTTCCTAGATTGGCCTCCTCATCAGCATGCTCCCTGTAGGATTAAGTTGACCAGACTGGGCCAGATAGTTTGGTTCACTTGGTTAACTGAATTGTGACACGTCCTTTAATTTCGCATTCCAATTATGTGGAACTCTCCTGGACTCCTGGTTGTACAGTGTTTCCCATGGTGGCATTTCAGCATCACAAGTGCCCACTAAGATTTTCTTTGGCTTCTTTTGATACTGGAATGATGGTGTTGAAAGGGTGTATAAACTAAGATTTGCTTTTTTTTTTTTTTTTTATTTTTGGTGACTGCTTTGCTCTCTAACTCCATTTTTTAAAAAAAACTGACAGGGCACTTGATCAAAGTGTGGGAAAGTTGTTTAGTGTTTTGAGTTCACATGGTAGATACAGAATGATAAACTGTTTAAAATTTTGATTCTAGCTTGCCATTTTGTGAGAAGGAACATATGTGCAGAAGTCTGTTTTAGTCACAGTAAGCAACCTTATTTTTATAAATCCCATGTGAAACAATTGGTAGTTTTTTTCTTTGGCTCTGTTGGGGCCAGGTGTTCAGTTGTGTTTGTGTTGTGTACACACATGAGCAACTGCCCATTATCATAATAATAAGTATAATTAGACCAGTATTGGTACCTCATGGCCATAGTTAGCTTTCTTGGACTTTTAACATTTCAGCAACTCAATACCTAAAAAGTCACTGGTACGCACGAGGCACACCTGTAGGATGATTAAATTGGGATAGAGCTCTCATTTGTTATCATATATTTAAGGTCCACTTGTATTGCTGAAAGCACAGATTTTTTTTTAATACATCCAAATGTTTTTTTAAAAAGGCTTACTTATTTTATTTGAAAGAATTGTGGAGAGAGGAAGAGAGACAAAGATATCTTCCATCCACTAGTTCACTACCCAAATGGCTGCAATGGCCAGGGCTATGTCAGGTCAAAGCCAGTAGCCAAGAGCTTTATCCAGGTCTCCTGTGTGGGTAGAGTCCCAAGCACTTGGGCCATCTTCCCAAGCTTTCCCAGGTGCATTAGCCAGGAGCTGGATCAGAAGTGGAGCAGCTGAGACGTGAACTGGCACCCATAAAGGATGCCAACACTGCCGATGGTGGCTTAATCTACTATGCTGGCCTCAGCACACACATTCTAAATGGAGTTTTGTTTCCAGCTGAAAAAGTTATCCTGCTCTTCCATATGGCTTTTTCTTCATTTCTCAACTTTGTGATGAGCCTATCTGCCAGGGAGAGGGTTTGAGTAAGTCTTGGCACACACATCATCTGTCTTTTGTTTCTGTGGAATACTTTGCTCTTGCTGTGCTTTAACGATGGCTGGCAGTAACTGGAAGCTTTTAGCAGTTGAACCTTCCCTAAGACTTTCTTGTACCTCCTAATGGTGTTTTCCAGAACTGCAGCTCTTCGGGAATCTCAGCAGGTTGCCCTGGATGGTGAGCTATTGGACACAATGCCCAAACAGTATGTTAATCGAGAAGAACAGACCACACTCCATTTGGAGTGCAGAGGCAGTAGTGGCAAGAAATGCCAAGGAGCAGCAGTTGTAACGGTTCAGGTAAGATTGTGTAGATTTCTTCATAATATAGAGCATTTTAATTGAGTCTCTAATGTTGGTACATCCTTAAGAAAGGTTGAAAGAAGTACAGTGCATGATCTATGTCTTTCTATAAAGAACACAGAGTGACAACACACATAGAGCTAATCACATATTTCTGTAAGTGCCAGATAAGTTCTACAAGATAGACTCTCGAATAAGAATCCAAAGAAAAGCAGAATTATCGAGAAGTTTTTTTAGACAGAAAGGCTTAAACTGATCCTCAGAAGATTTTGATGATGTATATTTGGCTTTTTGGATTCAGTTAGAAGGAATGGAGGAGTGGGGAAGCTATGATGTCATCTAGGTCAGTGTATTTCAAGTATTCTGAGGAAGGATGATGGGAATGACATTGGGACATCTGGTGTGAGTGACCACTGGCTGTGTACTGTGGACAGAAGAAGACCCCTGATGACAGCAATGGGAGGGACATTTGGGGAACAGGTCAGTTGGGGAGAGTTTGCTGACAGGGAGAGAGGTGATATGAGCAACATGATTACAAATTTAACTGCCTCTCTAGAATTACCTTCTTGTTCCAGAACTATAGATAGGCATTGGATCTGTGATATCCTAAGTTCACTTGCTTATAACCTCACAGACCCAATGATAGTTTAGCTTAAGCTAATATGTCATGACACTTACTTCCTGCTAGGCCTTGTCTAAACATTTTACCTCACATATTTTATCTTCACAGCAGCCCTATGAGGTGTGTATTATTATCTCTACTTTCCAGATGGGGAAATAAAGGCACAGAGAGGGCAAGTGCTTACCAAAGGTAACAGCCAGTGAGTGGCAGAGCCGGGCGGGCGCAGGTGGTCTGGCTGCAGAGCCGAAGCACTGTAACTGCTGTACTCAGTGCTCTCTGAGCTGGGAAAGAAGCACTTGGAGACAGTTGCTACCTTCATTTGCACAATAATAACTATTTTTTGTAGCTAGCTTTTGCAAATTGGAGAAAATTTACTTTTGCTCATCCTTGATTGTCAGAAATCCTCCATCACCAATTCGTTTTTTTCAAATTCACCTTTTAGCTGTCCCAGTGTATTGTTAATCAGTTTCCTTAGGAGACTTTTCTCTCAAATGTCATCTCTGAAATAATCTTTCTTACTTACTCTATTTTGTATTACCTTCAAATTTTATTTCTGATTTTTTTCCAACATAGTTGAATGCATTTAAAGTGAAGAAATTTGTCTCATAAGTCAGGGTGAGTCCAGCTTATTTTCCTACATCTTATTGTAAACATGTGAGACTCCTTAAACCTTGAGTTCTCCTTTGCTAGGTGTTTTTTTCTTTTTAAAGATTTTATTTATTTGAGAGGTAGAGTTACAGACAGTGAGAGGGAGAGCCAGAGAGAAAAGTCTTCCAATCCACTGGTTCACTCCTCAGATGGCCACAATGGCAGGAGCTGCACCAATCCAAAGCCAGGAGCCAGATGCTTCTTCCTGGTCTCCCATGCGGGTGCAGGGGCCCAAGCACTTGGGGCAACTTCTTTTTTTTTTTTTAAACTTTTATTTAATGAATATAAATTTCCAAAGTACAGAATATGGATTACCATGGCTTCCCCCCATAACGTCCCTCCCACCCGCAACCCTCCCCTTTCCCACTCCCTCTCCCCTTCCATTCACATCAAGATTCATTTTCTATTCTCTTTATATACAGAAGATCAATTTAGCATACATTAAGTAAACATTTCAACAGTTTGCTCCCACACAGAAACATAAAGTGAAAAATACTGTTTGAGTACTAGTTATAGCATTAAATCTCAATGTACAGCACACTAAGGACAAAGATCCTACATGAGGAGTAAGTGCACAGTGACTCCTGTTGTTGACTTAACAAATTGACACTCTTGTTGATGGCATCAGTAATCACCCTAGGCTCTTGTCATGAGCTGCCAAGGCTATGGAAGCCCCCTGAGTTCACTGACTCTGATCATATTTAGACAAGGCCATGGTCAAAGTGGAAGTTCTCTCCTCCCTTCAGAGAAAGGTATCTCCTTCTTTGATGACCCATTCTTTCCACTGGGATCTCACTCTCGGAGATCTTTCATTTAGGTTTTTTTTTTTCCCCCAGAGTGTCTTGGCTTTCCATGCCTGAAATACTCTCATGGGCTTTTCACCTGGATCTGCATGCCTTAAGGGCTGATTCTGAGGCCAGAGTGCTGTTTAGGACATCTGCCATTCTATGGGTCTGCTGTGTATCTTACTTCCCATGTTGGATCATTCTCTCCCTTTTTTATTCTATCAGCTAGTATTTGCAGACACTATTGTTTATGTGATCCCTTTGGTTCTTAGTCCTATCATTATGGGGCAACTTCTACTGCTTTCCCAGGCCACACCAGAGAGCTGGATTGGAAGAGCAGCTTCCGGGACTAGAACTGGCACCTATATGGGATGCCAGTGCCACAGGCAGAGGATTAACCTAGTGCGCCATGGCGCCAGCCCGGCTAGGTGTTTTTAAAGTTAGTTTTTTTGGAGTATTTTTCCCTGGTTTCTGATGCTATAACAAGACCAAAGTACAAGTGTTTAAGAATCACTTGCTACAGTAGTAAAGCTGCAAGAAAAGTTGGCCAACTTAGAGTGGAGTTTGAGCTGGAGAGAAAAAAATGAGAGATATAGTTATAATAAAAGGAGGAGGTCTTATGACCAATCTGTGTTTACAGAAAGATGGTATTTTTTCCATTTTTTGGAACTACATGTCTTTATCAGGCTGTTAATCTATATAGAGAAGGGAATTCTTTGAAAATACATTCTTATAATTGCCTGGTGAGATAAGTTCAGAGACATATTTTTCTAATTCTTTATTTTTTTCAGGGCTGCTGTGGCAGGCAATGATCATCTCAACTCCCCCCCCTTTTTTTAAAGATTTATTTATTTCTTTGAAATGTAGAGTTACAGAGAGGCAGAAGCAGAGAAAGAGAGAGAGGTCTTCCTTCTACTGATTTAATCTCCAAATGGCCACAACAGCTGGAGCTGGGCTGATCTGAAGCCAGGAGCCAGGAGCCTCTTCTGGGTCTTCCCACGCGGGTGCAGGGGCCCAAGGACTTGGGCCATCTTCTACTGCTTTCCCAGGCCACAGCAGAGAGCTGGATCGGAAGTGGGGCAACCAAGACTTGAACTGGAGCCCATATGGGATGGCGGCAGCTTTACCTGCTATACCACAGTGCTGGCCCCCCGTATTTTTCTGATTCTGACCGACAGCTGCTCTGTGTAGAGTTGTAGATATTTGCTGCTGCAGCCAAAGATCTCTTTGCCTGACCTTCTGTTAACTCTCAGGGTCCTGCAGTGGAAAAATACCACTGGGCAGGCCAGGGAGCTTAACTCCCAGCCTACTAGTGGCTTGTGTCTTTTCTGAAAAAGGGAGCATTGTCTCATATGTCTGAACCCTTGAACTGAAATTTCTTTTATATTCTTTGGCGTTATTAGTTCTGAAATAGACTGGCACACCTTTTCTAACACACTTTCGAAGTCCTTGTTTTGGGAGGAAGGTCAGAACACAAATGGTTTATGACAAGAACGCTTGATGTAAGGCTGGCTTAGATGTTTTTGCCGACGCCAAAGTACTTTTTCCTCCAAAGAAAAAATGGCAGCTGCTAGTATTGCTTTTAAATGAGGGGTAAAATTAAGGAAGGAGACAGAGGGGAAAAGGTGGTTTTATAGAGGAAGTCTAAAGAATTTGAAAAAGTGGCTAGTTTTGTGACCAAAGCTTCATTAGAAATATTCAGGCTTATTAAAGCAGATTTTTTTTTTTTTTTTTTTTTTTTTTTTAGAAGCAAAGAGAGACAGAGGGAGAGAGCTACCATTTTCTGGTTCACTGCCCAAATGCCTGTGATAGCTGGAGCTAGGCTGGGACTAAAGCCAGTAGCAGAGTGCAATTCAAATCTCCTATGTGGGAGGCAGAGAATCCTGATTCTTGATCCATTACTGTGACTTCGCAGGGTCCGTGTTGGTGGAGCCAGCAATAGAGCCCAGGCATTCCGCTATGGGATGTGGACATCTTAAACTGCTAGGCTTAAGCCTGCTCCCTTAAAGCAGGCTTTGATTATCTGTTGGTTGTATTCATTTGGCCAGTACCTCGACTTTCAATTCTGTTTGGAAGATCCAGAAGCTTGAGAACCCCACTGATGGGTCCTGGAAATTCAATATCAACAGTAATGTCTACTGCAGCAATATTTTTCTGATAATTCAGTGCCGGGGGAATTAAGGCATGAGGACAGTGAACAGCTGTGGTAGTCTGAGGCTTCAATGAGATTTCTCTGGGAAGTTACATAGTAATTGCTAACTGAGAGTGTCCTGGATAGTACTTGCTTGTTGATGTCTTTGGGAACTGGTGATTTGTTTTTTTTGTTTGCTTGTTTTGTTTTTGTCCACTCATTGGTAGCCAAGAGCAAGGTACAGGAAAGTTGAAACTTACTGCCGTGAAATTTGGACATTGTTTATGCAAGTGAATTAGATTTGCTCTAATTTTTGACCAAAAATTTTAATTTAATATGAAGCCATCCATTATCCAAAGGGACAACTTTGGTTATGGATAATTTTTGTTTCAGGAAGAGAAGTGTTAGTGGAGGATAGGGAAGGTGAGTTGAGTGTGTATGATTTGTCATGAAGCATCACTGGGAGAGAGTATGTCCTGCAAAGAGTGTGTGGTATAAAACTTAGCCCTCCGGATACCTGTGCTCAGTGACCAGCTCATGGGTGCATGCAGTAGTTTGATTCTGCATAACCTCTTTCTGTTATTGAGTGATATTGAACTTCGTGAAGCTGCTTCTAGTCTCCCTGAATCTCTGACCCCTGAATCTGACCACTTCTCCGTTTGCAGAGTTTCTGTTCTTTAGCACAACCCTTCCTCTACTAGCTGTGCTTGGTTCTCCTCCCAATCCCCTGCTTCATAGCACATCATCTCCTTTCACTCATTCTGCAGTCCCTGAAAGTCCTTCTACAGTTTTGGAGGAGAAATCGTAGCTTCAGTAGCTCCTCAGATTAGTCAGTGACCTCTAAAAGGTTCAGAACCACTTAATTGTCTATTGATACTCCTGTTGTTTCTCTAGTCCAGAGTTTGTTCTTGAAAACCTCCAGATCTAGATTTCTCCCTGCCTTCTTAACATTCAGCTTGAATACTCTATTGGTAGCTCAAATACCACAGGTCCCAAGCTAAGCTCATCTTCATACTTCACACCTGTTCTTCCTTTAGTCCCCCCGCCTACCTCATCTCCCCTGATGGAGGCCTAGCATCAGTATCTTTACTTATACCCCTCCTCATCTGCATAGCTGCTCCCTTGTAGTGCTTCCCCCTAAATACTAGTTTGCCCTCATAGGTGGCCTTCTCTTTGTTTCTTTTGCTGCTTCCCAGGATAGGCCCACCTCATTTTTCCCCTGAACTGCGGCGTTAGGCTTCCTGTCCATAGTCTCTTTCTCTGGTCCATATTTTATTTGAAGATTTATTTATTTGAAAGTCAGAGTTACACAGAGAGAGGAGAGGCAGAGAGAGAGAGATCTTCCATCTGATGGTTCACTCCCCAATTGGCCGCAACGGCCAGTTCTTCTGGGTCTCTCATGCGGGTGCAGGGGCCCAAGGACTTGGGCCATATTCTGCTGCTTTCCCAGGCCACAGCAGAGAGCTGGATCAGAAGTGGAGTGGCCGGGTCTCAAACTGTCACCCACATGGGATGCTGGCGCTTCAGGTCAGGGCGTTAACCCGTTGTACCACAGCGCCGGCCCCTCTCTGGTCCATTTTCTACTCTATCACCATAGACACGGATCTGATCACATTTCAGGTGAAGATCCACATTTGCTCTCTGGTAGCTGAAAGAAATAGAACTCTTGGGTCCCTTCTTAATCTGTTCTTGATCTTTCCCCAGCAGCATCCTTACCATCTCTCCCATTTACCACACATTCAGTTGTTGGTCATGTAGGCCATGACCCCAAGCAAAACACACAGGTTCATACTTTTGTTCTTACATACATGCTGCTTTTGTTCTCCTCCCATCTGTTTCTGACTACCTGCTTAGCCTTGAAGACTTGGTTCAGACCGTACCTCCTCTTGGGGCCTTTCTGGACTGTGCTAGTCAGAGTGAGGTGCTCCCTCCTCCCGTTGCAGCTTGTGCCTAAGAGCTGTTATAGTCACCTGCTCCTTTTTCCTGCCAGACTGAACTCTGAGAAGAGGGCTTCTGTTCTTACTCATGTCAATACCTATATGTGTAGCATGGCTCCTGGTGTGAGGTGGATACCCCTTAATACCCTGCCAGTCATTAGGTTGTTAAAGCTGTTAGGTGTTGTGATTAGTTCTATAGCTGTTACTAGACTTTGAGTTACATGAGTTCAGGGACCTTAATTCACATTTATACTGTTAATGCCTTGCACAGTCAGTGCCACAGAATGGATGCATTTGAAGGAATGAACAACTCTAGATTTATTTCCTTCACAACTTGTAGGAGCTTTGTTGCTATGATTTGTGAAAGATATGGAAGTTGGAATTAGCAGGCAGTCTTTGAATGTACTTACCCTTGGCCAGTCTAAACAGTTTTAACACTTTCCATAAAGTCTCACCCTGAGTATTACACATTGCTCACTTCACATTTTACTCCAATGCAGATGCCTCGCAGGCAGTCTGTCTTGGGGATCAGTAGAGATGGTGGTGCTGCAGTCCCTCGCTTCTCTCCCAGCCCCTTTCCAAGCACTTCTGTCCCTTGCTTAGGTGCTTTGCTTACATTACTCAGTGTTCCACAGTGATGTTGTACCCAGAGAAGCAGGTCCAGAGATGCTAAGAGACTTGCCAAGTAGCTCAGTCAAGGTACACACCTGCATCCATCCAAATTCAAGGCCATGTTCCCATTCAGTATTGCCAGGCTATTTCCCTTTAGTTGCTTTAGCTCCTCTTTCTGAAGTTTAGGGGTGTGATTCTGAGTGTGTGATCCTGACAGTTAAGTCTCGCTTAAATGATCATGCATACCATTTCCTAAGACTATGTGACGGGAATTGCCCTCTTTTCTGATGGTTAGAGAATCCGTGATCCTAACATCATGATCACTCTTGAGTTTAATTTTAAGTTAGCGTCATGAAACATAATTTTATATTTTAAATACAATTTTAAATGGCTCTCTTATAAAGATTTCCCATTGTATCATGAACATGTTTATTGCTTAGTAGAATCTTTCTGGGAAGGAAAGTCCTGGAAATTTCCAGCCATCTGCAAGTGTTTGAACTATATATAGCCTGTTTGGGGCATACAAAAGCCAAATATATTTTATGGAGAGAAATGCCTTTTCTGTGATATCCCATCCTTATAAAAGCCTTTAAAAATTCAATGATATTCCCTGAGGAAATGGGATGATTTATGGTTAGGTTCCTTTTGTTGTACTTCAGTATTGTGAGGCATGCTTGCTAGACCCAAAATTTATTATCATGTGAAAGATTTGTTCATTTCTATAAATGAAAGCTGGAAAAAACCCACTGAGGGCCTCTCATTATTGTAAAACCTTACTGAAGGATGTTTAATTTATTTGTCTACTTAAAATGACTCAAGTGGAGGAGCTTCCCCCATACTGCTTTGTTCTATTGTCTATAACTTCTTGTCTTTAAGAGGTGGGAGTCATTCAATCTCTTTCACCTCTGTTCTAGTAGAAGAAGGAAAACTTTGAACAATGATGGGAGCAATGATCAAAAATAAGTAGACTAGAAAATGACAATAATTTGAGAATTTTTTTATCATAGCCAAACTTAATTTAATATGTCTGTAATATGGGGTGGTTATTTTAAAATTCAAGTTAAAAAAATCATCTTTAGTCTTGTCCCAGAATTTCCTAGGCAGGTGGCCCCTTTTCTGTCCCTGTCCCCTATCCTCCACAACTGTCATCTGTCTTTATCTTTGTGTTGCAGCCTGTGTGTAGGGTGTCTTCTCCTTGCCTGTGTATCTGTCCACAATCAGAAAAGGACATTGAAAATTCACGAATAAAACCAGTTATCACATGGGTAACCACCAGTTAGGGAAAGGGTGTGTTGACAACTCCTCAAGTAGGAAAGATACAGTCTTAAACAGGATTTTAAATGAAAATAAATTTAGTTTTTTAAAAGCACAATAAATTCTCTTTATATCTTCCCTGAGAACCAACAAAAATTTCATCAAAGATTAATCTTCAGGAGCCACTGTATTAGTCGGTTGCCCTTTCCTTGGCCTGCAGGTGTCTGAGCACTTTCCTATAAGTTATTTTGTTGTTTATTTTATAATTATGTATTTTTAATTTCTTTTCCCAATGGCACTTGTTTCATTAAGAGCTATACTTTTTCATGCTAGGCACACATGTACCTGAGTGTTTGGACTGGAAGAAGGTGTGTGTGTGTGTGTGTGTGTGTGTGCGTGCACGCTGGGATGGGAGAACTCCGTGGCTTGGTGGTCAGTGGAGAAAAGTCTCAGTGGTGGGATATTGGGTCTGTTTGATGAGGATTTGAAGAGTTGACACATAAAGGAAAGAGAAATTAATCCTATGAAAGACTTTGAACCATTGATAAAATAAATATCAAATTCAAGATGATACCAGTTTTTATAGATTTGAAATTTGGTATTTTTTAAAGAAAATAATTCATTTAAGTTAGATTCTTTATGGAAAATCTGAAATTCTTGAATAGTATTTGGCCAAAACTTTCTGATCCTCAGGTTCAGCTGAGAGTTTTGTGCTAAATTATAATATTAATTGTAAAATGATCTTCTTCATCACATGCTCAGGGTATTTGTAATAAAATACCTGTTCTAGAAGCATCTGGGGGAATGAAAAGCCTGTTGACTGCTTTAATTTTTGTTAGTTTGAAGGTATGTGTAAAAATGAAGCGATTAGCCAACAGCTCCATGTTTTGCGAAAAGAAGTGAAGCAGCTGCAAGCAGAAGCGTCAAAACCGCCATCCCTTAGTGTGGTGGAAGCTGCCGTGCACGCAGAGAACCTGATTACGTAAGCTTTGATGCTGTAATTTAAAACGTGATTTTGTTGTGAATAATAACCACATACGGTACTGCCACTCTCCTACCCTGGCCACACGCTAATTAAATTAGCACAGAGATCAGCAAGCTGCAACCTTTGAGCCAAATCTGACCTGCTTTCCATTTTTAAATGTAAAGTTTTATTGGAATACAACCAACACATTTATTTATAATGTCTAAGCATTTTATGCTTTAATGGTGGAGTTGACTATTTGTGACAGCAGAGATTTTATGGCCCCAAAACATAAAGTGTTTAGTATCTGACTCTGCAGAAAAAGTTTGCTGACCTCTGAATTATGAGTTGATTCAGTGCATTGAAATTCAGTTCCGGAGAGATTTAATGCTTCAGTTTCATGGCAGAGGCTTATTTACCCAGGAAGTAATCATTGTCAGCTATGATTATCGAACAGTGTTCACCACAAAGTTGCTTAGGGGAGGTAGGGCTCACAAATATAGTTGTAAACCTGCATTTGACCGTTAGGGCTTCCCATTGGAGCCCCTGGCCTACTGGCAGTGTCCACTTTGTTTCCCAGGTCATGGCTTGGGATTGGAGAGGTTGCCTCTCTGCCTTTTACTTTAGGTGACTCCACATTTGGTTCTAGAGGAAGTATGGTGGAGACATTGAGTCCTCTGGGGGATTGAATTTAAGGGTTGGGAAGAGAAGGAAATTGGGTGAGCAAGAGGTTGAAGTTTCATTTACTGGAAAAAGTGAGAATTAGGGTATCTTTATTCTAACACGTTACTCAAAATATTTTTCTTTGTTAGTGTTTCAGATTTTAAAATTTAGGGAAATCCGGGTTCTTGTGTTTAAAAAGATATATAAAGAAATATAAAATGCTAAATAATAAATTGCATACAAAATATGGAAAATTTCAGTAAAAATAAAAATGTTAATTAGTCCTTATAATATAGCTAATAGAGCATAAAATTATTGCTGTGTATTGAAAATAGGTTATTGGGTAGCGTTGGAAGATACACATTTACCCCTGGAAACATTTCTGAAGTGACATTTCTTGGGGGTATTACCTGAGAAACAAAAGTGTCAAACACTCACCATATGAATTCTTTTCCTGTGGACTAATAGTCATGCCTAACATTTTCCCACAGGGCCTTAGTGAATGCCTACAAGTTGCAGCCTACACCTGGGGTCCAGAAAGTTGGCATCAGCCTTTTCTTTACTGTTGTGGATTATGTCAGTGAGGAGACACAGCGTCATCCTCCC
This sequence comes from Oryctolagus cuniculus, assembly GCF_051225735.1. Classification (NCBI taxonomy): domain Eukaryota; kingdom Metazoa; phylum Chordata; class Mammalia; order Lagomorpha; family Leporidae; genus Oryctolagus; species Oryctolagus cuniculus. Next base: position 31,755,222 of record NC_142876.1, read on the forward strand.
ACAAGGCAGTTCTTTACTTCATGCATTGACATCCTGGGACAGGTAAGCTTGTTCTGCCCTTCTTGAGATACAGTGAGTCCCTGCTGTGTCTTCACTGGATACACCAGGCACTGACATCAGACTTACATTACAGACTGGGAATTTGTTTTGTTTTGTTTTGTTTTGTTTTGTTTTGTTTTGTTTTGTTTTGACAGGCAGAGTGGACAGTGAGAGAGAGAGACAGAGACAGAGAGAAAGGTCTTCCTTTGCTGTTGGTTCACCCTCCAGTGGCTGCCGTGGCCAGCGCGCTGTGGCCGGCGCACTGCGCTGATCCAAAGGCAGGAGCCAGGTGCTTCTCCTGGTCTCCCATGGGGTGCAGGGCCCAAGCACTTGGGCCATCCTCCACTGCACTCCCGGGCCACAGCAGAGAGCTGGCCTGGAAGAGGGGCAACCGGGACAGAATCCGGCGCCCCGACCGGGACTAGAACCCGGTGTGCCGGCGCCGCAAGGCGGAGGATTAGCCTATTGAGCCACGGCGCCGACCAGGAATTTTTATCTAAGTCAGAACTCCTTGGAATTTTTAGCTTCTTAAGATGTGGTTTGAAGGGGCTGGTGCTGTGACATGGCAGGTAAAGCTATCTATCCTTTATGCATACCAATTCAAGTCCCAGCTGCTCCACTTCTGACCCGGCTCCCTGCTAATGTACCTGGGAAAGCAGTGGAAAATGGTCCAAGAGCTTGAGGCCCTGCATCCACATGGGAGACCTGAATGAAGCTCCTGGCTCTTGGCTTCGGCCTGCTCTGGCCCTGGCTGTTATGGCTCTTTAGGGAGTGAACCAGCAGAAAGATGATTCTCTCTCTTTGTAACACTGCCTTTCAAATAAATAAATAAATCTTAAAAAAAAAGATATAGTTTGAATTATGGGTATAGAATTTTGCTTGTCATATAAAATGTAAGAGATTAAATTATCCACATTGAGGGTCTGGGGAGACATCTGATTTTATCATGTACTGTTGGTGGTGTTAATAACATTCTTGAGGTTCTTTATGATTTACAAGATACTGTGCAGTTCATTATTTTATCTCATCCTCACAGTGGCTCTAAAAGATTAACTGACAGGGCCAAGGAGTAGAGCTGTGAGTGCTGGAACTGAGACTGGATCCCAGCTGCTGACCACACTCAGAGCTCCTTTGCTTCACCACTTCTGCCTCCTTGCTGCTGTCCTCCATCAACATTTATTTGTCTAGTTGGCTTGCAGTTAATTCTATGTATATTTAACAAAGGCAAGGACAAAGTATCCATGCAGATTTATGAAATGTATCAAAAAGAAAGGAAAGACACTTGTTTGAAAAATATGTGAAGACAGATTACCCATGCATGCTCACCCAAATTTAATTGAGTGAGTACTTATTTCTTGAATGCTTATAAGGAAGTGATACTGAGCAGGTATTATAATAGATTTTTTTTTCCTAAGGAGTTTTTTTTCCTGATCATAAAATTAATATGTACTTACTAGAAGCAGTACAGATAGTATAGGAAGTATAAAGAAGAAAAATTTCTCCTTATTCTAACTACTTGATAATACTTATTACATAGGTAATATTTTTATTATAACTGGTCTTGTGTGTATATTTAAACATAATGTATCATTCTTACACAAATAAAGAGATATGTATTATTGTATGCATAGATATATATGTGTATACATGTACACATATCTATCTGTTTAGATGTATGTATACACATCTAAATAAATACAGATATACTTAAAAGTGGGCACATATCATTTTGTAACTTCCTTTTTTCACTTAAATGCATCTTTTAGACATTACTTCTTATTAATAAAAACAGACCTATATCATGAAATTGAATGTCTGCACAAAATATTCCATGATATAGATGTGTCATAGTGTATTGATCCAGTACTCTGGATGGATTTTTTTTTTCTTTTGATGAATATTTAGGTCCTTTTTTGCTTCAGTAAGGCCAAGGTAAATATTCTTATATACCTTTGTGAACTGTTTTGGACTCTTTAGAATGATTTCCTAAAAGTATGATTGCTATAAATATATACCATATATTTGGTGTGTATTGTATGGCAGTTTCTGTGTATTGTCATACTGCCCTCCTGGGAAGTTTGCACTAATGTATGCTATCCTAGAAATGTTTGAGTTTATTATTCTGTGTATCATTACCATCACTAGGGATTATCATTGTTTTTAAAGTTTGTTGATCTGATAAGGAAAGTGGTATTTTATTATTCTTTTCTTTTGTATTTTTCTAAGAACTGATAATGTTTCTTTGCATATTGTTGATCATATATATATATATATTCTGATTTCTCTTATGTTGGATTTTTGTTGTTTTTTTTGACTGCTTTGAAAGAGCTCCTCAGATCTGGTGTCTGGATATATGTCATAAATGCATTTTTCAATTTGTCATTTTTTTAAAATTTTGTACTTTTGCCATATAGCAGATAAAATTTTAAACCTATTACTCTTATCCTTTTATTATTTTTGCCTAGATCAACCTTACTGGAGCCTTCCTGACTCTCAGACTATTTAAACATTCACATTAGAACCATGTTTAAGAAAAGGTGACATTATCTTGAGGATATATTATATTGATTGTGAAGGTTAGCTTTTTTTTTTTTTTTAAGATCTATTTATTTATTTGAAAGAGTTACACAGAAAAAGAAGGAGAGGCAGAGAAAGCGAGGGAGAGAGAGGTCTTCAATCCAATGGTTCACTCCTCAATGACCACAATGGCCAGAGCTGCACTGATCTGAAGCCAGGAGCCAGGAGCTTCTTATGGGTCTCCCACGCGAGTACAGGGGTCTACAGACTTGGGCCGTCTTCTACTCCTTTCCCAGGCCGTAGTAGAGAGCTGGATCGTAAATGGAGCAGCTGGTTCTTGAACCGGTGCACATATGAGATGCTGGCACTTAAGGTGGCAGCTTTACCTGCTACACCACAGCATGGCCCCAAAAGTTAGCTTTTTAAAGGCATGTGTTAATAAAACCTAGAAGTTTCATTTTCTTAACTTCATGCAGAACCTATTTAGTAATCATGGTAGGCATACTGCAAATGTCCCGTTATTTTAAATAATTTTTTAAAAAAAATTTAGTATGTATGTATGTATGTATGTTTTCGAAAGGCAGAGAAATAGAGGAAGAGTGACACAGAGAGGGGATCTCATGGTCACAACAGGCAGGGCTGGTCAGGCCTCAGAGCCAGGAGCTGGAAACTCAACCTGATTTTCACACATGGGTGGTTGGGGCCATCTTTCACATTGCCTTCCCATGCACATTAGCAGGGAGCTGGATCTAAAGCAGATCAGCCAGGACTGGAACTGGCCCTGCAATATGGGATGCTGGTATCACAAGTGGTGACTTAATCTGCTGTGCTACAAGTTGACCCCTACCCATTACTTTAATCTCTTAAACGTTTTATAGTATGGTTAACTTAGAATTTTCTGCGTGTGGCTTATCCAAATCAGATTAATTGGTGATCCATGATTTTTTTTTTTTTTTGACAGGCAGAGTGGACAGTGAGAGAGAGAGACAGAGAGAAAGGTCTTCCCTTGCCGTTGGTTCACCCTCCAATGGCTGCCACGGCCGGCGTGCTGCGGCCGGCGCACCGCGCTGATCCGATGGCAGGAGCCAGGTACTTCTCCTGGTCTCCCATGGGGTGCAGGGCCCAAGCACTTGGGCCATCCTCCACTGCACTCCCGGGCCACAGCAGAGAGCTGGCCTGGAAGAGGGGCAACCGGGACAGAATCCGGCACCCCGACCGGGACTAGAACCCGGTGTGCCGGTGCCGCAAGGTGGAGGATTAGCCTAGTGAGCCGCGGCGCCGGCCGATCCATGATTTTTAATATTGCCTCTATTGGAAGTGATGGCTTATCTATGTTAGTTTTAAATGTCTTTTTTTTTTTTTATCTTTTATTTAATGAATATAAATTTCCAAAGTACGACTCATGGGTTACAATGGCTTTCCCCCCCATACCGTCCCTCCCACCCACAACCCTCCCCTTTCCCACTCCCTCTCCCCTTCCATTCACATCAAGATTCATTTTCGATTATCTTAATATACAGAAGATCAGCTTAGTATACCTTAAGTAAGGATTTCAACAGTTTGTTCCCACACAGAAACATAAAGTGAAAAATAATAGATGATTTTTTTAAAATGATGATGAAATCAGATCAGACCTATTGTCATGTTTAATCCCAGTGAGAGTCAAGTTGGGAATTGATAATTTCTTTTTTTTTTTTTTTTTTTTTTTACAGAAGATCAGTTTAGTGTACATTAAGTAAAGATTTCAATCGTTTGCACCCCCATAGAAACACAAAGTGAAATATACTGTTTGAGTACTCGTTATAGCATTAAGCCTCAGTGTACAGCACATTAAGGACAGAGATCCTACATGAGGAGTAAGTGCACAGTGACTCCTGTTGTTGACTTTACAAATTGACACTCCTGTTTATGGCATCAATAATCTCCCTATGCACCAGTCATGAGTTTCCAAGGCTATGGAAGCCCCTTGAGTTCTCCGACTCTTATCTTGTTTAGACAAGGTCATAGTCAAAGTGGAGGTTCTCTCCTCCCTTCAGAGAAAGGCACCTCCCTCTTTGAAGACCTGTTCTTTCCACTGGGATCTCACTCACAGAGATCTTTTTGCCAGAGTGCCTTGGCTTTCCATGCCTGAAATACTCTCATGGGCTTTTCAGCCAGATCCGAGTGCCTTTAGGGCTGATTCTGAGGCCAGAGTGCTATTTAGGACATCCGCCATTCTATGAGTCTGCTGAGTATCTCACTTCCCATGTTGGATCACTCTCCCCTTTATTTATTCTATCGGTTAGTGTTAGCAGATACTAGACTTGTTTATGGGCTCCCTTTGACTCTTAGTCCTTTCATTATGATCAATTGTGAACTGAAATTGATCACTTGGAATAGTGAGATGGCATTGGCACATGCCACCTTGATGGGATTGAATTGGAATCCCCTGGTATGTTTCTAACTCTACCAATTGGGGCAAGTCAGCCCGAGCATGCCCCAAATTATACATCTTTTCCCTCTCTTATTCCCACTTTTATGTTTAACAGGGATCACATTTCAGTTAATTTTCAACACTTAAGAATAACTGTGTGATAATTACAGAATTAAACCAGTCATATTAAGTAGAACAGACAAAAAAAAATACTATGAGGGATAATGTATTAAGTTGTCCATTAGCAGTCAGGGCTATGCTGATCAAGTCACCATTTCTCATAATGTCCATTTCACTTCAGGAGGTTTCCTTTTTGGTGTTCATTCAGTTGTCACTAATCAGGGAGAACATATGACAGCTTCACACTTTCATTTATAAAAAGTTGTACTTACCTTATTTACCCTTAAAACTTGCTTGTATAAGTAAATATTGAGGAAGGGAGAGAATTTGATGACTTGTTACCCTTTGATTTCAAGGTGTTTATCAGTGGCACTAAATCAGAATGCAGGAAAGTGCTTCAGACCATCCTGAAGAACAGACGACTCTGCTCCCTCTTGTCCCCGTTCTTCACTCCCAATGCTGCACCTGCAGAGTTCATACAGCTCTATGAGAAAGTGGTGAGGTTTCTAAGCGAGGACAACAGTGATATGATTTTCATGCTGCTAACCAAGGTGAGCTGTGATTCAGTTCCGATGTTGTTGAAATGTGGAAATGATGGTTGCTTCCCACTCCATAGAAAAGGAGAGACTGCTGAAGGTTCATATCCAGAAAGAACATCGCTGAGAAACCTTTTTCACATTTGGCCTGATCTTCAGGCATCCTTTATGGAGGTGGGATGTTGGTTGTGTTGTGTCAGGTAGTCTTATTCTTAGTCCATACAGGATACAGAGGACCTTGTTTCCAAGCCTTCTTTCAAAACTGCAGAGATTTGGAAAAAAAAATTCGTAATAGTAGTTTCGTACAGCCTGCTTTTAAATTTATACTAAATTTATTATGCTTAAGTTGTGTTTTGATAAGTGAGTTGTGATATATCAGAGTCTGTCATGTTTAGAATAAGCCAGATCTAAGCAAATTGCTTTATCCCCATTCTGAATAGAATATTAACTGTGTTAGACCAAGGCAATGAATTTACTTAACTAGTTGAGAATTTCAGAGCTTCAGCTATTTTGCCTTCAATTATATTTCTCTGACATTTATGAAGCAATAAAATCTTGGCATTTTTTAGGGGCTGGAAACTGATCTTGGTCTATAATGGAGAAGAACATGTTTTATAGTTTGGGATTCAATAGTGTGAATTTTTATGAGCTGAGATAGGGAACTGATAAAGACTCAGAAACATGGCTGTTAAATTGAAATGGTTCCATAAAGTGACTCTTTGTTGATTGCACTGGGACCAGCAGAGGAGAACATCGAATTTCTGATCCAGACCTTGGGGTGAAAGATAAAAGTGTATGGATCTTTCAGGAACAAAATAAAATTGTAAACCAATAATGAATGGTCAATAAGGTTTTTAAATGACACAAAACCAAACTAAGCAAAAAAACACACAGAGCTCACAAGACTGTGCCTCTGAGATCCCTGAGAATGTAGCAGGATGGTTGCAACAGAACTTCGTAACTTCTTTTATGTACTTGTGTATAAATTGTAGTTTCAGTTTTTCTAAAAAGGTGAATGCTAGGTAATCTTTGGCTTTGTAACTAAACTTGCACAGTTCTCTCTCTCCTTCACTTTTCTAGTGTAAATAAAACTGCTTCTTGTTTCTTTTTCTTTGTAGTTCGATCTTAAGCAATGGTTAAACGCCACTAAACCTCCTCTGTCTGATCGTACCAGGCTTCTGGAGTCCATTCATTTGGCACTTACTGCCTGGGGCCTTGAACCAGAAGAAGATATTTTGATGCCATTTAATCTTTTCTGTAAGCACTGGACTTACCTCCTTCTGTACCAGTTCCCTGACCAGTACAGTGACATTCTCAGGCTGCTGATGCAAAGTAAGTGTCTTTGTGTAATTCTGACTAACCCCATCCCTGTGAGTATTCAGTGTCATACTTGCCATTCTACAGATGTCACCTAAAAATGTAAAAACAGGATGAATACGGTAGTTCAGAATCTCTATTCATAACCCAAAAAAGTAAGGACTTGGTCAACAGTGTCCCAAACGTTGGTACCTCTCAGATGGTCATTTGTATTAGAGTGGGCCCTGATTGGGCAAAGCAGCGACATCCACGGTCATGCACCTGACTCTTTACCTTGACTTTGCTGCTGTCCTCAAGTGGAGTTGGTAGGAAAGGACCTTCCTCCTCCACAGGTGACACATGTGGCAGGGGAGGAAGCTGCCTTTTGACAATATTTCATATGCCAGTTAGCTTCTCAGTAGTTCAAAATAGTGGGTATCTCTTTGAGAATTTTTTTCCCACCCTATTTTTTTTCTCTTTATCTTGGTATAATGATAGTCTGTATTTATAGTTGCCAAGGAAAAGAGCAGCAAAAAGTTTCCATATTCCCATGATTTCTCTCCCCCTTTCCTGTATTTTTCCATAGGAACGTTGGAAATCAGAGGGGGAATAAAGAGTGAAGTACTTTTTACTTTTTGAATTACACTAGGAAGTAATTTCATTGGAATTTGATAAATGAGATAGTTTTTACTTTTTTTCATACAACTTTACTATGCTAGATGTAATGAAAAACTAAATGTTATTTTATATCATATTTTTGTGTTACTTACTAGAAATTGTTTAATGGGTAAGTGAATGGTCCATTGTATTGGGTTACTGAAGGATCCTGCATTGTATGGTCTTTCATTTTCCACAGCACTTCAAGCTTTAATTATTTCTTGAAGGGGCAAGTTGCAGAATGGGTGGAGAATGGTGGTAGGAAATATGTTTATCATTTTAATGAGTATGTGCCTGGCTCATTTTTGTTCTGAATTTTCAAAATCTGATGAAGTATGAATTGTAGGTTTCCCCTGAAATCTTTTAAACAGATTGTGAACTGCATATGTAGGCCACCATTGACTTGCATTTAGCTGAAAGTTTATACTTACCAGGAAAGTAATTCAGTTAAAAGATAAGAATAACAATATTGGGGTGGACATTTGGTGCAGTGGTTGAGATGCCACTTGGGACACCTGCACACCATATCCAAGAGCCTGGGTTCAAGTCCCCACTCTGCTTCCCATCCATCTTCCTGCTAATGTGCACTCTGGAGGTGCCAGGTGATGGCCCAAGTACTTGAGTCTCTGCCATCCACATGGGACACATGGATTGAATTCCAGTGTCCTGACTTTGGCCTGGCCCAACCCCAGCTGTTGTGGGTGTTTAGGGAATAAACCAGCAGGTGGAAGACCTCTCTTTGTCTCTGCCTGTCAGTAAAAAAAAAAAGAATAAAAATATCACACTTCTCAGTTTCTATGACCTACGGGCTCCTGTTTCCCCTTCCTCCCTGACTATGATGTTGATGGTCCCAGGGTTCCATCCTCTGCTCTTCTGTCCTACTTGTTCTCCCTGCCTGAGTCCTGGCTTTGCTGCCATCCTTGAGGCAAGCATGACTCCCCCACTGATGGCTTGATTTCAGGCTTCTCTCTAAGGCCCAGAACAAAGTACCCATGGAACACAGACTTGTCACTGTCCCCTAGATGCCTGACGCTGGATAGGTAGCAGCGGTCCCCATCCTCCTTCCCCTGGCTTGCTCCTGCCAATGTCTGTTACCCTGTGGAAAGTACTTTAGGGGAGGTATCATTCCTGTGCTCTGGCGTGGTGCTTTGCCAGTAGCAGCGCTGGAACTAGTTCAGAATACTGGCCTGTGGTGGTTACTTTTCAGTGTTGCTTCTGGGTTTTGGTTTAGGTTTTGCCCATTGGAGGAGTAGAATTTAAGGGCTGGTAAGAGACCCTTCGTGGGAGTCTAGATTCTGGAGTTCGGTTCTACTTCCGGTCTCCCTCGTGCTGCTGCTGCTGTTTGTATCATGCCCCTCCCTAGGTAGCTGTTACCCTCCAGCCAGGAAAGTGGCACCTTGTGACTACTCCACAGCCAGGGCCAAAGGGTGGGATTCACACCGGACTTGAGCTCCAGTGGCTTCAGCATTGCTCCCTCCCAGGAGGGTGATAAGGAATGAGGAAAGCCAAATGTCTAGGTGGTCAGCTCTTTTACTTTGCTGTCTTCACCACAGGTAGCACCGTGGGTTTGTTTTCGACTTTTACTTGTAATTTTTCATTCACTTTTAAAGTACATGCATCCTTCAATGTGAGTCAGGAAGGTTGCTGACTTGCTTTCTCTGTCCTTGGTGCTTAGGCTCTGCGGAGCAGTTGCTGAGCCCCGAGTGCTGGAAAGCCACTCTGAGAGCCCTGGGCTGCTGTGCCACAAGCTGCCAGCAGGGGGCAGCTTCTGCAGAGAGCACCGTGCTTCAAAGCTCCTCACATGTTCTCCTGTCTGATGAGCAGGTGTGTCGCTTTTGGTCTTGTTTATACATTTCTTTTCTGTTTCTCTTCCTGTTCATTATTTTTAAACAATTGCAGTACAGTTTAAGTGACCTAAAGAGCTGCTTTTGAATACTATCCTATCTAAAAAACTGCTTTTGTGTTTTATCTGTGAGAGCCCTGTGTGTTTCTTTGTTGGTCCTTTTCTTTCCCCATGCCTCCCTTGCGGGTCCCAGGATTCTAGTTTCTTGCCCATATGTCCAAGATGAGGCCAGGTGCCCTCCCTGTGAAAACCTTCCCTTCTCATCTTGCCCATCGAACTCATCCCTGGCACCGCTGGTCAAGTTTCCATGCATTGTCCCTTCAACCTGTCAGTTTTGTCCACTTCTATCTGATGTGGGCTCACGTGAGAGTTTATTTGAAATAATGGTTCTGTTTTATAAAAAGAGTTGGAAACCCAGTGATTGCTTTCCCATATGCGTTCTATCTTTGCAGCTCTGTTATAAAGGTAAAGACCTATTGGACGCCCATCGTAGACTGTCATAATACTCTACTAAAAGTAGACATTCAGGGGTGGACATTGTAGCACAGCAGGCTAAGCCACCACTTTGGGATGCTGGCATCCCATATTGGAGTGCCTGGTTTGAGTCCCGGCTGCTTCACACTTGTGATCCAGCTTCCTGCTAATGTGCAAGGGAGGCTGTAGATGGCCTCAAATACTTGGGTTCCTGCCAGTCACATAGGAGACCTGGATGGAGTTCCTGGCTCCTGTCTTCATCCTGGTCCAGCTCGGGTTTTTGTGACCATTTGGGGAGCGAACCAGTGGATGGAAGATGTCTCTCATTCTGCCCCTCTCTGAAGGAATTTGTTAATACATTAGATTCTAAGGGTCACAGTCAATGCATTATAATTACTTCAACACAATTCTCATGTTTAATGTTAATGTGATACTAACTAATGTTAATGTGATACTAACTCTCTCTCTGTTTCTCCCTCTCTGTCACTCTGCCTTTCATATAAATAAATCAGTCTTAAAAAGAAAAGTAGACATTCAATAAGCATATTTTGCTGGTTATCTCTTCTAGGTAATGGAGACAATACAGTGGCTTTCAGACTTTTTCTATAAACTTCGGTTATCCAAGTTGGACTTTAAAAGCTTTGGTTTATTCTCAAAATGGAGTCCTTATGTGGCTGACGTGAGGACATTCTTGGGCTATCTTGTGAAAAGGCTGATTGACTCAGAAATGGCCTCCTTGGCCCAAGACCCATCTGCTAACAGCAAATCAGGTACTGTGCTTTTAGTACGATGTGAGTGAGGTGTTCTGACCTTCCATTAGAGAGGCTTGAGTAGACTCATTAGGAGATTGATATCGATTGTCAAGGAGAGGAAATGGAAAATACATAGCACACTTGTGAGCTGTATGTGTGTCATTCAGGTATTACCTGGGGAAGGTGGGGTGCAGGCTGCAGCTTGTTCCTTCACAGGGTAGGGTGCAGAAAGATAGGGATCTGTCTCCAGTTCCTCTTCCTGATATTTATTTAGCTGATGAAAAGGCTGTGAATATTTAACCACTTGGCTTAGAAAAAAAAGTATGCTATGAATTTATCCATGGCATTGTGTTATAATAAAAAATTCCTCAGTTCACAGGTAGCAAATGAAATCACAACCATACTTAAGTTACACTAAGCATTTTGTTTGAATATTAACAGGTTTGTGAGTCTACAGATAAGTAGACTTTTTTATATAATGTTACCATTGATATTGACAAACAATGAGCTTATTTTCTGTCTTGAAAATTTTGCTATTTTAGTGCTGAGATCCCTGCATTCAAGAATCATTGCACTGTTTAAGCCATGGATCCTGGTTTTAGAGGACAGTGAAAGGTAAACAGATTTTTCACATATTCAGAGTCCTTTGAAATTTGTCTTCTTAAAGTTCTAATGGGGTTTGGTAACATGGTGAATTTACAACTTTAACTGACAAGCGATATTTCAATTTTGAAAACGCTTCTTTTCAAAGCTTCAGACACCTTCTATGTATGGAATTGTTAGTCACTGGGTTAGCACAGATGTTGTCTTGATATTAATTTTTGGAAACAGCTGGATGTTGCTTTCTAGTTTGCCATAATAAAGAAGTTGAATGACTTTGTGTATTTAATTTCAGAAAACTGGACACTTCTCCTAAGGTTTCTCCTAGGTTTCGATAATACAATGTGACAAGGAGCTAACAGCTTTTTACCTGACCTCAGGTTTCCTTTTGGAACTGAGTTGGCTATGGGATTAGCGGGTGGGAATTACTCTTTAAACCTGGGTCTCTGCAGTTAAATGAAAGCATTTTTTTCCTGAGCATTTAAAATGCTTAGAGGCGTAGAGCTGTCCAAGTGCAAGTGTTGTCTTAGGAGTCTTTTGTTCCTAAAAGAATGCACACAGTGTTTTTCTACAAGGTAGCTGGGTGACTGTCAGGAGTTTTAGCAGAATTACGATAGTGGGAAAGCTTAGTTTATGTAAGACATTTTCAGAAACATTGATTTGGTCCTAAGACTTCAGAGCACAGGAGTGTCTTAAGTCCCCCAGCTGGTTGGTTAGTGCCAAAGCTGGGGCTGGAGCTCAGGCCTTTGGCTGACTTGCATTTCAGAACTCTTTATATGAACCCATGTTGCTTCAAGAGCCCCTTGGGGAAAATATAAAAGGCTCTGGTTCTTTGCTTTTGCTAGAGGGCTACCCTTGAGTTATCTGCAAGCTTCTGGATTTTATAATGTCTTTATATAGACTGCTGACCACAGTGCAGGCTGTGTGTTTATCTGCATGGAGAATTAATGGAACTTAAATCTTAGACAAGAGTCAGAAGTTAAAATCTTCACATACAGAATTTCTTTGACTATTTTCCTGTCAATTTTTGGTTATCTTATTTTTACATGCATTTTTTTTTTATTTTATCCTTGCTTTGGGTAGAAAAATCTGTTGAAGCCACATCTGAGTATTTTTCTAAGACATTTGAATTGTTACCAAGGTGTTCAAGGACGTGAATTGGCCACAAAAAGATGTCAGTAGAGGAGGAGTTGTTTAGATAGCATATGTCTTCAGATTGGGTTCCGTGGTGTAATGGTGAGCACAGGGGACTATGAATGTGGATAGCACACTTCTGAAGCTTGGCAGCATTGCAGTGCATGATAGGAAGGAGAGGAGGTAAAAAAAAGTGCATGGGTAATGCTGCAAGCTACGGTTCCCCTGCAGGAGCTTATGCCTTTGAAATGGTCTCAGTGTGTGTTAGGGTTTTCTAGAACTTGGCCCAGGCCTAGACTCTGCTACCTGGAGTAATGTAATTGTGGCACTTGCTGAGGTCTGTGTTCTTTTCTTTGAAGCAGCCAGCAGCGACATTACCCGTGGCTGGAGAGCGATGCTGTGGTGGCTTCGAGCATTGTGCAGTTGTTCACCGACTCTGTGGACTCACTGCACAGGAGATTCCAAGGTGGGAGGACGTTGTGTCTCTGCTCGGTTTCCATTTTCCCCTAAGTCCTTTGCTCAGACTTTGACATCTGTTTTGCTACTTTATTTAATTTTCTTTAGCTGGTAGGCAGTTACCTGTGGTCAAAGAAAGGTCACTAATACAATTGTTTACTGTTAAATTTGTAACATCTATGTACTTTGTGAGGTTGCTCTGAGTTTTTCAGTTACAGAATATTTGCAGCCATTCTCTTTTCAAATACTGTCTATTCCTAGTTTTTTGAGGAACCTGCCTCTAAATATATGTTTTCCATAATGCTTAGACTAGTTTGTATTCCCACCAACAATGTATAGATTCTCTTTTCTTCACCCTCTTACCAGCTCTTTATCTTGTACCATTTTGATCAAACCATTCTAACAGGTATGAGGTGATATCTTATTGTAGTTTTAATTTGCATAGTGACTAGTGATGCTGAACATTTTTTCATGTACCCATTGCCTATTTGTATGTCATCTTGAGAAATTTCTGGAACATACCCTTTTGAGGAATATTGGATTCCTACAAGGTGCTAAGTGAATGAAGCAGTAAATCCATGAGAATACATACGTGCTAAGGGCAACTGATTCCAGAAGCAAATTTGAGTTAAAAGCATATACTTAGAAGTTTTGTAGAGAAACTTATTACCCCAACTATTTCCTCCACACCATTCGGTCATTACGATTACTCATGTTAATAAAGTACCCTTCTTCTTTTTTAAAAAAATATTTATTTTATTTATTTGAAAGACAGAGTTACAGAGAGAGGTAGAGACAAACAGAGAGGTCCTCCATCTGCTGGTTCACTCCCCAGATGGCCACAATGGCCGGTGCTGCGTGATCCGAAGCCAGAGTTTCTTCCCTGTACCCACGTGGGTACAGGAGCCCAAGCACTTGGGTCATCTTCCACTGCTTTCCCAGGCCATAGCAGAGAGTGAGATCGGAAGAGGAGCAGCTGGGACTAGAACCAGCACCCATATGGGATACTGGAACTTCAGGCCAGGACTTTAACTGGCTGTATCACAGTGTCGGCCCCTAAAGTACCCTTCTTTAGTATTAATCTGGTACATGAGAATCCTTGAAATTGGGTAAATATCTAGAACCTTAGATTTTTGGCTTTTAGTCCAGATTTGCGCAATTGATTGATTGATTGGTAAACCAAAGACCTTTATCTGTATTTTCCTTTTAACTTTTAGATAAGCTGTTGCCAGGTGATGAAGGAGCCCTTCGGTTACATCTGATGCATTATTGCGAAACCTGTACAGCCCCCAAAATGCCAGAGTTCATTCTGTACGCTTTCCACAGTGCCTACCAGAAGCTCCACTGGAAGGACCTGCACCCTGACCAGATGCTCATGGAGGCCTTCTTCAAAGTGAGCCCTCCTCCATGCCACCAGGCACAGCCCGGGCAGAGCTGGCGTCCAGGGTGCAGCCTGTCCACTGTAACTGTGACCCACAGGGGAGGGGTGTGCCAAGGGGAACTGGGCACACATTCCCATCTGCTTTGGGGGTGCTGGTGGAGACCAGCTGCCCATGCCAGTCATTTCTTTATGTTGGTGGATGACTGAAAAAACACTTCCAGGACTATTTTTAAAGCCCAGAGAAAGATCTTGCCTACAACATGTCTGTCCTAGACTTTAGTAATTGTGTTGTGTGAGTACATAATTTATTGACTTGGTCGTGCCCAGTCTTGGTTAGTGTTTGTGTGTATGCATGTTTTCCTAGCCTGGTGTCATTAGAGTGACTTATTATCAAATGTTCTAGTAAAGCAAAGTTTAAAGTGGTACTTAAGCCATTAGTTTCTTTTAGCAGTTTGCAAGTGAGTAATTAGATTTTCTGAGATAAAATCCATTGTAACAACCAATGAGGCATCACCATCATGTAAAAACTTGAAATAACCTGGAAAAAAGAGCCAATAAGTGGATGTGCATCTGTGCTGTAGATGCAATGGTTATGAAAAATGGGCATTGAATATTGTAACTTAGGCATTTGGAGCTTTTTTTTTTTTTAAGATTTATTTATTTGAAAGGCAGAGCGACAGAGATGGAAACACATGCAAACACACAAACACATGCACACACAACAGAGGAATTCCATCTGGGTCTCCGTGCGGTTGGCAGGAGCCCAAACACTAGAGCCGTCTTCCTCTCCCTTCCCAGGCACATTAGCGAGGAGCTGGATCCGAAGCAGAAGTAGAGTATCTGGGATTTGAACCAGTGTTCCAGTATAGATGCTGATGTCTTGAGCTGTGGCTTAACCTGCTGCACTTCAAAGTTGGCCCCTGGAGCTATTTTTGTTGCTCTTGATCTTGGCCAAAAGGCCTAGAAGTGATTATTTTTGATGTTCTTTTTAGGTTTCTTTCTTTCTTTTTTTTATCTAAGATTTATTTATGTATTTGAAAGTCAGAGTTAAGAGAGAGGGAGAGAAAGGGATACAGGATCTTCCATCTGCTGGTTCACTACCCAAGGGGCTGCAACAGCCAAGGGTGAGCCAAGCCAAAGCCAGGAGTCAGGAGTTTCATCCAGTTCTCCCAGGTGGGTGCAAGGACCCAATCTCTACTGCTTTCTTAGGCACATTAACAGGGAGCTAGATCGAAATGGAGCTGCTGGAACTCTAACTGGTGCCCACATGGAATGCCAGTGTCACAGGCAGCAGCTTTACCCGCTACACCACGACACTGGCCCAAAGTTTCTGTGTTACAGGGCCTTTTTTTATAGTCTTGTCTGAGACATTTTCAGTTCCTTTGTTCCTAGTCACCTTAATCTGGGTGTACTCTTAACTCACATTTATTATTGAGGCACCAAAAGTGCTTCAGTTGATACAGATCTGCAATTATCTATGATAATTAGTGAAATGTACTTGAGTCTTTTAGTGCTGCAAATGAAACCCCACCTGGTGTTGCTCTTGTCAGCCTCTCCTGTGTAGTTGAGCTCTATGGGAGGGCAGTTGTTTTAGAAAAATAAGATTCAAGAGTGAGTTCATGAGTGGGCTTAACAGTGCGAGGCAGGTCCTGAGTGGACATTTATCACCATTAGGAACACATGAGAGAAAGTTGCTTCAAGAGCTGTAAGGTAGTTTTAACTAGGAGGGTGACCTTAGCTATAAGACAGATTAAAGAGCAGAAGCTGTAGACTCTGTGCCTTGAGGGCTTTTACTGTAATGATAGACAGCCCTGACCTGGCCAGAAGCTGGGAATCTTTGAATCCATTGCTTCTCACTGCCATGATGAGGTATGCTTGCTTTTTTTTTTTCCTTTCTTGCAGGGTTAAAGGTGAGAATAAAGGACAGATTATAAAGAGGGATGAAGAATTGCTTTCTGCAAGGGAAGAGAATTATTAGCATAATATAGTAACAGGAATGGGAGGAAGTGAATCATTTCCACATTCTGTTGATCACAATTTTACAAGTAGAGGAGAGCTCTTATTTTTCATTTTTAAAAATATCTTTCTTGCAGTCCTAAAGGATTTTTTAAAAGATTTATTTTTTTTATTTATTTGAAAGAGTTACAGAGAAAGGTAGAGACAGAAAGAGAGAGAAGTCTTCCATCTGCTGGTTCCCTCCCCAAATGGCCGCAATGGCTAGAGCTGAGCTGATCTGAAGTGAGGAGCCAGGAGCTTCTTCCAGGTCTCCCACGTGGATGCAGTAGTCCAAGCACTTGGGCCATCCTCTGCTGCCTTCCAGGTGCCTTAGCAGGGAGCTGGATTGGAAGTGGAACAGCCAGGATGCAAGCCAGCACCCATATGGGATGCTGGCACTGCAGGCTGGGGCTTTAACCCACTGTGCCACAGCATGAGCCCCGAGAGGAACTTTTCATCTTCATTTTGAAAGGAAAAGTTCGTGACTAGCTGTGTTTTATTTTAAACAAATTAAAAATATTAAAATAGGCTCTTAATAAAAGACAACTTTGAGCTTGATTATATACTTTATATTACAATTGCCCACCCAGTCTCTAATAAAAGAATTTTGCAGTCTTCAAAAATTTACAAATGATGTGAAGACATTTTTAAACCACATTACATTAAAATTCAGTGTAAATCTTAATATAGCCTAGTGTAGTGCCTCTCAAAGTGTCAACATCACCGGGGGACTTGTGAGAAGTGCACATTCCTGTTCCCAGTGCCTATCTGAGACATGGAAATCTCCAGGCGTGGGCTCAGCAGTTTGTATTTTGATAGGTCCTCCTGGTGGTTCTGATGTACACTCAAGTTTGGGAACCACTGACCTGTAGATTTCAGCTTTTACCCTGTCCCAGTACATCTGAGGGTTCTGACACATTCTGTGTGGCTCCAGTGACTCACATGCTGGGGAGTCTCCACCTGAGCAGGGGTTAGTGCAATCGAGTCTTCTGTTAAAGATGATCGGAATAGACAGTGACCCTGAACAGACACGCTCACACACGCACTCAGACGCTGGGCACAGAAGAAAAGCTGTTGGAAGTATATGAAATCTCTGAGAGGTGGGAGTATGAAGGATAGCTGTACTCTGGGGAAAAAGCTTTGTTTTGTAAAATATAATTTATGAATATCTATGTGTATACATTTTCAAGATACACAAAACAGCATAAAGCCAAATGTTGATTTTAATTCGTTTCCTTTTAGGTAGAACGAGGAAGCCCCAAGAGCTGTTTCTTATTTTTGGGGTCTGTCCTGTGTGAAGTCAACTGGGTTAGTGTGCTCTCAGATGCCTGGAATCCGAGTCCCCTCCCAGAAACCCAGAGCATGATTGTCTGTCTCCTTTTCATGATGGTTTTGTTGGCAAAGGAAGTTCAACTAGTAGATCAACCAGTAAGTTTGGCAGCTTGTGATAAAGACTTGTCAGTGTTCCCAGAACCTCACTTTGTACAGCGCTGTAGTTCTTCAGTTGTTTCTAACACTTCTGTCCATGTGGGTAGATGCGTGGCTTGAGAGATGTCCCTTCAACTGCATGCCTGACTTTCTTGGGTAGTTCATTATTTAATTCTAAATTATGGAGGGTACTGTGCTGGATTAGAATGTTAATCACTTGTATTTTACATCTCAGTAATTCCTGGTTCCGTCTTAAGGTCAGTTTTGGTATATACCACCGGAGCAGAGTCCTGTGCAAACTGCACCATGAATACCTAGAAATCTTAATGTGTTTTTACCAGGACTTCAGGTGTTGCTTTCACTACTACTCCTAATTTCAGTAGATACTTGGTATCCTGGCTGTTCTGTGCTCATCCTAGGCCACCTTAGTGGTTATTGGAGACATGTATTTCCGGGCAAGTGCAGGCTCTGGAACTAAAACAATATCTGTTTCACTTGTAGGATTCACCTTTACTCAGTCTCCTTGGACAGACAAGTTCACTTTCGTGGCATCTTGTGGATATTATGTCATACCAGAGTGTGCTAGGTTATTTCAGCAGTCACTACCCACCTTCCATCATCCTGGCAAAGGAGTCTTCTGCTGAATTAATTGTGAAGCTCCTGAAAGTGTCTGCAGGCCTCTCCATTCCTACTGACAGCCAGAAACATCGTGTAAGTTGAGAGGGAGTGACCTTCAAGACTGGCAGTCATGTGAGTCCTGCTGAGGACAGTCTTGAACCTGCTGACTGCTCAGCAGAGAAGGTTGGAGGGTGCATTGTTTGGACTCATATCTTGACCCCTTGGAACTTGTAGCTTGATTTTTCCTCTTTTAGAAAGCTTTTCCTTACTAGCAATGTCACATGTTGACGAGAGGTCAAAAGGATTGAGGCTGGTTTCACGATCTGAATGTCATCGACAACAAAAACAAGCAGACAAGCAGGGTCATGTGTGTGAGCTTGAGGTTTGACAGACTCGTGTCCCCAGCTCACTGCCATTCTGACCTTGGACAGGTCCCTTAGTTTTCTCCTTTGATTTGGAAATAATACCTTGCCTCAGTGTGGTGTTTTGTGGATTGAATTTGATAATGAACCTAAAGTTTACAGAAAAGTTCCTGGAAAGTAATTAGCATTTACTTAATATTTTAATTATGTAGTAAGTAAAGAAGGAAGTACGTTCTGCTGAATTTGGGAGAACGTGGGTTCTAGTCAAAGTGTTAGCACAAATTTGCAAATCCCTAGATGCTGGGCCTTTGGGACACCTGGGATTATGTCTTTGTGCAGTTTCCTGGCCTGTCCCCTGCACTGTGCCCTGCAAGCATTCAGTGCAGTGCCATGCTCCCAGGGACTAGGCAGCTCTCATTCCTTGCATAGATTCATTTGAATGATCCTTTTGTTTGTTTGTTTGTCAGGATGCAGTTCCAAAGTGCCAAGCTTTCACTCATCAGATGGTTCAGTTCCTCAGCACCCTGGAACAAAATGGAAAAATCACCTTCACAGTCCTAGAACAGGAAATGTCTAAGCTCTTAGATGATATCATTGTCTTTAACCCGCCTGGTAAGTGACCAGTGGGAGGTCACCTGTTCATTCAGTCAGTGGATTCCTGTGTTAAGGGCATTGTGAGGCCAGGAGATGGTCAGGACCCTTTTGTCCCTTTTTCCAGGATGGTCAGGGAGATAACAGGATACCAGGGACACTCAGCACTGGCAGAGGTGTGAATGTTAAGAATTGGAGCAGGGGTTGACACTGGCAAACTGAGGGACCAGGGAGGTTGCTGGGTTTAATGAGATACAGGAGCCCTAGTAAGTAGCATCTCTTGTGGTTTTGGCTGTTAATGGGGAGAACACTTCAGAATCACGTTAGACTAGTAAAGACCCTTTATGTGGAGAACTTCCATTCCTAGCACTTTGCTTCCTGCTAAAAACAGCAAGGAATGCTGGATAAAATGTTCTTAAGAAACCAGAAATTAAACTTATCAGTGGAGTGACAGAAAGGCAAAGAAATCTCAGAGGCCAGAAACTAAGGGAAAGGAGGAAATCAACAAGGTAGATGGAATCTCTGGGCTGGCTCTCACCCCAAACCTTCTTAGGTATAAAGGCCTGAGATGGGAGCCAGGAGACCCCCGGCATAACCCACAGTTGGCAGCTGTAGCTTAAACATGAGCCACAAGTGAACATGTCCTGTGAGAGGGACACAAAGGCATTAGCTGTGGCTCTGCTGTCGGAACAAATGTCTGTGTGGCAGAGAAAAAGCTACATGTTTTGAAAACTGGTAAGTACAAGCTAACTCTCAATGTGGTTTTGAAGAATTTGTCCTATCTAGTTTTTTTTTTTAAGATTTATTAATTTTACTTGAAAGTCAGAGTTACATGCACACACACACACAGAGAGAGAGAGAGAGAGGTCTTTGATCCGCTGGTTCACTCCCCAATTAGCTGCAACAGCTGGAGCCGTGCTGATCTGAAGCCAGGAGCCAGGAGCTTCCTCTGGGTCTCCCATGCAGGTGCAGAGGCTGAAGGGCTTGGGCTATCTTCTCCTGCTTTCCCAGGCCATAGCAAGAGCTGGATTGGAAGTGGGGCAGCCGGGACTCAAACCAGCGTCCATATGGGATGCCGGCACTGCTGGCAGCGGCCTTACCTGCTACGCCACAGCACTGGCCTCCCTATCTAGTTTGATCTGAAAAACCCTCAACCTGAAATTCAGTTAAAGTAGTTTTGGGTTGGCAGTGCTGCCGGGTACCTGGCAGAAAGCAGTCATAGATTCTCCTTTCTTTGGAGAAACTCATCTGCTCAAAGTTCTAAGGAACTGATTTTTTTTTTTTTAAAAAAGAGAGTCACAAAATCCACAAAGAAACAAGGTCCCACAAGCATAAGTCCTGGGAAACTGACAGTCAGCAGAGTCAGACATGGAAAAATTTTAAATCATAGGAATAATCGGTAGAATAAACAAGAGTATTTTTAATATACTGAAATAAGAAGGTTGAAAATATCAGAAGCAAGAGATTCTACAAATCTGCAGATTGAAGAGAATTATGTTTTCTAGCTTTAAAAATACAAACATTTAATAAAGAACTTTAACAGTAGATTCAACACAGCGGAAGAGAAAATTTGTGAACTAGAAAATAACTCTGAAGAAAATACAGATTACAGAACAGAGAGAAAACGAATGTGAAAGTGAGGTTAAGGGGCATGAGGGGTCATCAGGAAGACTTACCATATTGCATCTTGAATCAGAGTTCCCAGAGCACAGGAGATCCGTAATTGGAGAGAAGCAGTATATGAAGAGAGAGCAAGGCTGTGAAACTTCCAGGGCTGATAAGATAATCCTCTTGAGTAAGCCCAATAAATCCTAAGCAGAATACAAAAACATTGACACTTCTGTGCACTATAGTGACCCTGCAAAAGCACCAGTGACCAAAAAGAAAACCTTTTATGTCCAGGAAGGAAATGCAGTTAACATACAAAAGAACAATATTTAGATGCCAGCTGACTTCTCTGTAGCAACAAAGGAAGCTGTAAAATGCAATAATAACTTTAATGTGCTGTGAGAAAATTACTTATAATCTAGAATTGTAAAATAAAAACCATCTTTCAAGGATAACGATGAAGTAAAGGTACTTTCATTGAGGTGCGAGTGTTGTTTGTCCTGTGCATACCACTAAAGGAAATACTCAAATATGTTCTTTAAATAGTATAGTGAACCTGAATAGAAGGCTTGAATTGCCAAAAGTAAGAAAAGAAAGTGGTGAAATGTGAGTAAAAGCTACCTGTATAAAACTATAATATGTAGGGCTGGTGCTGTGGCATAGCCGGTTAAGGCCCTGGCCTGCAGTGCCTGCATCCCATGTGAGAGCACCAGCTCAAGTCCCGGCTGCTTGGCTTCCAATCCAGCTCCCTGCTAATGCACCTGGGAAAGCTGCGAAGGGTGGCCCAAGTCCTTGGGACCCTGCGCCCATGTGGGAGATCTGGAGAACATTCCTGGCTTTGGATTGGCTCAACTCCAGCCATTGTGGCCATTTAGGGAATGAACCAGCAGATGGAAGACTCTCTCTCTCTCTCTCTCTCTCCCTCCCTCCTCTCCCCACTCTTTTTCTCTCTCTGTAACTCTGTCTTTCAAATAAATAAAATAAATCTTTTTAAAAACTATATTATGTGTTTTGTGGTTTAGAAAGCAGAAACTAAAATTATATGACAGCACGTATACAAGGGTACTTGTATACTTCAGAAAGTTCACAGGAAAATGGAATTGAAAGATAAGTTTATTTTGGTGCAAACAAATTTTGAAATACACATAGGTTTTTCATAGTACACATTCTCCATGAAGTTTTTGGTGACCCCACGAATGCATGGATTTTGAAGTTAGTATTTCTAATTTTGTTTGAAAGGGCTAAGGACTTAGCTAACTTTGTTACAGTAGGAATGTTACAAAATAGTTAAGAGCCTCACCAAAAGACTAGAAATAAGATGTATACTTTCAAAATTAGTAGATGGAACTAAAAACCAAAATTATGTTCAGTCTAGAGAAGGCAGGTAAAAAAGTGTGGAAAAAGTGAGGAAAAATCCCTAAAATAAGATGGTAAAATTCAAATGTATCAGTAAATGGACCAATATACAAAATAAAATACAAAGTCTCAGGTGAGATTAATAATAAATAGTATATAGCTTTAAGCTGCTTATAAAAAGTACATCTAAAGCCTAGAGATATAGAAAGTTTTCAGGCAAACATCTGGCAAATAAAATCATATCAGGCAAAAATTAGAATAAAAAGTATATGAAGCTGGGATCTGTTGGAAGCTCAGTACAGTAATTTGTTGCTGTAAGTCATAATTAATAAATAAAAATTGCTGCTCAGTTGAAATTCAGAGATAACTTTTATTACCAAGAATACTTTTGGCCCTGGAAGTACATTTGGAAAAATGTTTATGCTCATTCAGATATAATGCTAGAGCTTTTAAACTTTTTTTTTTAAAGAGCTTGCTTGATAGGTTTTAGAGTAACATTAACATGTGACATAAAGTCTGTTTAACACTGTTCAGGGGGCAATTCAGAAAGTTCATGGATATTGGAATTAAGAAATAAGTTTATTTGGTACAAAAAATTTGAAATCATATAATAGACATTTTCCATGAACTTTTTGAAAGATACCTTATGTAAACAGGTAGATTTGTTTTGTTGGGTGTGATGAGTGACATCTCCCAACTTATTCCTGTTCCAAAATAGCCAGCTCAAAGAGAGCTAGAAATAGTGGGCAAAAATTGCACCTATTATTTCTGAGCTACAAGAATTTTCTATTTTTGAATATGAAGTAGGAATCTATCTCAGTGACCCGCTCCAACTCATTTGCATATCTCTTAGAAAATGAATCCGCTCTTTTTTCTTGCTTTTTATTCTCCCCTTTACCTCTGACTTTTTTCTTTTTGAAAAACTGTATTAACAGTCTGCTGTTTTTATTTAAAAAAACAAATAAGGGCCAGCATTGTGGCATAGTGGGTAAAGCCGCTGGCTGCAGTGTTGGCATCTGATATGGATGCTGGTTCAAGTCCCAGCTGATCCACTTCCAATCCAGCTCTCTGCTGTGGCCTGGGAAAGCAATGGAAGATGTCACAAGTGCTTTGGTCCCTGAACCCTTGTGGGAGACCAGGAAGAAGCTCCTGGCTCCTGGCTTCGGACCAGCCTAGCTCCGGCCCTTGCAGCCATTTAGGGAGTGAACCATCAGATGGAAGCTTGCTTTCTCTCTCTCTCTCTCTCTAACTCTGCCTTTCAAGTAAATAAATAAATCTTTTAAAAAAATTAAGAAGATTAAAAAGAACACAAATAATAGCTGCAGTTAGGAACCTTTGAAAGGTTTTTCACTTTATATTTAGTTTTAAGTAATGGCCTTTATTCTGTGTAAATCACCCCAGAATACTGACAGCAGTGGCAGCAGCGGGGCTGGAGAGGACTGTTGCTAAGTGACTGTTGACACCTGTGTGTTTGTTGTTCATGAGCAAGTGTTGGAGAAGAAACACTAATTAGGTGTGTTCTGATCAGTAAGCTGCTCTTTCATGCCAGCTTGATGTGTGCCTATTTAGGTACTGCTGTACCCGGGAGCTCACAGTGGTGCTTGTGTGCCATGTCCTGTCTGTGAGAGCCGAACACCATCCAGAGCCTGCCTTCTGGGCCCTGTGCCAGCCACTAGAATTATAGAATCTGCCGCAGAGCAGCTGAGATTGAAGCCCTCTTGTTGTCGTGGTCACTTTCCTGGCCCCTTTCTCAGCCTTTCTCATGTTTTCTGCAGACATGGACAGCCAGGCCCGCCACATGGCCCTCAGCAGCCTCTTCATGGAAGTCCTGATGATGATGAACAATGCCACTATTCCAACGGCTGAGTTCCTCCGGGGTAGCATCCGGACCTGGATTGGCCAGAAAGTACACGGGCTAATGGTGCTGCCCCTTTTAACAGCAGCCTGCCAGAGCCTGGCTTCCGTACGCCACATGGCCGAGACTACAGAAGCCTGTATCACTGCCTACTTCAAAGAAAGTAAGAGGGTGTTCTGTTCTCACTACGTTGACATTTTCCAAGAATCATTAAAGCGTGATCACCAGGAGATACCATTCCAGACTCTTCCCAGTGAGGGATTGTACCATTCTCATATCTGCTCTGTAGATGTGGAATATATATATGTATATGTATGTATATATAAATATATATGGTATGTATATATATATTATCTCCACAATGTGAGAACCTCTGGCTTACGTCTGTTGGTACAGTCATGTGTTTCATTTTACACTAGTTCAGAGTGTGAGAGCACCCTTGTTATTGTAGGCAAGGCTTGTTATGTCACAAACCAAGTCATAGTCCTCAGACCCACAATCTGTAGAATCATGATCTACTTTGTTAATTTTCTCTACTTTCGTCACTTCTGGTAAAAGGAGTTTTCACAGAAGTCCTTGTAATTGCTTTTTGTTACACCTTTTTTTTTTTAAAGATTTTATTTATTATTTATTTGAGAGGTAGAGTTACAGACAGTGAGAGGGAGAGACAGAGAGAGAGGTCTTCCCTCCGCTGGTTTACTCCCCAGATGCCCTTAACATGTGGGACCCAGAAACCCGTTCTAGGCCTTCTGCACGGGTGGTAGAATGCAGCTACCCAAGCCGTCACCTGCTGCCCTCCAGGGTATATACCAGCAGGAAGCCAGAATCCAAGGGCAGACAGGATCTAAACCCAGCACTCTGTCCTGGATGCAGGTTTCCCAAGAAGTGTCTTAACTGCTGGGCCAAATGCCTGCCTCCCTGTTATCTTCCTCCCTTCCTCCCTTCCCACTCTGAGACTCCGGAAACAACCTGATCTGATTAGGCATTGCTCAGAACTACCCTCCTGAACTCTGATTTCAGGGACAATCACACTACAGGCAGTGGGAAAGCAAGGAGTGAGGGGCTGGGACGTGTCCGTAACTTTCCAGTGACTCAGGAGGAGGTGCTGTGTGCGTCACCGTGCCACCCGTCCTCCCCCAGAATATAGAGAGCACCCTGTTCCAAATTCATCTGTGTTACTAAAAACCAAATGGTTTCCCTAGGGATATAAAAGAGTCAAACTAAGCTTTGATAAGCAAGAATACTTGGTGATAACCGTTTCCCTTGCAAAAGCCTAAGTGTTTGGCCGGCGCTGCGGCTCACTAGGCTAATCCTCCGCCTTTCGGCGCCGGCACACTGGGTTCTAGTCCCGGTCAGGGCACCGGATTCTGTCCCGGTTGCCCCTCTTCCAGGCCAGCTCTCTGCTGTGGCCCGGGAGTGCAGTGGAGGATGGCCCAAGTCCTTGGGCCCTGCACCCCATGGGAGACCAGGAGAAGTACCTGGCTCCTGCCATCGGATCAGCGCGGTGCACCGGCCGCAGCGCACCAGCCGTGGCGGCCATTGGAGGGTGAACCAATGGCAAAAGGAAGATCTTTCTCTCTGTCTCTCTCTCTCTCTCACTGTCCACTCTGCCTGTCAAAAAAAAAAAAAAAAAAAAAAAAAAAGCCTAAGTGTTCAAACATATTTAAAAGTGGTACTAAAGTTAAAGCTCTTGGATGACTGGGACAGTGTCCGCATGTCATTTTGGTGATCATGATATGAGAACAGTGGTTTATTTCATAAGTAGCCCTGTGTTCTGATTTCTCTTTTTTTTAAACTTTTATTTAATGAATATAAATTTCCAAAGTACAGCTTATGGATTACAATGGCTCCCCCCCCCATAACTTCCCTCCCACCCGCAACCCTCCCCTTTTCCACTCCCTCTCCCCTTCCATTCACATCAAGATTCATTTTCAATTCTCCTTATATTCAGAAGATCAGTTTACCATATATTAAGTAAAGATTTCAACAGTTTACACCCACATAGAAACACACAGTGAAAAATACTGTTTGAGTACTAGTTATAGCATTAAATCACAATGTACAGCACATTAAGGACAGAGATCCTACATGAGGAGTAAGTGCACAGTGACTCCTGTTGTTGACTTAACAAATTGACACTGTTGTTTATGGCATCAGTAATCACCCTAGGCTCTTGTGTTCTGATTTCTTAACCTCTAGCGGCTGGCCTGGGAATGGACATTTAGCATGAGGGCTGTTCAGTCTGAGTCCAGGGTACATTTCACTTTTGTGGCCTCAGGGGCCGATGTTGGAAATGTTTTCTTGACATGAAGCTTAAAGTGAAAAGATTCATTAAAGTTGTTAAGAATTTTATTCTTGTTTCTCTCATTTATGTATTTGAGAGACAGAGACAGAGAACCATCCATCCACTGGTTCATTCCCCAAATGCCCACATCAGTGAGGGCTGAGCTAGACTGAAACTAGGTGCCAAGAACTCAATCCCCACCTCAATTCCCAGTGTCCCACATGGGTAGCAGAGACTCAGCTACTTGAGTCAACACCTCTGCCTTCCAGTGTGCACATTAGCAGGTTCCACTCAGAAATGGAACCAGTTCGGGGAGGGGAGGGGATGGGCAACACTGTGGCATAGTAGGTTAAGCATCCACCTGTGGTGCTGGTGTCCCATATGGGCACCAGTTTGAGTCCTGGCTGCCCCACTTCTGATTTAGCTCCCTGCTGATGGCCTAGAAAAGCAGTGGAAAATGGCACAAGTAGTTGGGCTGCTGCACCTGCATAGGAGATCTAGAGGAAGCTCCTAGCTTCTGGCTTCAGTTTGGCACAGCTTTGGCCGTTGGGGCTATTGGGGAATGAGCAAGTGGATTGAAGACTCTCTCTCTATCTCTACCTCTCTCTGTAACTCTGCCTCTCAGGTAAATAAATATTAAAAAAACAAACAAACAAACAAACAAAAACGTAGAACTGGGACTTGAATCCAGGCACTCTGATGTGGGGTATGGGCATCCCAAGTGGTATCTTAACCGCTGTGCCAAATGTCCCCCTGCCTTGCTTATATTTTGATGTCTCCTTTTAATCTTTTTTAGGCTCCTTCAACCAGAATTTCGGCTGGGGCCCTATTCTGGTGTCCCTTCAGGTCCCAGAGCTCACTATAGAAGACTTCCTGCAGGAGTGCCTAGCCCTCGGCAGTTACTTGACTCTCTATGTCTACCTGCTTCAGTGCTTAAATAGTGAGCAGACTCTCCAGAACGAAATGAAAGTGCTGCTGCGCCTGAGCAAGTGGCTGGAACAGGTGTA
This sequence comes from Oryctolagus cuniculus, assembly GCF_051225735.1. Classification (NCBI taxonomy): domain Eukaryota; kingdom Metazoa; phylum Chordata; class Mammalia; order Lagomorpha; family Leporidae; genus Oryctolagus; species Oryctolagus cuniculus. Next base: position 31,782,544 of record NC_142876.1, read on the forward strand.
CCCAAGGTATAGCGGCACTTGTTTTGCACAGATGCCTAGCCCGAGGGCCTGTTTTCTGAGTAGGTTCTTTAATTTTCTAAAATGGGAATTTTGAAGCACCAAGCTTGAGTTCCCTTATGAGTTGAGGGGAGATAAAAATCTCTAGCTCATAGGGTTGTTACGAGGCTTAACGTGAGAGGACAGAAAGCCCGTACATGGTGTCTGGCACATGGTGAGTGCTAAGCAGTAGCTGTTAGCAGTCCCATTATTTTAGGAGCCTGATCACCTGTGCCTAAGCCTCTAGGGCACTAAATGGCCTGTGCTTCAGACTGTTGTGGACTTTCAGGTAAACGGGGGTGGGAAAAATCCACTCCTGATTTTGTTTTCCTCTGGTGCCTCCCCCAGTTCCACGCAGGAAGAGGCCAAGCTGTTTCTGTGGTGGCACCAAGTGCTGCAGCTGTCTCTGATTCAGACCGAGCAGAATGACTCAGTCCTGACAGAATCTGTGATTCGAATTCTGCTCACACTTCAGAGCAGGCAGTGCCTTGTGGCGGAGGAGAGGCTCAGCTCTGGGATCCTGGGGGTAATCGGCTTGGGCCGGAAGTCACCCTTGTCTAACAGGTAAGGAAGCACCTGCTGCTGTTCTAAATAGGCCTCAGACGTCTGCGTTGATGTATAGGTTGTGATACCTCAGTAGGTTTTGCAACCAGGTTTTCCAGAAAAATTAAGAGGAAAAAATCAGAGCCAGATTACTTTTTTATAGTCTTAAGAAGCATTTTTTTCTCATCTTGACGCTACTTTAGATTCAAACAAAATTTTGTGTCAGTAGCATCTGTTGTATTTTGACTTTGTATCGTTACTGCTGCTTTTTTTTTTTTTTTTTTTTTTTGATTTGAGCCCGTGATGGTGTCCAAGGTTAGGTTAGAATGCCCGGTGTGCTGCTTCACTACAGGTGCTAGATCACTGTGCGTGGGTTCAGGGGAACCCCACACCTGTGGGGGACTCGGATCAGTGCACCATTAAGTCCTCAGCAAGGGTGAAGGGCAGTTGGTGAGAAGGACAGGTAATAAGAATCAAGTCCACGTATTTGTTGCTCAGACTCCCAAGGCATGGAATAATTTACCATCTGCCTTCTGTCCTGCCGAGCAGTTCTTCTCCTCTTCTGTCTGCTTCTTGTGGAATAGCCCATTCTGCTGTTGCAACTTTGGGGACAGCTCCTTGCAGAGCAGTTAATATCATGTTTCTTTGTGTGTGGTAGAATTTAGCAGGACTGTGTGATTGGTTTCATTTTAAATTTGCCTTGTGTTTCTTTTGCTCCCATCAGATATTTTCATTATTGCTTTTTTAATTGTAGTAAAATGCCCATAACTTAAAATGTCTCATGGCAGCTGCTGTAATATAAATAATTCAGTGACATTTAGCATGTTCACAATATCGTTGCAGCCCTCACCACTGACTAGTTCCGGAAGGTTTTCATCATCCCCAAGGGAAGCCATGTACCCATTAAGCAATCGCCTCTGTTTCCTTTCACCCTTAGTCTCTGGCAGCCTGTAATTGGCTTTATGTATTAAATCCTGTTTTAGACATTTTACATAAATGAAATCAAATAATATGTGGCATCTTCTGTCTGACTTCTTTCATGTAGCACAAAGTTGTCAAAGTTCATCCATGTTGTAGCATGTGGCAGTACTTCACTCCTTTATCATCGTATGGATATACCATGTTTTGTTTATTTATTTGAAAGAGTTACAGAGAGAGAGGGACACACACACACACACACACACACATCTGCCAACCTCTGGTTCACTCTAGATGACTGCAACAGCCAGGGCTGGGCTAGGCTGAAGCCTGAAACCAGGGGCCAGGAGCTTCATCCAGGTCTCCCATGTGGGTGTCTGGGGCTGAAGCACTTGGGCCATCTTGTGCTGCTTTTCCTAGACCATTAGCAAGGAGCTGGGTTGGAAGTAGAGCAGCTGGGACATGAACCAGCGCCCATATGGAATGCCAGCATCACAGGTATGCCATCACTTGCTGTGCCACAGCGCCAGCCCCTTGTTTATCTGATTATCAGCTGATAGACATTTCGATTGTTTCAACCTTTACCTGATTGCATAAAATGCTGCTGCGAACATTCTTTTAAAGGAGTTTGTTAGGACATCTGTTTTCAGTTCCTCTGGGTCTGTTCCCAGGCCTGGAGTTGCTGGATCCTGTAGTAACCGTGTTGCACTTCCTGAGAGCTACTTTCATAGCCCCTGTGTGGGGAGCAACTCGGACTAGACTGTTACTGGAATTAAGACTTATTCTATGCATCTGCTCTCCCACAATATGGCGCTGGGAGAGGAGGAAATAGCTTCTACACAGCTGCCTCCAGTTCAACCAATAAACTGTAGGACCTGCTCCTGATTGGAGGAGAGCAGCGTACTCGGCGTGTGGGTAGCAGAGTTGGGATTGGTGGAAGAGGACTATAAAGGAGGAGAGAGACAACATGCACCGGGAACATCTATCTGAAGGAACACCTGTGCAGCCCCCGAGAGAGCCGGCCGGCGGTGTGCCGCTCCCCCGCGGAAGTGGGGAAAGTGGCAGGGGGAACCGCCCTTCCACGGAGGTGGAAGGGTCGGTAGCCAACCCCGGAAGAACCAGCAGCAAACCCGGGAAGGGCCGAGCAGACAAAAGAACAGCGCAGGGTCCTGTGTCGTTCCTCCACGAAGACGGGGAGCGACACCCCTGCACCATTTATATTCCCCCAGCAGCCTGTGAGGCTTCCAGTTATTCTACATTTTTGCCAACACTTTGATTCTTTGATTGTTGTTGTTGTTAATTTATTTATTTTTATCCGAAAGGCAGAGATACAAAGAGGAAATAGAAACACAGAGAGATCTTCCATGTGCTGGTTCACTCCCCAAATGCCTGCAACAGCCAGGCCTGGGCTAGGCCAAAGTCAGGGGCTGGCAGTCCAAACCTGGACTCCCACATATGTGGCAGGGATCCAAGTACTTCACTATCACTTCCTGCCGTCCAGGGTGCACCTTAGTAGAAAGCTGAAATTAGAAGTGGAGCTGGGGCTTGAACGCAGGCATTCGGGTATGGGGTGCAGGCATTCCAAGCAGTGACCCAGCCACTGCACCAAATGCCTTCCCTGACACTTTCACTCCTGAATCTGAATTATACCCGCATTGTTTGCATGGTGATCATGGAAGGGGAGGTTCAGGTTCCTTGTTGATCAAGTTGAAGACTTTCCTGAAGAGGTTAATGATGCAGTAGACCTAGAAATGTGTTTACCTTGTTTTGTTGTTGTTGTTTTTTTTTTTTTTAATAGAAAGTGCTGGTTATTTTAATATCATTTCCTCCTTCTGACCTCTCCCTAACCCCTAAGGTTCCGGGTGGTTGCCCGAAGCATGGCTGCCTTCCTTTCAGTCCAGGTTCCTACAGAAGATCAGATCCGATTGAGACCTGGCTCCGACTTACATCTGACTCCCAAAGCTCAGCAGGTCGGTACAGACAGCTTTCTGCCTGCGGGTCAGAGGTCTCCCGCCTGCCTTCCCTGTAAGGTGGCAAGGTGGCAGCTCTGGCTCATATACACGATGGCATGAGGCTTGTAGGAGCACGTGTGCTCATCCCAGATTTTAAGCCATTTTTTGTAGGTACTTACCTAGAACACTGTTATTGTGGATGAAGCAAGGCCATAGGCAAACCAGTCTAGGTCTGAATTTTGTTCTGGTAAGTGTAAATGCACACTTACCTGCTAAAGGCTTGCAGCTGGGGGTCGGGGGCTGAGGGCTGAGGGCTGAGGGCTGAGGGCTGAGGGCTGAGGGCTGAGGCGGGTGCAGAAAATGCAGCCACAGTTGAGATGGAAGGAAACTAGCTGAGTTTAACTTGGAACCAAGGAAGGGATTCCTTTGTGAGTCTGAAGGTTGACCACTGTTGGCTGATGCTGCAGACAGAATGGTAGCTCTGGAAAATTATAGTTTGTTCTAGAAACAGGAAGACGGTGTGGGCAGTGGTCCCATTCTGGTATCTCTTGCTCACCTGTCTGTAGGCCAGGAAGCGCAAGGTGCATACTCTGAAGCAATGGCTGGCAGTCCTGGGTGCCGCTCTCTGCCAGGCATTGCCCTGAGCTACAACTCACTGGCTATGCACAAGTCAAAGTGTAACTCGTTTATTCCTCATAATAACAGCAGAGGAACTGCTGTTTTCCTGGTTTTGTGGATGAGTAAGCAGTCGTGGGTCATACAGCTTGAGAGCGGGGCTGGTTTCACCCTCATCAGTCCAGCTGTAGGGTGTGTTTGTGCCTGGGCATTGTGCAGACCCCTCGGCTGTGCTGTCTAAGCCAGGTACACGTGTATGAGATCTTGCCTATTAAGAATGAAGATCAGGCAGAACAGTTGGTAGGTTCTTCACAGGGATCCCTGTGTAGAAAATACCTGATGATGGTTGCTCACTGGCCAGACGGCACAGCTGTTTAAATCCCTAATGTCTCACATGAGGTATCACAGATGGCAAAAGTTATTTAAAAAACTTTTTAAGTTGTTCTTTAATAAAATTAAAAACATTTGGAACTGGGCCAGGGCTGTAGACAGAAGCTGGCAGCTTAGTCCAGGTTGCCCACATGGGCAGCAAGAACCCAGTCGCTTGAGCCATCACTACTGCCTTCCAGTGTCTGCATTTGCAGCAAGGCAGAGGCAGGAGCAGAACCAGGAATCCAACCCAGGCATTCGGATAGGGGAGGTGTGCATCCCAACTGGCATCTTTTTTTTTTTTTTAATATTTATTTTATTTATTTGAAAGAGCCACAGAGGAGACAGAGAAATCTTCCGTCTGCTGGTCCATTCCCCAAATGGCTGCAATGGCCAGGGCTGGGCCAAACAAGAGCTAGGAGCCTCTTCCCACTCTCCCATGTAGGTGCAGGGGCCCAAGCACTTGGGCCATCCTCCGCTGCTTTCCCATGTGCACTGACAGGGAGCTGGATTGGCAGTGGAGCAGCCGGGACTCAAACCAGTACCCATATGGGATACTGGCATTGCAGGAGGCAGCTTTACCCTCCCTCACACTGGCATTTTAACTGCTTAGCCAAAGGCCTACTCCGAGATGAGCCTTGTGAGGGCAGATTAGTGACATCAGAGAGATGTATTTCAGGGTGTATATGAGAAGTCTTCAACTCCTCTGTGGTCACCAGGACCTGGAGCATCTAGGCATGACTCCAGGTCACCTGGGCCCAGCCTCTCTTTGTCCGCATTTCAGGGATGATTTTCTGTGTGTCTCCTATGAACTTGCGATTAGGATTTTTAGACTTGAAAACGGTCATCTTTTTTTTTTAAGCTTTTATTTAATAAATACAAATTTTATAGGTATAGCTTTAGGAATATAGTGGTAACAGTCATCTTTTTTAAATAGAATGATTATTGTAAAGCCTCAAAATGGACCATTGAGGGGCTACTTGAAAAAGAAAAGGAGGAGAGAGAGAAGAGAGACACCGTGGCTCATAGGAGTGCCTGTCCCCACTCATTCAGTTCTTAGATTGAACTCTGTTCACAAAGCTCTTAACTTGGTCCCCAAATCCTAAGACTTATATGTACAGCCTTCCTGGTAATTTATTTCTAAGCTTCCAGTTCATTTGCCATCCTTAAAAAATCTCCCTCCCTGTTTTGTGAACCAAGCCAATTCCATCATTTAGTATATATCATCTAGCACTCCGGTTGAGAGGGAGGGGACACGGTGCAGGGGAGGGGGACAGGGTCACAGTCCTGGGGTGGGTGAGCTTGTGCAGTTGGAAAACAAGACTCCCCGCTGTTGTGAGTCCTTGTTTTCTCCACGTAGTCTCTTCTGCTAGGAAGGAAGCAGAGTTAAAGTGATTGAGTCAAGGCATGTTTTTCCTTTACTGCTCTGGAGAGAGGTGTGGGAACATTGTCTCCATCCATTCTGGGCAGACCCGGGAGGCACCTGATCCGGAATTTATGCTCCTTTAACCTCAGCCGGCCATGGCAGCAGGTTTCTGCAGCAGTTCATTCAATCAGACCAGTTACACATGACCTTGTTTTGTAACCGAGGAACAAGCCCAGCACCACATGGGGCAGGGCTCACTTGGACGAGATGCTGGGTGCCTGTGATTTCCCAATGGCTCCTGGGAGGAGGGGGCTGGTGATCTGTTGGGGAGGAGCCCCCTGGTGAGAGTTGGGACCAAAGGAAATGAGAATGAGGCAGCTTTCAGGAAGCTGGGGGAGGGGGGTGACAGGTGAGGAGGCCAGCGGTAAGACAGGCCCGGCTGAACCATAGCTCTTGGCCACAAAGTGTTGGGGAGTAGCCCCAACCAGGAGAGGGGAGGCTGGATGTGGAAAGCTGCAGAAGCCAAGGAGGCTTTGGGGTGCTGTTCTCCCTCTGCGAGTGGCTACTGGTGCCTGCATTCTGGACTCCTAGTTCCCAGCTCACAGTGGAACCACATCGTAACAGTAAGTATGCTATGCCTGTGGCCACCACGTTTCACGTTCACTGTGGAATTAACCCCCCGTCTTTCGTGTCTTTTAGGCTCTGAGTGCTCTTGAATCCATGACCTTGAGTAAGCAGTATGTTGAGTATCAGGATCAGATACTGCAAGCCGCCCAGTTTATAAAGCACCCTGGCCATTGCCTCCAAGATGGGAAAAGCTTCCTGGCTCTTCTTGTCAACAGTCTGTATCCAGAAGTGCATTATTTGGACAACATTCGATAGTACCACTGAGGCTCTTGAAAACCATGTTGCTCTTTATGTTTACATTTAACTTTGCTGTTGTTCCCCTAACTTCCCTCCGTTTCACCGCAGAGTAAGTTCAGCCAAGGAGCAGCTGAGTGAGATGCAAGTCGGGAGGCATTAGGGAATTCTGGGGTGTGTGTAAGTTTGTCTTCTTAGCTCTTAAAACATTCTGGGAGCATCGTAACTTTTATGTTTGCCCACAAGTGAAATTAACTGAGCTTCCCCTGGGTGCAGAGCCTCTCGGAGTTGAACTTCGCAGGCGTCTCGAGTACAACTGCTCCAGGAATCGTGTGGAGCTCTCACTTTTACACCCCATTTGTGTTCTTCCAAAGTAAGAACAAAAGTCAGCCTTGAAAATTTCTGCATTTCTCAAATGTGGGGAAACACACCAGCATCTGAGTATTGTGGTAATTCCCTCAACAGGGAGCTGGAAGTGCTGAATTGGTTCGTGTTGCATGTGATGGGGTAGGCTGGCTCTCCGTGACGAGCTTGCCGTGTACAGCGGGGGAGCACAGCCAGGGATGTCTGTCCAGTCACCACAGCCCCGCCACTCCCTTGGATCCTACCCCCAGCCCAGCCCCCCAGTCACACCACTTACCTGACCCTGTTGACACTGAAATTTCCAAGTTGGTATCCAGAGGCCTCTCGTGTCAAGAGACAAGAGATGGGGAGAAACTGGGCCCCACTGTGTATTCCCTGCGTGTTCTTCCCTCCATAGTTAAACGCAAATGCAGGTTTGGGGTCTGCTGAAACACTGTCCTGCAGAAGCCAGGTCGGGTTGGGAGAACTGCTGCGGGCTGGCTTTCTTCCAGGAGCCACGTGCCTTCTGTTAGCAGCTGTTCTCATTCATTGCCAGAGCCTCACAGTGGCACTGCCTGTGGTGTCGCCGTCTTCTTGCCCGTGGTATCACTGCCTGAGCAATGGCAGCTGGACTCTCGTCATCGGATTCGTGCTGCTGTCAGCTCCAGATGGATTTCATACGTCCAGCTTTGCCTACAGGGCAGCCTGGGAACATAAGTAGTCATCTGACGTGTCTCAGTGGCCGCCAGGAGCCTTTAGTAGGGAGACAGGGATGTGGGCCAGCAGAGCAGTGACTGCTTCTCGCGTACCCTTGGCCGTGCTTCCCCCACACCTGGAGGCTTGCGGGAGCTCTTCATTTTGAACTTGTGCGGTTGAGCAGTTCTGCCTCCCGGGCAAGCTCTGATGGAGCGCATCCATTTCAGGCTCAGAGTTTTGTGGGCCACAAAGCCTCGTCTTCCGGAGACATGTTCTTTGTTTTCCTTTCTCCCCATTTTCAAAGTCGGTCATCCACCTGTGTATAAGAAAATTTTAGGAGCTCTGCCATTTACCGAGCTGATCTGACAACAATGGTGTTAAGATGGGAAATACCTTGTGTGCTGTTTTCTTTGAGGAGGAGGCAATTATTGATTTCCTAGAATGTGAAGTTTTTCAGTGACAGTATGTACATTTTAAAGAGAATTATGATTAACCTGTTAATTTTTGAAAGTTTATAATATTTATAATGTATTTGGTCTGTAAAAATGATGAAAAATAAAATCGACCTTTGGTTGTAATAGCTATGAATCCAGACTGCAGGGTATCCCGCTACTTCGTCAAGTATTTCAGTTGGTAAAATTGCTGTCGGTTTTTATGCCTGATGTCTTCTAGTTGTAACCTCATCATCAGAGATGGCCAGTGGAGGTGCGTCTTCTTCCACTGCTTTATGTTTACTCTCTGGGCTAAGAAAGTGCTTTAAAGGCACCGGCTGGTTCAGATCATGGCAGCGCTGCTGGGGTCTCCTGGGAAGGCAGGGTAGCAGGCCTGTCAGCCTGCCCACTGCTTTCAGGGCTAATGGGTTTCCAGAGAGCACAGGGCCACGTTTTCAGAGACAGCGACTGGGGCTGCATGTAAATCCTGGGATCAAGGAAAAACAGAGCCTGCCTTATAGGCCGAGTGACGTGGAAGGCAACCTGTTGCACGCTCCAGACTTCTGGCACAGTGGCCGGCCCTGGCACCCCGCTCAGATAAGGATGTCTGACAGTTTCCTAGGAGCAAGAGGAGGCAGCATTCTGATCCCAACAAAAAAGTGCCTCTCGGCCTCTCCATTCCTTGTGCCCCACCACGCAGTTCTCAGATGGGGGCAGAGTCAGCTGGGGGTCAGTCTTCTCCATCCAGCACCTGCAGGGCGGGGCAGACAGCTGGATGCAGGGCGTGTGAGGGAGAGGGGTCCTGCAGAGTGTGACAGTGGCAGGTAGGGCTAGGGCTCTCCTGTACGTTTCCAGAGCTCTTACTCTCGGGACCCCAGCTCGGAGGCTGACTGTGTTTCTCAGCTGCATGATCAGTGTGTTGTCCCAGTCACCGAATGCCTCTGCCTCCCCGGGATTGGGCCCAGTTCAGTCAGTTCTTTGAGTCTGGGGGTAGTCTGATCCCTTCAACCAGTGACAGCCTCCTTGTTCCTCCCTGTCAGCTGCCAAGGTCAGTTTGTCCATGTTGCCCAAGTTAAGAGTGTTTAAATGAAGGTGATAGTTTTTCATTAGGTGTTTGTTGCTACAGTTATTTCTTTGGGAGCAGGAAGTGAATTCCTAGGGTCACATTTAAAACCAGAGGGGCATTTAATACTCATCCCTCTTGTGAGGATCCTGTGATGCCCTGCTGGGCATGCCCAGGCTGCCACTGTGGGCTCTCTTTGTAGTTCTGGTTGTTAGCAGGCCAGCGGCTCCTGGCAATGTGACTTATTTATTGGTCAGGGCTCTGCCTAGAACAATCCAGGCTAGGGCTGTCCTCTTGTACCGCTTGGGACAGATCTGGCAGTTTGAGTTTTTGTCACGTTTTGGACCCAACCCCTTAGTCTTTTGCAGGCTAGGTGGCCCTGTGTCTTTAGTTAGTTCTCTTCTCCCATGAGGTCTGAGAGGACTGCACTTTGTGAAAAGTTCTCACATTGATCCATGTTATCCAAGAGAGGCCAACATCAGGGTGAGACGGATGAGGCATCTGGGGCACCAGTTGAACTGGTGCTCACTTGCAGGTGCCAAGAGTGGGAATCCTCCTGTTCTGACAACTCACTTGCCACGTCCTGCTCCCTGCCCTTGGGTTACGGTCATACTACCGCGGTCCACGTAGTGTAGTTGGCTCCTCTGGACTCTTGGGTGGCAAGTAGCTGTGCCCCAGACCTGTGGAGTGTCAGTTGCTGCGAAAGACTAGTCTCCTTGCACATCTCACACTAAGTCTAACAATAAGGCACTTCACAGGTAACCCTTTACTACTGTCTCCTCTCCATTTGGGTCTGACTTTACAGCTTATTTTGAGATGGTAGCTGATCATTTTTCTGCCCAGTTAACTTTGTCTTATTAAACAAAATGGAAATATAATGCTGGGAAATAAGCATGTTGCTTTATCTGTTTTTTTTTTTTTTTTTCAATGTCCCCTTCTGTGTTCTTTCGTGGGCAGCTGGGTGATGCTGGGTGAAGTCCTTGATTTATAGCCAGGCACCAATACGGACTTCATTGTGGTGTGTGACGATACGCTCATGTTTTAGGGAGGCCCAGAGCAGCTATATGATGGGACTTCAAGAAGGGTGTGGAAAAATGGAACTGAAAGATTTACTTTGGTGCAAAAATAGTTGATGTCCATGCATATGAACAGTCTTCAAAAAGATCATGCAAAAATGTATATTATGCAAAAACTATGCCTGAATTTCAAAATGTTTTTGCACCAAAACTTCTAATTCTGTTTTTCGACAGACTTTCTAAAGTACCTTCATATGTGAAGTTTCCTTCACACTGGATAGGTTTTTGATACTTGATGATGATAACTTGAAAAAAAGCCACCTGTGGATCCTGTTTTGGGATGGTGAATCACTGAGGAATGCTGTTGTGTGTAACTTATCTTTAATGTACAGATGCAGTATCTCATTGAGCACTGAGAATCAGAATTCACTCTTCCTTCAGTGGTTTGAAGTCACTTTCTGAGAAGACAGAGGCTGTTGAACCCTTCCTTCTCCCATGTCTCATGTGCCCTTCAAGTCCTCTGATTTTAAGTCATTACATGTGCAATATTCACTTCTTAGTCACGCTTGAGCCTTTTACAAGCTTGTACAAAGGATGAATTTTTATATAGCCATGAGAAACAGGAAGAAATGAAAATTGGTGAAGTAAAATTGTGCAAATAAACCATATTTGAATTCAGTGTACACGTGGTGAGCCTGTCTCATTGTTTTTGGGAGTTTGGTTTCTTGGGTCTTGTTTTCATAAATAAATCACACTAAGAAACATTTTAGAAAGTTTGTGATGGGTAGAAATGTTATTCTGTGATGTTTCACCTCAGTGAGAGGCCTGTAACTTCAGAGAGAACCTGTAATTTTGGACCTGAAGAATTGGCTTGGACAGAGGCCACTTGGTGACACTGCAGAGGTGAGGAGAGCCCCTGTGGCTCTCTAATGTGGCCTTGAGCTTGGTAGGAGGAGGGCTCTAAATGCTGCTGAAAGGCTGCCAAGACCTGAGATGTGATGGGTGCAGGTGCAGAGGTATCTCGGAGAGCAGAGCTGTCGGGGCAGACAGTGTCCCCGAGTTTGGTCAGGGTCTGCTCTGAAAATCCACTGTCTGGTTGCCCCGGGATGCCAGAGCGCTCCTCCTTGGTGTCATTTCTCATTAACCTTTGTAAGACACACCTTGGGATGAGCCCAGTGTGTGGGAGGGTCTGTGCATTTAGGATTAACACCAATTTGGGATTTCCCGGGGGATGATACCTTCTGGATCTGGGTGGACTTGGCCACTTTTTCCAGAAAGAACACTTAAGGGTTAGAAAGTGGCTCACAAGTGCACCAGTGTTGGTGAAGGGCCGTGCCGAGGAAGTGAAAGGTTCTAGCCGACCCCATACCACACTGGGAAATCCAGTCTTGGAAACACCAGGTCAGCTGCTTAATTTCATGGCCCAGGCCACTGCATTGATGCAGCCTGTTGCTTGCTTCCCTGGTCCCTCACTGCACCAACAGTGGGCCAGATGGGGAACAGGCAGCCCTGCCCCCATTCAGGTCACTCACAGAGGCCTGGCGTTGGTCAGGTGCGGCCCCTCACCACCCTCCGCTGTACCCCTCGGAGCAGCTGCTTTCTTTGGAACCCAAGCAGGAGACTGCTATGCACCGTGCACAAATCCTAATGGGGTGCCAGCCACCCCTCCTTGCTAGTTCCCCATGGCCCACGGTGTCTCCCCACTGTGTGAAACCATCAGCCTCCATCAGAAGCCGTTCCTCTGAGGAAAGGCACAAGGACCATCAGATTGTTAGCCTGCACCCTTGCATCTACAGTGATGGCAACAATGGCAGGTGCACCCAGAGGGGAAAGTTGAATGCCAGCTTGCTTTAAAATCACTTGGTGTCAGCTGGATACTGGTTGTAAACAACAAGCCAGATGGCATTTTGAGGACTAAGGACATGTGACTATGGATTGTGAGATGATGATATTGATTTACTATGAATTTTCTCAAGGGCAGTAATGGTATTTTTAGGGGTGAAGTACTGTGACATCTGCAGCAGTTCAGCCCAATCCACATGTGCAGTACGCAAACCTGGCCAACTGCATCGCTGTGGTACAGAGGTGGGTATCGGGATCTCCTTCCTTTCCCAGCTTTTGTGCTATGTGTTTGAAAATGATCGTAACACAAAGTTGGAGGCAGAATCATCTGAAGAACTTGTTCGGGCTTCCAGCCCCCAACCCACTCCCTGCCTGTGATTCAGTAGGTGCAGGTGGTGTGCAAACCTGCAAACTGGTCCTGGAAGTCCAGGCAGATGTCAAAGCACAAACCGCTCCTCACACACCGCTCCCAAGTCCTTAACTTCTTCCCTGGTGGTAGAAGTCTTTCCACGCGCAGGCCCCAAAGTACCCCCGTATGAGGAAGTACAAATGCTAACTCGTACAAATGTAACAGCTAAGACAGGCTCCTCGATGGATCCCACGTTAGCTATGACCTCCATCTCCCACCTGCCTTGGCAGAGGCTCTGGGGAGCGGGGAGCCTCTGAACCCACCACCCTGCTTGGGAAGTGAAGGTGGAGATCCCTGAGCCCATTGGAGCAGAAGACAGCAGTGCCTCTTAGTCCGGCAGAACTCGGGCAAATGGGGCACAGTTGCCAAGGTTTTGGACTTTGTACCTGCTGGGGAGATGCAGGTCGAGCGGAGGATGGAGCTGTAGCTGCTTTATCCATGGGCACCTTGCCACCCAGACCTCCCCTCGGGTCTCCAGCTTTCAGTCTCTGAGGCTGTGGCTTCCACATGCTTTGAGAAGGCAGGCAGCACGGAGCAACTGATGAGGTACAAGGTAGGCAGAGGGTGTAGGTCAGTCACAGTGGAGACCCCAAGAGGCAGGGGCTCCAGGATTGTCCTGTGGCTAAGTTTCCAGGTTTGCATGCCCTAGTCCCAGCCCAAGTTCACTCTCTGGAGCCCTCTGGTCCCCACCAGGCTGGTGTGGAAGCCACCCGTCCAAAGGTGGCACATCCAAAATAACCTTGAACATTCTAAGCCCTTTGTGTCTGTTATTTCCTCCGATCTTGACAGTCCTGTTAGCCAGAGGGGAGGAAGATTACTGCCCATGTACAATGGGGGGCGAACTGAGACCCAGAGGGGAGAAGGAAGTGTGTCTGTCCACCGAGCCAGTCAGTGACAGAGCAGGACGGAACTGGGGCCTGCAGCCCCATGCCCAGTCTCCTGCCTTACTCTGCGGTTCTAGGTAGCAGGTGGCAAGGGGAGCTTTCCCGGAAGTTTCATGTGCGGCTCATGTGTCCAGGCACACTCCTTAGAATGCTCCCCCACCCCCCGGCCCAGATGTCATGGAGACTTCAAGATTGATGTCCTTGGAGGAGACAAGGCGAGTCTCTGTGAGCAGGGGCCTGGGAACCGGGACGGCTGCACCAACCAAACTTCATGCTGGATGTCACTCCTCACGGTGCACAAGTGGCTGCCAGCGGCCGAGGGACTCCTCCTGGGGGACACATGGCAGCCAGTGGACCCTGAGGGTTCATCTGGCTCAGATTTTCGTAATTGGACTCCTGAGCCTGGGGCCTGCAGATGGGAGAAAGTTGGCTGACCAACCAACACAAGGGGAGGCCCCCCACTTCCCACCCTGCACCCCAGCAGCAGGCCAGGAAGGGGACATGAGATGGAGGACATGGGGCCGGAACCAGCAGGGCTTGGACAAGAGCTCAGTGTTGGAGGCAGGACAGGAACAGGGAGGGGCTGCCACAGGCCAGCGTCCTGATCTCAGGGCTCGAAACCAGCTCTGTGTTCCTGACCTACTGAACTCCACTGCCACCCTGATTTCTGCCTTGGAGCACCCAGGTGAGCGTCTCAGACCTTGATGTCCACAGAGCCACATATGACCCTCACGTCCTGCTCCACACAGTCCCTCTCCCAAGCCTGCCCCCTCCCTCCACTGCCAGCCTCAGCCTTGTCCACGGCCTCCTCCCAGGCTTCCTGGCCCCCTCCTGTTCAGAAGGAGCCCGGCATCTGCTTAAAATCATTTGGCGAATCCCCGTCGCCCTGAGAACAGCCCCGCAGCCTCACCCGCCCTCACCAGCCTCACGCTCCTGCCTCCTTCCCGGTCTCCCCTGCACCTTTCCACTCCCCCTTCTCAGATTGCCCACCCCTGCCTCTGGCTTTGGGTCCCCTCAGTGTCAGCTTCTCAAATGTCCAGATCTCAGGTGGCCACAGCCCAGTGGCCACCCTCTGCCCAGGGGCTCAGCATCCGTTTCCTTCACAGCCCAAGATGCCTTTGTCCGCGTGTTTGTGAAAATTCTTCACACCGCAACGTGA